>NC_090265.1:1613684612-1614058362 GCF_040414725.1 Anabrus simplex | reverse complement strand
CAATCGCTTCTGATAAAATTCCTTCTAATTTTGTACTTGTGGTCAGTTCTACCAATATAATTATTTTCCAACCGAAGCCTCTCACGGATATCTCCCCATGCTTCTTCTCCTGTATAGGCTCTATATAATCCTATAAGTCTAGTTTTCTCCCTTCTCTTACTTAAAGTTTCCCACCCAAGTTCTTTTAACATTTCTGATACACTACTGTTTCTCCTGAAATCCCCTGTTACAAACCTTGCTGCTTTTCTCTGCACACCATCTAGTACTTTTATTAGGTATTCTTGGTGAGGATCCCAAACACTGTTTGCATATTCCAATAATGGACGAACCATACTTAAGTAACTTTTTTCTTTTAATTCTTTGTTGCATCCTTTAAGTAGTCTCATTATGACATGTAACGATCTGTATGCTTTCCCAACAATGTCATCTACATGACCCTTCCAGTGCAAATTACTTTCAAATCTCACACCTAAGTATTTGCACTTGCCATCTTTGGGGATAACTACCTCATCCAAAGTATATTCAAATTCAGTTTTAAAGCTCCTGTTTGTAAATGTTGTAACAGTTGATTTGCCTCCATTAATCTTCATATTATTTTCTTCAACCCATTCTTGGATACTGTCAAGGTCCCTTTGTAATTCTGAACAATCCTCAATGTTATTTATTTCCCTATAAACAATTATGTCATCTGCATACAATCTTATTTTCGATGTTATATTGTTCCCTAAGTCATTTGCGTATATTAAGAAATGTAACGGACCGATTATACTACCCTGTGCAATTCCCTTCCAGACTTTCTCTTCCTGTGATATATTATTTCCTACTTTGACTTCTGAACCCTTGAATTTAGAAATGTTCTTATCCAACGTAAAACCCTTACATACAATCCTATTCCTTCCAATTTCTTTAATAATATTCCATGTTCCATTCTATCAAAGGCTTTGGAAAGATCTATGGCTATGCAATCTAACTGGCCTCCTGAATCTAACTGATCTGATATGTCCTGCTGAAATCCCACCAGTTGTGCCTCGCAAGAAAATTTCTTTCTAAATCCATACTGGCTCCTCATGAACCAATTTTTATCATCACATATCCCTCTGATGTACTTTGCTATTAAACTCTCCAGTATTTTACAAACTATACTGGTCAGGCTGATTGGTCTGTAGTTCTCTGGTTTCCTTTTATCACCCTTTCCTTTATAAATTGGTATTATTATAGATTCCTTCCATTCCTTTGGTATCACACTATTATTTATGACATAGTCAAAGAGAAATTTTAAATAAGGCACTATATACCACCCCATTGTCTTTAATACCTCCCCAGTAATTTGATCACTTCCTGCTGCTTTTCCTTGCTGAAGCAGTTGGATTTCTCTGAAAATATCTTCATTTGTGAATGAGAAGCTTCTTGTTACCCTCTGTGTCTCTCCCTCTCTATCTTCTGTTACGGTTTACAAGTCCTGACAATCTTCTACTGAATCTCGGAATTCCCTACTAAAGAGGTTTGCTTTCTCAGTATCTGTTAAATAGTGTTCACCCCCTTCTCCCACCATTGTAGGAATTTAGATTGCTTTTCCTTTTTGATTCCTAATATATGAATACAGCTTTTTCCATTTCCCTTTGTGGTCATTACCCTCTTGAAGAATGCCATTCATATAATTCTCTTTTGCTTCCTTTTTCACTCTATTCAGTTCCCTCATTAGCTGTTTTCTACTTTCTCTACTCTCCCTACCTTCTTTGATTTTCCTGTTTACTATTCTACATTTTCTTTTTAATTTTCTTATTTCCCTTGTGTAATAAACAGGGTCTGAGGTCATTTTACCCTTCTTAACAGGTACAAATCTCTTCTCTCCTTCCCAAATAATTCCTTTAAATTTAGCCCAAAGTGTATCCACATTATTCCCTTCACTTATCCAACAACTGAATTGTGATTTAAGGTAAGTCCCAAATTCATCAACTTTAGTTTTTCTGTATAATTTCTTGTCTTTTGTGACCCTCTTATTAAGCATTTTTGGTACAAGTCCTAATCCATTATTACAGCCTTATGGTCACCTATTCCTTCAATTACCTCAGTTTTATCAACAATTTCCCATGGTTTAACCAAGAATACATCTAGCAAGTTATTGAGACGAGTTGGTTCTTGTACTACTTGTGTAAATCCTCCCTCCCAAATTAACTTATTTGCCAGTTTCTGTTCATGGGCTTCACTTGCAGTTCCATTCCATTCAACTTCAGGCAAGTTTAGATCTCCCCCAATTATTACCGTATCATTATTGTTTTTATGAGTATAATCTATTATTTTCTCAAATATTTCCATGTCTCTTTCCTCTCTTCCAGGCCTATATGTTCCTATAATTACCACCTCCTTCATATTATCACAAACTAATTTTATCCCTAATATTTCATCCCTTTCATCAGTAAACCATTCATACGAACAATAAGTTTCCTTCACCAGAATAAATACCCCTCCTCCCTTTTTATCTCCTCGGTCTCTACGATAGACTGTATACCCTTCTGGAAATACTTCTGTATTACCCACCCCTTCTCTCAACCACGTTTCCACTCCTATCACCACATCCGTCTCATAAGATTCCATCAATGTACCGAATTTTAATTGTTTATTTACTACACTCTGACAGTTTACCAGACCTCCTTCCTCCCTAAAACTTGACTGTTGCAATTGGGTAACGTTTGACTCATGAGTTGAGAACTTCCCTGGAACCCAGATCCTTGTACATAGATCTTGATTTAAGGGTCTGGGTTTTCTGGCAAGTTTCCCTGTATGTGCCATTTTAGTGGTATGGGTTTTCTTAAGTACAGATTAGTTTGCAATCTCTGTTGATAATTGTAGCAATTTGTCTACAGAGAGTTGCTTTTCCATTACCATTTAGATGTAACCCATGTCTAGTGAACATTTGCCTGCCAAGACCTAAAGTATCTACTACATAGACATTTCTAAAACCCTTACATAATCTCTTGATTTTTATATTTACATCATGTACAGCTTTGTTCACACATGAGTCCTCTAAAAGGTCAAACCTGGGTGGCACATTTACTACAATTACTTTTGAGTCAGGTAGTTTAGAAATCTTACCTCTGAGAGTCGTAATTAATTCCTCACCTTCATTTGCAGCAATGTCATTTGTACCACTCACAATCACCACATAATTGTCCTTCTCTAACACAGGATCACAACTTGAAAGGACGTCTTCAGTTTTGGCACCTGGTTTTATTAGTCCTAAAACCTTAGTCTCTGGATTCTGCAGCTCATCCTTGATGCCTTCTGCCATACCTCGCCCTTGACGGTCCGCGTAGAGATGAATCTTTGGCGATCTTGACTTTCGGTTGGTTTTCTTCTGTAGCTTACCTCCACTGGATTTAAAATTATTTCAAGTCCATAACAAAACTGTAGCTTGCATACATTATTTTGAGAATAAGTCTGAGGTTGGGGGGAGGGGCTGTGCTTTGCCTCTGGAAATGTTTTGCTGGATCTTGAAGTATTACAAAACTTATAAGTGTAACAGTTGGAGCAGTTTGTAACGTAGGGTTTTACACTACCAACACCTTCCGATACAAGCTGTGGTTATGTGTTATCAAGCAGAGTGCGCCGAACTGAAGCGCGTCCATTTGTTTAAATATCAATGCTTATTCAATGTCCTTTAATGGGTAAAAACCTATTACATCTTTAATGTCTGAACGTTTCATTACTAAGGTTACTATCATTGTGTCAATTGCTGCTATGCCATATGTCAACATTATGTTAGCATTACCAGGGCGATTCATTGGTTTACATAAACGTTTCGGGTGTACTTGGGCTGAGGCGTCAGACGGTTAAGGCGATGACCTTCTGACCCTTAGTTGGCAGATTCGATCCTGGCTCAGTCCGGTGGTATTTGAAGGTGCCCGAATACGTCAGCATCGTGTCGGTAGGTCCAGGGGGGTGCACTCAGCCGTGCGCAGAAGGTGTTGCATTTTCCTCGCTTAGCGCATGACGTCACTGTGGAACAGCTAGACACGCGGGACCAGAGTAGATCGAGGCAAATTCTTCAGTTATCACATGTATCGGATGTATTTGTTTACCTTTAAAGTGTGTGGGTGTTTAAAAGAGTGTCAGAGGACCTAGTTTCTTTTTTCGTTTGTGCTGTTCAAATACATGGAATCCTTCGCCGTTAAATACATTCTCCCCCAACTTGGCAGGTTCGATCCTGGCTCAGTCCGGTGGTATTTGAAGGTGCTCAAATACGTCAGCCTCGTGTCGGTAGATTTACTGGCACGTAAAAGAATTCGTGCGGGACTAAATTCCGACACCTCGACGTCTCCGAAAACCGTAAAAGAGTAGGCCTAGTTAGTGGGACGTAAAACAAATAACATTAATTATTATTAAATCCATTCTCACAGCAAGTTTGAATCAAGATTGCCTGGAAAATTTCTTTTCGCGCCTTAGAAGTCTTGGGCATTTTTACGATCATCCAGCTCCACCTGATGTGAAAAATAGCATCAGACTGTTGTTGTTAGGAGCCAATTCCAGCGATATTCCTCATTATAATGAGTCACCTGTAGCTCCTGCCGAAGGAGGAGAATTTGTTACATCGGCTATGTTTGGCAACATCCTCCCGGATATGACAAGCTCTGGCGATGACTGTGGGTGACAAGGATATTAATGACATTGAATTGCCAGCTGTTGATGGTGATGATCTATCCGTACAGGTAAATACTTACTAGTGTGGAGGGATTCAAATACGTTGCAGGGTTCATCCCATATCGCTGCCGAAAATTTGACAGGTCCCTGGGCACGCCTACAGGAGAGTTGTTGATACCACCTGATGACCCGAGTCTGGGGTGGGTACACGTGCTGTTTCGGGGAGGTTTGCTCGTCCCTTCCGATAGTTTTATGGAAATTATCACTAAATTCGAACTGATATTTGCTGACGTTCGCGGACGAACAGATTTGAACAGGGAACCAGAAGTTGTGAAAAATATGTTTGTGAAGTTGAAAAGCCGTTTTCCCGACGTCCATCCACAAGTCTTGAAATCATGTGCTAAGATCCGAACCTTACTTCGTTTGCGTTGGTTGGTTGCAAAACATAAATAAAAACATAGAGGCTTCCCGTTATAATAATTAAATTAATTATTGTTATTTGCTTTACGTCCCACTAACTACTTTTATGGTTTTCGGAGACGCCGATGTGCCGGAATTTTGTCCCGCAGGAGATCTTTTACGTGCCAGTAAATCTGCCGATACGAGGCTGACGTATTTGAACACCTTCAAATACCACCGAACTGAGCCAGGATCGAACCTGCCAAGTTGAGGTCAGAAGGCCAGCGCCTCAACCGTCTGAGCCACTCAGCCGGCAAAGAGGCTGCCCGTAAGCGAAAAACGAGAATGTGGCATTTATCAACAAAGTAAATTTCAAGAAATTTTCGTTACCGTTGTATTTGTTGTTTTAAACTTCGTGTGCAAAGCCACGGGACCTTTGCCTTATGCGCAGAACTCGGAAAAGAACTTATTTCATACCCTGTGTCGCTTTCATTGCCTACGATTCGAACTGTAGCCCTTTTGATGGAAATCGGATAGATAGTGAATATACTAGACTGTGATACTCTTCTAGACTTATGTTAACGGAAAGAAAGACAACCCGTTTATTTGGTGCTAGTGTTCCAAGACTTGAAGTTATTACATATCGCAATGTATCCTGCAAGTTTTCACCGTGAAGTGTTGAACAAATTAACAGTGTTTGTGATATAAAACAAAACCCATCTGTCAGTCAGAGTGAGGTTCAGATTCCATGCATTTCGTCAACATCATCTTCACTGAGGTAAGAGTGAATAACAGTAAATAAAAATAGTCTTATTTGTCCCGAATCTGTTGATTTAAACCTAACATATCGCGCACTTCTAAGTACCTCTTATTTTGTAGCGCTACGATGTTATACGTACTTTCTCTTGTACAGAATGTATGTTTCTATAGAATATATTGTATGACGTTCAAAAATTCTAAAATATTACTTCGGTATATTATTAAAATGTGAAACATTACCCGCGCGCTAATACAGTCTGCCGTCAGCGGCTACCAGCGATGTTCCATGGTGACGTCACAGCGACTGCCAATGGCAGCCCGTAACGCGGAATGACTAACCTTACTGTTCTCTATTAACCTTGGGTAGGTCTACTGGCATGTAAAAGAACTACTGCAGGACTAATTTTCGGCACTTCGACGTCTCCGAAAACCGTAACAAATGTAGATAGTGGAACGTAAAGCCAATAAAATTATTGTTTCAGGTGTACTTTCTATTCGTTGGGTGCTGAATTTAAGAAATTTTTCACCACTTCATTAATAAGGCAACAAATTGTGTTTCACAGAGCGAATAAATCGAGGAATTTTGCACCTTAATTTATTTTGAAGCATTCAAAATTATGTTAGAAGTATAATTTTAACAGTTTTATCATGTACTTTATTCTATCCAGCGAAGTGAAATCTAAGAAAAAGCTTTATGTGACGAATTCAAATTTCTAAATAATCAGCTTGTTGAACTCTTTTCTAGTAGAATATATGGGATTCTTGTTTTCGAAGCGTTTTTATACGTGTAAAACTGATTTTCCCTATGATGTTACATATATCATATTAATTTACCACCGTTTATATAATATGTACGTGATATTTTCGTGTTAGCCAAAGCAACTTGATGTCTTTGGAGTGTACAGACCAGGAAAGGGTAGCGCAGATTCTGATTCAGAATTATTTGATAAGATAATCAGCTATGCGGGAAACGATCAGGAAAGGAACGTGATCGTAGCGGGTGATCTCAATTTACCAAATGTCAATTGGGTAGGTAAAGCGAACGACAGGAAGCATGACCAACAAATGGCAACTAATTTAATATGGGAAGGGCACCTGATTCAGAAAGTGATGGAACCAACTAGAGGGAAGAATATTCTGGACGTGATGCTGGTAAAACCAGATGAGCTCTATAGAGAATCTGAAGTAATAGATGGTATTAGTGATCACGAAGCTGTTTTTGTGGTAGTTAAAAATAAATGTGAAAAAAAAGGAAGATTTTAAATTTAGGACTCTTAGGCAGTACCACATGGCTGATAAAACAGGCATGAGAGAGTTTTTAATCAGTAACTATGATCGGTGGAAAACGGGAAATAAAAATTTAAACAGAATCTGGGATGGGATTAAAGCAATTGTTGAGAAATGTGAAAATAGGTTTGTATCTTGAAAGATGGTAAGGAATGGTAAAGATCCACTATATTATAACAGGGAAGTAAAGAGACTAATAAGGAGGTGCAGGTTGGAAAGAAATAGAGTTAGAAATGGCTGTGGAAGTAAGGAGAAATTGAAGGAACTTACTGGGAAATTGAATCTAGCAAAGAAGTCAGTTAAGGATAACATGATGGCAAGCATAATTGGTGGCCACACTAATTTTAGTAAAAAATGGAAGATTATGTATAGGTACTTTAAGGTAGAAACAGGTTCCAAGAAGGACATTCCAGGAATAATTAATGAACAAGGGGAGTGTGTATGCGAGGATCATCAAAAGGCAGAAGTATTCAGTAAGCAATATGTAAAGACTGTTGGTAACAAGGATAATGTCCAGTTAGAGGAGGTGACTAATACTAAAGAAGTATTAAAATTTACCTATGACAGCAATGATATTTACAGTAAGATACAAAAGTTGGTAACTAGAAAAGCAGCTGGAATTGATAGGGTTTCGGGGGATATACTAAAGACAATGGGTTGGGATATAGTACCATACCTGAAGTACTAGCTTGATTATTGTTTGCATGAAGGAACTTTACCAAATTAGTGGAGAGTTGCTATAGTAGCCCCTGTATATAAAGGAAAGGAAAGCTGAAAATTTCAGGCCAGTCAGTTTAACATGCATTGTATGTAAGCTTTGGGAAGGCATTCTTTCTGATTCTATAAGACATGTTTACAAATTTAATAACTGGTTTGATAGAAGGCAGTTTGGGTTTAGGAAATGTTATTCAACTGTAGCCCATCTTGTAGGATTCCAGCAAGATATAGCAGATATCCTGGATTAAGAATGTCAGTTGGCCTGTATTGCGATTGACTTATCTAAGGCATTTGATAGGGTAGATCATGGGAGACTACTGGCAAAAATGAGTGCAAATTGGACTTGACAAAAGAGTGACTGAATGGGTGGCTCTGTTTCTAGAGAACTCAGAGAATTAGAGTAGGTGAAGCTTTATCTGTCCCTGTAAAAATTAAGAGGGGAATTTCTCAAGGCAGTAATATTGGACCTTTATGTCCGACTCGTTGGCTGAACGGTCAGCGTACTGGCCTTCGGTTCAGAGGGTCCCGGGTTCGATTCCCGGCCGGGTCGTGGATTTTAACCTTAATTGGTTAATTCCAATGGCACGGGGGCTGGGTGTATGTGTTGTCTTCATCATCATTTTATCCTCATCATGACGCGCAGGTCGGCTACGGGAGTCAAATGGAAAGACTGCACCTGGCGAACCGAAAACGTTCTGGGGTATCCCGGCACTAAAAACCATACGACATTTCATTTCATTTCATGGACCTTAATGTTTTCTTATATATATCAATGTTATGTGTAAAGAAGTGGAATCAGAGATGAGGCTTTTCGCTGATGATGTTATTCTGTACAGAGTAATAAATAAGTTAAAAGGTGTGAGCAACTGCAAAATGACCTCGATAATGTTGTGATATGGACAGTAAGCAATGGTATGATGATAAACGGGGATAAAGGTCAGGTTGTGAGTTTCACAAATAGGAAATGTCCTCTCAGTTTTAATTCCTGCGTTGATGGGGTGAAAGTTCCCTTTGGGGATCATTGTAAATACCCAGGTATTAATGTAAGGAAAGACTTTCATTGGGGTAATCACATAAATATGATTGTAAATAAAGGGTACAGATCTCTGCACATGGTTATGAGAGTATTTACGGGTGTAGTAAGGATGTAAAGGAGAGAGCATATTTATCTCTTGTGAGACCCCAACTAGAGTATGGTTCCAGTGTATGGGACCCTTACCAGGATTACTTGATTCAGGAAAGGGGAAAAAATCCAAAGAAAAGCAGCTCGATTTGTTCTGGAAGATTTCCAACAAAATAGTAGCGTTACAAAAATGCTGCAAAGTTTGGGCTGGGAAAACTTGGGAGAAAGGAGACGAGCTGCTCGACTAAGTGGTGTGTTCCGAGCTGTCAGTGGAGAGATGGCGTGAGAGGACATCAGTAGACGAATAAGTTTGGATGATGTCTTTAAAAGTAGGAAAGATCACAATATGAAGATAAAGTTGGAATTCAAGAGGACAAATTGGGGCAAATTATCATTTATAGAAAGGGGCGTTAGGGTTTGGAATAACTTACCAAGGGAGATGTTCAATAAATTTCCAATTTCTTTGCAATCATTGAAGAAAAGGCTAGGAAAACAACAGATAGGGAATCTGCCACCTGGGCGACTGCCCTAAATGCAGATCAGTATTGCTTGCTTGCTTGCTTGCTTGCTTGCTTGCTTGCTTGCTTGCTTGATTGATTGATTGATTGATTGATTGATTGATTGATTGATTGATTGATTGATTGATTGATTGATTGATACCAGCAATCCGTCTACTTCGGCCGCCATGTTTTTTATATTATAGTCTGAGGATTGGAGTCGGTCTTGCTCAGACCAAGACCGACTACAATATATCAGACCTTAATACTACTATAATAATTTATTAAGGTACACTTGAAAGAGCATTAACTACAGACCAAACATACTTTAACACTCATGTAGACCTGATTCAGAGTGCAATCAACAATCATAATAAAACAAACATAATAAAGGGATTAGTTTTCACTGCTGTAATCAGACAAAGTTTTTGTCCTCATCTGACATACTGTTATGTGATACAGGGTACATCTCTGTCCGCATAATTCACACACACACCTTTCGCTCGCCGAATGTAAAAAGCTTATTCTCATAACTCTTATAATGAAATTCATGAATGTCCAGTCTCGTAACGGTATGTCCTTGCTCCTGGTCCGGCTTTGTCCAGTTGCAGTCGATCATCGCTTATGTTTCATAAAAGTCAATATCTATCTATGTTTTTTCGTCCTCCTACGTTCCAGTAGTTTGTTGGATGCCTCAGTAGGAGGCAGACGTAAAAAAATTCCTTGGCAAGTACGTAAACAAGTCTAGATGATGCATATTTTCCGAGGGCATGTTTTAGGGAACGAGCTTTCACCTTTTCTATGGGATCTAAGTCAGTGATGGTCAGATTTTCCCATATTAGTTCCAGACCGTTGGTAACTATGGGTGATATCATCGTAACAAAAAGTCTCATGGCTGTCTTCAGCGATAGTGCGGCAAAAATATCTGAACCTATTGACTGTCGTTAGTGGTTTATTGTGGAGAGTCAGTATGTGGTTTTGCGATATTCTCCCTCCATTTCTGAAAGTCATCAGATGTGTTTTCTGCATATTGATTGAAATACGGTTTTTCTCTACCCATGTCTCAAGTTCCATCAAGGTTTCCTGAAGCTCTTCTTGGTTGGTCGAGCCTAAAAACATGTCGTCCGCATATATGATTAACGTGGTTGTCTCCTTTCCTTTGAGTAACTCAACGATGTCTGCTGTCATTATGTTGAACAACAGCAGACTTATGGGGTCACCCTGTAGGACTCCATTGGTCTGTGTAATAGTCTTCGATCGGTTGACACCATCATAGTTATATTGGGGAACGTCTTCCAATACATGGATAAGTGGGTGCTCTTTGCAAATCATGTCCTTGACTTTTTGTCTCAGTAGTTTCCTGTCGAGTGAATCAAAAGCCTTGAGTAGATATAAAAGAAGAATTCTGGACCAGCGCTGCGACAGAAGAATTCTGGACCAGCGGCAGCCACTGCGCATGCCCGTGCGCTTCCTCTCCCCCTGAAGGGGCCTCTCACTTGCTAAGGCACGTGCGGAGGGCGCCTCTCGCTGTCAAGGCTACACACAAGTGTGGAATGTCGCTCCTTGCGGTAGCTTTTTACTGCTATGCGTAGGTGGGTGGGCGTGATAGGTAACATCACTTGTTATAGTGCGTAATTGAGTATCTTTTTACTGAAAGGTATTGTAAGAGCAAAACACGTTCACTATTAACCTTACTCTTCTAGTAGAGATTTAGAAAAAGAACATCTATTGAGTGTAATTAACTGCTTAGTTCAATTATCAAAAAAAAAATATTCTACCCTACTTGCCTATGTGATTACCTCTTGAATTGTTTATGTTGGTGACAGGAAAGACATTTAGACAAAAATCATCATGTTAGATATGGTACTAATTTTTTTTGCAGAGTTCTTTTACTTGTTAGGGTGCATGTAGGAAATGTTAACTACACTTATCCAGAGGTCTTTATGTAAGAGGTAAATATTTCTTGAAAGGCAAGGTCCTGTGAGTAGATTTGCTTCTAAAAGTTACTTGCTGGAGTTCCTCTCACTGCTCAAGGTGAGACAGCTACATGTTAAATAATTGCAGCAACTGGATTTGCTTTACAAGGTTACTTGCTGGCGAAAGGTGAACAGGATATGAGATTTTTTGTAAAAAAGAATCGCTCCTCTCCTCCTGCTTACTTGAAGGTTAGCTACTAACGACTCTAGCCAACTGGTGAGCAGTGAAGGTTGAGACAAAAAGTGCTTAGTTTAATTAAATAATAAAAATATTTTTCTCGACTACTTACCTTTAATTATTTTTCGACAGGATGCACATCTAGCTGTAATTCTTGACGATAGATACACGCATTGTTTACTAACCTTACATCAATAAATGTTATCTATGAAATATCATTGTACTAGTTAAAAACTAATTTTAAAAAACTCGGATAAAGTCTGAAATCAGAGGTTGATTAAGACATTCTGTTGTTACGAACGCGATAGTATGAATTTTTACATACGGAATAAAACAAAAACATCTCGCTATTTTTGTTGGATACGTCGGCAACTGTTTGTACTCATCGAGGTCAAACAGCCCATACATGAGAGTGTCATGTCTGTGATTTCTTATTATCTTTGTCCAAGATGGCTAACACAAAAAATGCATTATGATCTCTGAACGAATAAATTAGTTAGGCTAACACATGATGTGCTATCTCATCAAAAATTATATCGAATATATATGTTTAGCACGGAAGATGAAATAATAAATCGTCTAATGAATCAGTTAGGGGCGCGTGAATTCACCGCAAAGAACAACAGCAAAGAACTTCAGTGAACAAAGACATCAAACACGACAGTGTTTTAACAAAACAAAAGAACGTGCTGCCACGTAGCTGAAATATTGGTTGAAAAACTGTAAAGCATGGTTTCTTTTAAAATAAAATATTACGAATTATTTCTTAATCAACCTCGGAATTGAGACAGTATGTGAGTGAAAGCTATAATTTGTCACACCTACACAAGTTGGTGATTTGATGATAGAAAAAATAAAATCTGGTTATAGCATTTGGTTGGTGTAAAAACAAAAAAAAAACAAAATATGTGTATGCACATATAGGTTAGGAGAATTATTCAAGCAACTCGAATAATAAGTGGAACATCAGACTGTTTTATTTACCTGTTAGTTCAAAATACATGATTAAATTCTTTCTTACATGCTTCACAGTCTTTAATCATTGGATTCGGTCCGTCAAAACCATCAACTTCGTCCTGTCCTCTGTAGCAATAATGTCTGACACATGGGCTGCCGACTGCTATTTCCAGTTTTGCTTTTACATATTAGGGTAGTTTCTCCCATGCTTCATCTAAATCTTTAGCGGCATATGTTGAGAGAAACCCTGATGGTAAATAGCGAATTAGATGTTGTGGCATTCGAAGTAAACTGCCATGTGTATAGTATGATGTAATAGCCTCACTTACTAGTGAGAAATATATTGTACGTAAAGGATCAGGTTTAATATTTGGTGTACAAATTTCACATTTACACTGGATGTTACGGTTTCTCTTCTCACCAAACACATTCTCTACTTGTCGCTCCATGACTGATGACACGCACACACTGTTGCCAACAAGGACAATACCTTAATATTTATTCACACACTTTTTTAAATAGTGTGCTACAGTTTAGGTTACGTCACACTGACATGGCGTATACTCCAGTTAGCTTTAAGGTATACTTCTCTTAGCAGTTGCCTAGTGTGAAAATAGCGAACTAGAGAGAATAATTTTATGATTGCCAACGAGGAGGATCGAACTTATACTCATCTAGATGTGAGCGAATTCACTTGCTTTATATAAAAATTTTAATGCTAGGTGTAAGATAATCTCACATTATATTACCAGACGCGACTTTATTGTGTGTAAAATTATTATTTTGTAGACATATGTTTGAAGCAGAACATTCCTTTGTAGTGTATATCTATCCCGGATGTTTCCTGCAAGCAGCTTTCGCACAAACCGGTTAATGTCTTACTTCTTTCGCGGTCATTGCTGGTCATGGTCGTGCTTTGACCACGGTTTCGTCAAGGCTACAAAAAAGGACGCGTAAACTTAAGTCCGGGTCGCTACGCAGCTTACTAGCAGATGTTGTATCCAGGCATGTTTTTTTGAAACTAGTTTTTTTTTTCAAATTACATATCGCCGTTAGAACGGGTATATATACTGCGAATCGCTTGCTGTAGGTACGTTACAGTTTCAAACAGCTATCGAAATGCCGTCTGTCCAAGAAACTCTCTTTGAAAAGCTTCTAGCGCTGCGGGAAGTAGTTAGACTACAGGAAATGTGTGAGATAAATAATATAGTGGAAGTACAGGGCTCATTTGAAGAACGATTGTAAACAGAATACGACATTTGACTAACGAAGAGTTTCGGCTTCTCGTTAGGCTGCATACTCGTATTTTGTTACGACGCGAAAGCCCGAACTTCCATTTATTGTTTATTCACAAATTTAGTTTCTTTCCCTGCAACGTCATGTTAGCTGAACTAAGAGAGCTAATGGACGATCACGGAAGTGATGGTGATATTTTTGGTGAGTTTTAACTTTTTTTAAATTTCAAGACTTCGTCTATTGTCGGATTGCGAAAGATTTTAATTTTACATTAACTTTTTCTTTCTATATAGGAGAAGAATAAGAAGTGAGCCTGGAGGAGGAGGAGAATTTAATTTATTTGAACCGTTATAGGTGAGTGCAAAAATATATTTTATTTATCTTGCTTTCTTTTCTGCTCTTAGACAGATAATCTAATTAAAGTGAATTTTTTTACGTCGCACTAACACAGATACGTAAAGGAGTAGGAAAAAGGAGGGAGTTTAATTTTTTATTAAAAAATTACAAGAGGTTATCTTTAGTTAAATTTTGTTTAATATAATTTATTAAGATACATGTTACACAAATGTTTCGAATTAATTATGCAGAGTTGAGGTGGAAATATCTTCTTGCTTGAGGTAATGTCCAACGTTGCCATCAACAAAACAAACAGCACAGTTTCTTGAGCAAGGGAAGTCTGCAACAATAGAGAGAGGACACTATAAGATGGTAAATCTATCAGACATTAGAGTAAAAAATTAAAAATATATTATACTAGCGTACTTACTATTGATTCCTTCGGAATCCATGAATTATGCGTGGCGTCGAATTCTAGCCACGATACGAAAACTTTGTCGTTCTTTCTTCTTAAAATTTTATCAATGAGGTATATTTTAGGATGTTTTGTCTTCTGCAGTTCTTGTTCATAGAACGCACCAAATATTGGTTTATTTTGATAGTCGTGAAGCAAGTAAGTTCTCGGTGATGTTTCTTTTACTTTTCTTACAGTAAATAATTCTTTACTCCAATTAGGAGTATAGCCCTTTGTAAAATATCGCTTAATTTTACTTATTCGTACTGTGTCACCTACTTTAAATTTTGGTGGATAAGGTGACTTCTTTTTCTTCATTTCCCGTAATTTGTACACAGTAGCAAGTTGTTGTAGATTATTTGTGACGTCTACAGGTTTCATATCAATCGTACGATGTTTTCGATTATTATATTCATCTAATAGTTTTGGTAGCATGCGAAGCCAGTGGTATGATCCGCACGCCGAGAATTTCCTCCACATCCACTGCTTCAGTGTTCGATTGAAGCGTTCAACTACGCTTGCCTTCAAGCTGCTCCCTGTCGAATAGTGCTTATTTTTTCTTATTGTAATCCACTGTTGAAAAATCTTATTATAAAATTCTTTTCCCCTGTCAGTTTGCAGATGTTTTGGATAGCGTTTACATTTTGAATAGATGCGTTCTATATTCTCCACTACTTCGTTTCCTGTTTTTGTTTTAAGTGGAACTGCCCAGGCATACTTTGAATAAACATCAATAACAGTTAACATGTATTTATATCCACTATTAACTTTCGAAAACAGAGACATATCAACAAGATCCGCTTGATGTAAATCATCTCTTCCGAGGGTAATAACGCTCCGTCTTTCAAAATTCTTTCGCACTGGAGCGTGGAGTTCTTTCGCTATTTCTTCTCTGATATTGTTCATAAAGTATAAGTAAAAGAATTCGTTCTGTGTCGCCTATTCGTTTCTTGAATCGCAGTCGATCTATAGCCAGTTGTTGCCAGTTGCTTCTTCTGTCTTCACATCCAATTTCATAGATTACTGAAATATCCTTTGAGAATCTAACCGCTTTAAATATATTTGCGAACGGAAGTTCGTCCCACCGCGCAGTGTTCATTTATTCGATGTACCTCGACTTTCGAAGTTCTTCTTCGATTGACAAGATTTCGTTTTCGTGTGACGAATGACCAGCACTTCTAGATGCTATTAACTTTTTCAGTCTCTCCACTAGACTGTTTGGATCATTCCAATGAACTAATTTGATCTTCTTTCCTTGTTCATTTTTCCACTTGGCTACTTTTGATCCTCTTCCTGTACGTTTGTATTTGTGTACACTTACAAATTTTGGTGTGCTCCTTCCTTTTTTCACTTTTGCATCTTCTACTAATGGCTTGATAATTTTTTGAAATTTGAGCGATTTCGTGCCTCTAATTGGCTTGCCTGCGTCATACTGTTTCCTGTGCAAGTTAGTGTAATTTAATATATGACTGTAAGCTGACAGATCCTTATCATCATACAACTGTGCGTCCGGATCTTTCTGAAATATTAATTCAAGGAGACCTTCAGTTAAAGGATAGTTAAAATTGTCAATTATAAGATTGTTATCGCGAAACAGTACTTTTTTACTCCCTAAATAGTGTTCTCCATGAACTACTCGAACCCCGAATATTCTATCAAGTTTGTGTCTCAATTGTGGGTTAAGATAATTTTGCAGGAGAGTTGTAACCTTTCTGTCCAGAGTTTCTTCTTCTTCTTCTTCTTCTGATTCTTCTTCTTCTTCTTCATCACTTATATAACTATTTAATTTTCGATTTTTCTTTGCATTTAATCCATTCGAGCTAACTGTAAGCTGCTGTAGTTTATTTAATGGTGCAGTTATTGGTTTAAATGTTTCTTCTAACTTTAGCTGGTTTAAAGCCATATCTGCTTTAAGAGAGTTATTTTTTTTACATCTTTTCTTAATTTTGCTAGTTTATCCTTTACACGACTTTTTTCCACTATGTTCGCCTGCATTTTTAAAACTGAAGTGTAACGTCTATTGTTTTACTCATATATAGTATATTCAAAGAGTATATGGAGCGGAAGATCGTTAGTATTCCATTGTTCTGGATCTTTTAGGCGGAATTGAATTTCATCACCTTCCTTTACAGCAATTGGTGTACCTACTTCTAATTCGATTGGATTGTTCACGTGATTAATCATCGCATATACCAGAGAACCACGTGAAACTGTTAACGGTGTAAGTGTACCCGTGTAGGGAAGCTTATACATAAGGCGACAGTTTTGTAGCATATATATTGGTGACTGATTTGACGGTAGACTGTTAATTTGAAAAAAGAGCTTTTCTTGGTTTTTTGTGCAGTTCCTTTTTCATCGCTTCAAACTCTTCTTTTGCAGTAGCAAACGTTTCTAAATACTATTTGTTAACAACATCTTGCTCGTGGATAGGTGAATCAACATTTGTAACTCGTTTGTTCTTCATATTTAATTCTCCGTTAGATTCTACTGGTAGAGAATTTTTCTGAAGTTTAGATATGACAAGTTTTAACTCGTCAACTTCTCTCCGCGCAGCTGCATACTGTTCTACAAAGATTTCATTTGCAACATCTTTCTCATTTAACGGATTATGTACGTTAGTAATTCGCTTATTTTCCATACTCAAAGTACCACCCACATCAACGTTTAGTTTCTGTTGATTGCTTATTTCATTCTTCAGTTTTTCGAGTTCTTCACGCGCTGCTGAATGTTTTTCCAGGTATGCTTTATTAATCGCATCCGTCGAATGAATAGGTTTACCGATGTTTGTTACTCGTTTATTTTGCATATCTATCGATACATCGTCATTCAGTTGTAGTAGTCCACCTTTTGTATGCTTTTCTAAAAATAAAAGCGAAATTGCATCTTGTTCCTCTTCAGGATCTGCCATACCCGATATTCTCTTGTTGTTCATGTTGAGGTTATTGTCAGTTACAGGAAGGTGATCATCCACAATATCACGTAAAAGAGAATCAACATATTCTATGCGTGCAGAAACGTCGTTAACTCGTTGCTCTAAATTTCTCTGCACATGGTTAGTGTGCGTACGCATTGTGTCAAGCGAAACTGCTTCGTTTCCATTCATCGCTGGATCTATTCCTTTCAGCCTTTTGTTCTTAAAATCAACTGCATCCTCTTCTAGTTCACATATGTCATGTATTTCATTTTTAAGATCTAAAATGTCACGTTGTATTTCTTCTTTATTAATACTGTCCTTAACGGTTTTTAACACATAATTTTTATTACAAGCATCCTCCGTGTTTATAGGATTGCCGACGTTCTTTAAACGTTTACCATGAATACTTAAGTTTCCGTCAGATGTTGATGTTACGTAATTTGTATTAACCATCATTTTTTCATCTACATATGATTTAGTAGCAATATCATGACGTGATGATGGTCGCGTTACATACACGTTACTGGTTCTGTTGTTTGATGCCATCGTGATGTTCTTTCTCTACTCAACAATTCGAAAATGAGTTCGTTAATGTATACACTGTCGTATTTATATCACATAAAATATATCGAATCCATTTCGATATCGACCTTTGCTTATTTCGCTATCCTTATCGATAACGAGAAAGCTGAATTTCGACTGCGACCAACAACGATAACATAAATCAGTGAACTGGTTGTAACTCATATCGGTGTTCACGTGATCGTCGTAGACATGCCGAAGATTTCTTGCATCTTGTTTAAACAGAATAATGAAATTAGCGTTGTCTCTAATAAGTTGTTTGGGAATGCAGGAATAGGTCTGACATAAGTAAAAAACATCCACGATATGGTGTCGACCTCTACTAAAGTAGTCTTTCATGTGCTGCTGTTTGTCGCTTGCTACATCGTCAAAAATAAAAACGGAATTTCTTTGAGCTTTTTCTGGCGGTATTACTTGCTCACGATCAGAGTAAAACTCGCATTTTATTTCTTTGATAGATTTTAAAAGCTTCTCTAGCTCAATATATTTCTTCTGCGACAATGATTTTGAGTAAACATACACATTCTCAAAACGTAACCCGTTCGGTTGCAATAACAAATTAATCATTACATTAGTCTTCCCTGCATTCGATGGTCCGCATATGAGACCGCGTATTGTGTCCGGCAACAGTTTACTATGTTTATTTTTCTTTCCTACTGAACGTTTTGTGTCGTTCAGATTTGCAACAGGTAAAGATATCGATTGTTTTATTGTCTTTACCATCACTTTCTTTTGATGATAATAATTTTCAACGATCGAGTGCACAGTGGATTTCTTTTTTCTCAAAGTTATTGTTGATTACTAAATAAACACGAACTTTTTTTACCTTCTGTTTTACTTATCTAGTTCCAAAATGGTTCGTGCATCACACTACACGTAGTATTAAGAAGTGCTGGAAGAGCTGTCCTGTTATAGTGATCTAATAATATGTTGCCAACTTCACAACCCCTCATATACCGACAAGAAGGTGACCATTTTCTATGTTCTGTTAACGGATCATCATCTTTATCCCACGAAAATAATTCGATTCCGCAAAAAATACATTTAACTGCGTCTAGGTATCCCGTGAAGTAAAATCCAGCTTTAGCTAAACTTACGGGGTCTATCCACGGTACACGCCATCTAGCGAAAGTCCTTATCCGATCTACCTCAGATTTTAAATTTAACGGACGAGGAATGTACGCCATGTCGCTGTAAAATGAGGAGAGCTGAAAAATATCTCTCTTATTTATATATATATATCTTTCTACCTTTCAGAAAAAAAGAAAAAATAAACTTACATATATTTTTAGTACTCAACAGTTGCACATCGTGTAAAAATGTAATTCGTATATAATAACACACTTGATAGCAGGAGCTCTTATTTCAGTATGCTGCGTCGAAGACGCAACGTTGTAGCAGCTCCATGTAAACGAGTAGGGAAAGGAGGAATAATAGGCAAAGTTCTTAATAAAGCTATAGATAATTTACCAGTAGAATTGCACATACCAGGTTATGAATTCTGTAGACCTGGGACAAAGTTAGAAAAACGACTTAAGCGTGGTGATCAAGGAATAAATCTATTAGATAAGGCATGTAAAGAACACGATATCGCTTACGCTACATACAAAGACCAGAACAGAAGGAAAGAAGCAGATGAAATCTTAGCCTCTAAGGCTTGGTCTCGTGTAAACTCTCAGGACGCATTATTAGGAGAAAGAGCAGCTGCACTAGCAGTTACGGGTATTATGAAAGCGAAAACTAAAGTAGGTGGCGGTAGACGAAGAAGAAAATCAAAACATCGAAGAGAACGAGTAAAACCGAAAAAAAGACAACATGCTGTAAAAAAAGAAAGGTGGTTTTCTTCCACTCCTTCCGATATTTGCAGCCTTGTCGGGCTTGGGCGGTCTAGCAAGTGGAGCTGCGGGCATAGCATCGGCTGTAAACAAGGCGAAAGCCGCACAGGAAGAATTAAAAGAAATGAAGCGCCACAATCGAATGCTAGAAGCGATGCGTGGGAAAGGGCTTTCTACTCGAAACAAAGGAAAGGGCATTTACTTAAATCATCCAGCATACAAAAGATAATGGAAGGTCTGCCGAATAGAGCATTAACTAACATAGATCTATATCGTTACGCATATCGTTTAAAAATTCCCTATTTCAGAGGTGTGTTTATGCGAGATACGTTACCGAAAATTTCTCGTAAAAATGAGAGTTGTATTTTGAATTTAGATCCGATAAGTAAATCTGGTTCGCACTGGGTTGCGTTCAGTAAACGAGGTGCGTATGTCTACAACTTCGATAGTTTTGGTAATTTACGTCCCCTAAAGAGGTATTAGAATATTTAAGAAACTGTTACATTCGATATAATTTTCATTCTTATCAAACTTTTAATTCATCAATTTGTGGTCATCTGTGTTTACTATTTTTATACTGTATAAATAAAGCAAGACCTTAGTATTTGTGTTCAGTGTGCACGATGCCGTATGAAAGACGGATTACACTCGAGGGTAGAGGCTCGAAGATTGATGTAGTATTAGAAACTCCGATTTATTTGAATAGAGCTTTTTTCTATGAAATAGGTCTTGCCGCACTATTTACATCCAATAGTATTCGAAATGTCACTAGTAAAAATAATAAGTTTGCTATATATTTGAATGGTAAAAAAATTCTTTTGAGTGTAGCAGAAGGCATTTATGAATTCGAAGATCTTGTTGCAAAAATAGAAAGCTTGCTAACTATTAAAAATGTGAAACTATTTCTGCGGGAGTACACTCCAAAACTTAGTTTTTTTATCTCGACTATTAACAACAAACCTACTATGCATTCTCCGTTTGACATTGATTTCAATGTACCGAACAGTGTTGGTACTAGCTTAGGTTATCTGTTAAATGTATATGAGAAATATGCTAACCATGAATCACAGCTGAATGAAATAGGTAACGTAATCGTTAATAGCACAAATAACCAGATTGGTATTAAAATGAAGGGAGACAAAACAACTGTACTCACATTACCGGAAGGTAGTTACACTTTTTCGGAAATAGGAGCTCTAGTTCAAGAAGCAATAATTAACAACTTTCCTATTCTCGAAGAGGAGAATGACCCTCTAGATGGAGATAGTAAACTTATTACTATTACTTACGAAAAGACCTATCCTCGCTGTCAGATGTCCTCCAACCTAGACGTAGACTTTGATGTTTCCGATTCAATTGCTGATTTGTTAGGATTTTCACGTCGAAAATATGATGCTAATAAATTACATATTTCAGGGGAGATTATTAAAATTAATAACGTGAACTCGATTCGTGTATGTTGTAATCTCGTGTTAGGTTCCGGTTCCTACCTCAACGGTAAACAAACACATTCGTTATACAATTTTAAACCGCTTGTTCCAGCAGGCTATCCTATCGTAGTTCAACCGTCAACTATAAGCTTCTTACCGGTAAACACTAGTGTTATTCAACATATATCCGTCGTACTCGAAGATCAGTTCGAAAACCCAATCGACTTACAAAATGAGGATGTAACAGTAGAGCTAATTATTCGTCCAGTAAAAATACAGTAATCATATATAACATAAAGCGTACACTTATGTACTATCATTCGAGTAAGGAACAGTTGAACAACAACATCATGGTAGTAATTTACAACAACCAGTCAAAAAACCGAGGATTAAAAGAGGAAGCAGCTAGAGTAGTAAAATATAGAGTAAAGCTAAAAAACAATCTCATCGTGTACGCGACAAGAAAAAATTAACCACAAACAATAAAGACTTTTTACAATCGCTAGGCTACCGACTACTATAAGTTCTATTTCTCCTACAGAAACTACTTTACTCTCTTTTCGTGTGCGTAATCAAGGTAACATTACTCTCTTTTCGTGTGAAATCACTGTACAATGCTACCGACTGCCCCCCCAGGATAAAGCATATAAATTCTAATTCTCTACCAAAAACTACTTTAGTCTCTTTTTGTGTACAATCACGCTAACATCAAGGAGAAATATGTTCAACGTAACGGACAAAGTTATATTTGACAACAGAGTTGCCAGGCGGGAAGTAAGGAGCTATCATCCATATGCTGGTACGAAATATGAAAACAACGATGAAATTCGAATTCCTGTACACAACCAAGAACATATCTTTTTACCCTCTGAAGCTGATATTCACATCGAAGGTGAAATAATTAGATCAAGCGCAGATAATACACCTTCAGCTACAGCCGCTCCCGAACAAAACTTTGCAGCAAATCTCTTCGATGAAATGCGTTTTGAATTGAATGGGAAAGAGATTGAAAGAACACGACGTGTAGGCACGACTAGTGCTATAAAAACTTTCGCCTCTTATTCTAAAAATGAAATGTTAGCGCTGCAAAATGCTGGCTATTTTCCATCAATTTCTACACCACCAAACGAAGCTAATATTGCCCACGCAACTACAAAGCTGTTCCATGCAATTATCCCACTGAGTCTTCTTTGCGGATTATTTGAAGACTACAGGAAACCATTCATAAACTGTAAACTTGAATTTATCTTTATTCGTTCTAGAGATGACAAATGTGCACTGTTTTCAGCCAACGCGGAAGATACAGCTAAGGTCAAAGTACGAAAAATGTATATAAAGCTACCAACTCTAATACTGTCCGACGAGGAAGAAGTTAATCGCATAAAGTTAATCCAAAAAAATCCTTCTATTCCTGTAGCATTTCGATCGTGGAGTTATCACGAGTTACCTACTATTCCAAATTCAACGAAAATTAATTGGACTGTTATGACTACGTCACAAATAGAAAAACCGAGAGTTTTTAGGCTTGCTTTCCAAACCGATCGTAAGAAAATTAATGTTTCTTCTTCTCTGTTCGATCACTGTAATATTCGATCCGTTGGCGTATTCTTAAATTCAAACTTTTATCCCTATGAAAAGGCTGTAGCTAATTTTAACAATGGCGACTACAGTGAATTGTATGATATGTTCATCAAGTTTCGTAATGCGTACTATCAGCTTGATGATAATCGTTCCGAACCGAACATATCACGAAGTGAATTTCACTCGCATTGTCCTATTGTTGTTGTTAATTGCATGGAACAGGTTGAATCGATAAAATCTTCCTCTGTAGATGTTCGCGTTGAAATTGAAACAAACGAACCTATTCCAGCCAACACCACTCTGCATTGCATTATTATTCATGATCGCATAATAAATTATAAACCACTAACGAATGAAGTATTTTTCTTCCAATAATCTTGCGTGAGTTTTTCTTCCTTTTTTCTTTCTAATAGTGTATATAAACGAGAGAGTGAAGATTCTCTGCTTCAGTTCTTCGATATCAAGCACACCATGGGTGCAAAACCCAGAGGAGTGATAGTTGACATTCAGAGGTTACCTACTTGAGGTTACGAGATTGCCTGTTGTAATATAGATTCGTCTACAAATGTGTTATCTACTGCTCTATTAGGTATGGGTGTAGGGGAAGGAGGGGAGGGTTGAGACAAAATTTACATATTATTTTTTTTAACAATTTTTCTGAATCTATTTTAATGATCAACTGGTGCAGTCAGTTCCCTATACCTTCCTCTTGAGTGTGTTATTTTATTAAACTGTTAGATATTCAACAAAAGCCAAAACATATTCATAAATAGACACACTACATTATGTCTCAAACCACCCTTAGTAAGGGAGGTTTGAGACACATGTATGGGAGGCTTGAGACACGTGTGGAAATTTACAGAACTGCAGTAAGTAATAGTACAAAATTATAAAAATCATTAGAACTGAAACTGTGGACATAAAAAGATATTTCTTGTGCACATAATGCATATACATAATTTTCCAATGGAGACCTGAAATAGAAATCTATCGCACACAGTATGATGAAAAATCAACATCGAATATGAGTTGCTTATGAGCACGCTGTGTTCCTCCAACAGTTATTGGCTTTTCCAGTTTCATAACTATATCCTCAGCTATAACATAACTCACATCTTCAGTTTCGGGATAGAAGAATGTCTTACCACTTGTGCAACGTTTCAGAAATTTAATTTTGTATTCATTGTCACTGCGGTTCACAACTACTACTGATCCAACATAATAAACAATGTTCTTCTTGCTTGCAAATTTAACGAGCACATAGTCCCCAGTTTCAATGTTTTCAGGTGTGGGATCAAAGTCATCGGTTGCCAATACCTCTTCGCTGAAGGTAGTAAAATCTAACTAGTCTTCTAAGGCTATATTAAAATCCTCTTAACTGGATGATCCATTTTCTTTTGAAAATGCAAGTTTAGATTTCTTCACATTTTTATCTTTAAGTGGATTGAAATTCAGCCTCCTTTTCTTTGAATTACGAGCTTCAAACTCCTGGTATATTTCATTTTTTACTGGAGTGTCTGTCAAAATTCTAGATTTTTTAGGTTTCCTTCCCATAGTTTTCTTCCTAGGACCTGCCTTCGGAAAAGGCCGTATCTCTTCTGATGTCACAATTCTTCCATTGTCTACACTTCCTGAGGCTGAGGACTTGATCCACTTGCAATAAAACTCTAACAACTTCTCTTCTTCATCCGAAAACATTTGGTTAGTGACATAGTTTGGTCTGTATTTTAGATTTTGTTTGCTGTTATCATCTGTTGCTTTGTATTTCTTAACATAACGGCTCAAAGTCTGTTTATCTATGGAGAAACGTCTTGCTGATTCACGAAAGACTCCACCTTCTATTACTGCTTTAACTGCACTTTGAAGTCTATCAGGTGAAATACTGGTCCTCGTATTCCCAGACTTACTTTTCCAAAAGAATGGCATACTGTAAAGAAGCACAGCAAGTGTAAACCAAGTATAATAGGTAACTGAATAGATAAACTGGCAAATTGTCAAAGTACCATTTACAGTGGTAAACTATATATTCAGTTCTGACTGCATGTGACGGGGAGGCTTGAGACAGTGTCTCAAGGCACCCTTAGACATTCTGTCTCAAGGCTCCCAGAACCTCATGTATATGTAAATTCGCGCGAATAAACATAACCTCAAAAGCTAAAGAGTTCATTGTTTTTATAATTATAGGATACCTCTTAAGTTCACTGATGAAATTATAACAGCTGTTAAGAACGTGTTCACTTAAACAAAAACTCAAAATATATCACGTCACCAAAAAATACTTCTCATATCTCAAAATACATTTATCACTCTAACTTCCACTCTTCAACAGAAATCACCATGAAACTCCGTCAGCTCACTGTGGTGGCACATTGCTACAACTGTCATGCAGAAGTGTTGGCAACATATAACATGTCGAGGAGATATCACTGGTGACTCAAGTCTCCCTCCGTCTCAACCCTCCCCTCCTTCCCCTACCTAATTTAGATTTCACGCTTACGTCGTTTTTCAATCTTCTCAGTGAACAACAATACCAATATCTGGTTGTGTGCAACTGTGTTAATGAGTTACGTCTATTAGCACTGCGAGAGTACCCTCGTACATGCATAATTGACTTGAACACTATAGAAGGTGTACCTGATTTAAGAACAATGCGTAACGAGTGTTTCCCTGTTGACTGTCCGCGCCATTTACCACATGTTGCAAGACATTCAGGCAGCTGTGCTATGTTCAACGTTCACGCAGTTCATAGTTGGCTAAAATCGTCAGATGGTGTGATGAGAAGAGTGTGTTCACTGATAAACAAATTTAAGAAAGAAGGTGTGAGCAGATTCAATAAATTTGAGTGGGCTTTCTTCCCTGAAAACATATTATCTATTTACGAACAACATCAGTTAAGTGCGCTCTGGCAGCATCTACCAGATCATCTGAAGGCGAACTTACACCAGGCTTGTCAGGATTCAGGAGCTAACAACAACAACATCGTCCGAGCTTGATATCAGCTACTAATATATCAATTATTAAGGTGAAATAATAGATATAATACCATCCTTTTTTCCTTGCTTGTTTTTTCGGTTTTATTCTGCTTCTAACTAATTTATTTTTTTTCTCCTCTGCAGGTGTCTCCTCATAGTGGCATCAACAACAACAACAACAACGTCTGAGCTTGATATTAGTTACTATTTCATCAATTATTAAGGTAAAGAAAAAATTAGTTTCCTTTTTTTCTTGCTTGCTTTTTCTGTTTTATGCTGCTATCAAGTAATTTTTCTTTCTTTTTTTCCCCTCTGCAGGACTCTCCTCTGGTGGCGGTCGAAGATTCAGTCTCTGCAGATCTCTCCTCGTGGTTGCAGTTACAAATTCAATCAGAAGTTTATATTTTGAAAATCCTTTGTAGTTTCCTATTCAATAAACTTGATTGTAAAAAAGAAATATGTTCTCTTTTTTTCATTTTCCTACTCCTACTTTAGTTAAGAGTACAAGGAATAAAAGGAGAGGCTGCGCAGGATAGTTTGAAAGAAAATCAACTTTTTGATCATCTAGTGTAGAGTTTTTATTTTTTTTCGAAAAAGAAAAAAGATTAAATAAAGGTTTACAATGCACTTTAATATATAAATGATAGAAAATTAACTTACAGTACAATACTAGTTAGTACAATAGTATACAATGTACTTAAACAGCGAGTGAAATTCTATAAGATTCCTTTTTTTCATAATTAAATAAATATAATAATATGCAATGTACTTTAAAAGTATAAATACAGTACAATACATTGAATAAAAGAAACAGCGAGTGAAATGTTTATCTAGTTTGAAATTCTATAAGATTACATTTTTTTAATTAATTACAGAATGAAACAAAAGTTTCTAAAATAAAAATGATTAAAGTAATCACAGGAGCTTCTCCTCTTATTACTTAATATTCACCTTCAGAGAAAATTACATTATTTTACATACAGAAGGGTAAACTGATGACAAAGTTGAGGAGGTGTTCACAAAAAAAGCAAACCTACTTTGCAAGATAGCTATACATTAGTTATACTTCTTTTCTCTGCAAGACTGTAATGTCCAAATGGTAATGTATTAATTTTGTTATCTGTGATGTGCCTTTTGTCATCATTAGCTGTGAGTGCTAGTTTGTATTGACGAACCGTGAACACAGAATGAGAATTGGAAGTAATGCACACTTGTAGTTTGGACAAAGTGGAGGAGGTGTTCACAAAAAAGCAAACCTACTTTGCAAGATAGCTATACATTAGTTATACTTCTTTTCTCTGCAAGACTGTAATGTCCAAATGGTAATGTATTAATTTTGTTATCTGTGATGTGCCTTTTGTCATCATTAGCTGTGAGTGCTAGTTTGTATTGACGAACCGTGAACACAGAATGAGAATTGGAAGTAATGCACACTTGTAGTTTGGTCACTTGTTCACCTTCCTAGAGACAACGTCTATACTGATCAATTGTAAGGTGATCGACAACATTTTTGACACCCTTAGCTTGCATGTAGGTTTCTCTTTTTCACACAACTTAATAGCATACATCTTTGGTCGCAAACCTACAAATTCTTCAACAATACTTCCACCGTTTTCATCCTTCATCAAACCTATTTCACCTGAATTTTTTCCTTCAATTTGGAAAGGATTATTTTCATCATAATTTCCTGTATCAAACAAAACTGAATTTTTCTTCATAAACTCATATATATCAAATGAAAAATTGTATATCAAACTGTCGGTGTCAGTGTATAGTAGTTGTGAGTTTGATTCTGTGTTTCTCAAAATAACGTTGTAGTGAAAATCGTTCATTTTCATTTTTGACAAATCTAAAATTGTAGCACCGAGGTAAACCGGTTGATTGTGATGAATTTGAAGTTTCTTCATTTCGATAACCATACACTGTTCGTCTACTATAATACGACGTTTGAAGTTTGCTCTTGATATCAACGTACCTGCACCAGAACGACCCTTCCACTGTGTGACCCATCTGACGTCGCGCAGCTTCCTTACGTTCATTAATGAACGACCAAAAATTGCGTTATTCATTAATTTATAGAAACTTTTCTCGAACTCATTTTTTGCTAACTTTCGTTTCTCTGTGTTCAAATCAATGTAGCATTTTAACCATGCGCTCTGATTAAACTGAATCGCTCTGTAAATGTGAGCTACTTACATACCTAATTCTACACACTGTTTTAATAGCCTATAATGAAGAACATATCGTTCCTTGTTGTAAAGAGTGCTCATTAGTTTCGTAGATTTTTCAGGACACAATGGATAATCGGCATGTTTATCATGGAGTTCTGGCGGGTAGATTAAATCAACTTCTACCATAAACCCAACATCTGCTTCATCTCCTACATTCATAATGTCTAAATTCTCAACGTTTTCGACCCATTGAAAGCCGCCCGTTGGAAGAAACTGTTGCATAGCGAATCCATACAAATTGTTCACGTCAAAGTACATTATGTATGAATCCGGTTTGGACTCATCGTATGTTAACATGTACTTGTTATTTGCTACTGCATGCCGCGTAACGCATTGCACATTACCACCGCGTATGGAGCGTTCGAAAAACTGCAGCATGTCGATATCTTGAAGTAATTCTAGCTGGACAGCTGTTATTTTCTTCATAGCACTCCATGCCATAGACGGTACCGTGTAGAAATGAGCGGCATCAATACCATATGTCTCTTTTCCACTCAATCGAAAGTTTTCAAATACATCGGCCAAGAGTAAAGTATCGATTTTCAAGTAAAGATCAGAATATTCACCCAACGATTTACAGTTAAACTTATTCCAAGTAAGCTGAGCAAACGCGTAGTTTTCTTCCGAAACAGTTTCACCCTTTAAAGAGCTAAAGAATGAACTCCTTGACGGTAAACTAGTGTCGTCTAACACCTCCATAATAGTAACATATTCCTATGGAAATATCCCTTTCCGAGAAGCGAGTTTAAACTGTAAATCATCGGTGAAATACCGTCTCGTTACAAGCTTTGACTCGTCACTAAGTAATAGGGACATTTTGTCCAGCGAAAAAGGAATAAAGTTGTAAGTGTCTATAAATCTTATTTCAACACACTGTCTTTGGTTATAACGTATAAAGTTTGAAAATCCTTTGTATCGTTCCATGTTCACTGCTAATAGTTTAATGTTCGTTCTGAGATTTGTCACAACATCCCCTCCCTTCCTATGCAGTTCTCTAATTATGAAATGTCCATCATAGGCTGTCAAATTATGGAATGCTACCGGCAAGATAGATATTTTACGATACTGTAAGTTACACAATTGATGTGCTGATCCCCTGTAAACACCCGTTAAATGACAATGATCGCGAACTTTAATTTCATTATCTGCAATTTCCTTCTCAGATATGTGACATAATGTAGACGAAAGAAATTCATTTTCTTGCTCAACAGTTAATGCTAACATTGGTTTCGTATCAAAATAATAGGGCGCAAGCGTGTCCACCAAGTTATACACCTCATCTACGAACGATTTTACACAATCACTACCTCGATAGAGTTTGAAAGAGCACAAATCTCTGTCAAAACTACAGTGTAAATAATATGCTACGCTGTATGGCACATGTTCGTGAATTGGAGTTGAATGTGAGGTGTCATCACTTGGAAAACAAGTCGACACAGGTTTCAGTATGCATTCTGTGTCAGCATACACAATAAAAGGCACTGGCTCTTTAACCTTATACTCGGTAAAGTACACTAGCCGTTCGCTATCCGAAGGCATTATACTTTTGCCCACCGGAAATTGTATACAGTTATTAGTATGCAAAACTAATTTTTCCTTATTAGAAAAGTAAGACAAACACCGTCTGCAAATATAAATTCTATTATGGTTCTTCGTAAGAGATGAGCGCACAAGACGTGGAAGATTCTTAATCAAACAAAAGTGATACTTCTCACTGTCCCCAATCTGAAGAATTAGAAGATCTACGAGCTTTTCACACGTTTTATGTGAAATGTACAAAGGTATGTGCCATTTCACTGTAATGAGAAGTTACAACTGTAAGTAGAACAAAGATGGAATCCATGTATCTGGGAATAATTAACGCCGAAAGATCTGAATCATATCGCATGTGAAGACAAAAGTGCTCACATCAAGTGGGAGAGTAGAAGAAGTAAGATCCAGAAGGCAGTGAAAAGGATCGAACGGGAATATTGTCACTAACAATTAAAAAAAACCGAGATTGGAGTGCTACCAAGAAATATACGGATTTGAAGACAGAAGTAACTGTACCAAACTTAAAGACGGCACAGCAAGAAATCAGCTCCGCGGGATAAAGGAGGAATTTTTTTAAAGCTACATTGCGAAGTGAACTAGAGATTAATAATTCCATTCAAGATTTCCAAGAGACGTGAAGAGAGGAAATAACGGCAACAAGCTTACGTCACTGCAGTCCTTGCTGACGTACTTCACGATATTACCGAAGTGAAGAGTTATATAGGGAATCCTACAGTAACTGGGAATATAGTGAAGAAAAAGAATTAATCATTTCAAATTCTAAAATTACATCAAGTTAAGGAAATATTCGACTAGTAAATCAACTTTTTCAAAGAAACAATCTTCATATTAGACAGCTTCTCACAGTTATTCTCAATGGAAATGCTAATCAATCTCATATGCCATTCTATTCCGTCTAGACCACAGATGAACATGGAGCTCTAAGGAGATGATAAGCCAGACTGCCCAAATGGGTGCCGCAGGATGACGTGGCCGACCGAGATGACTGAGCCCAGAGGAGGAACATGTGAATATTTCCCATCCACCAAGGGAAATAAGTAGCGACGTTTCATTATGTCCTGTCAGCTGGACATATGACGGCGACTGGAGCTGCTGAATTCAGATTTTTACTTTTAAATCAGTGTAATAATGTTTGTATTTAACCGTAAATGTAGTATGGTTTATTATCTTGTTCGGTGCGAAGTGATTAAACAACAAGAGTGGTGATAAATTAGAATGAAGGTGGGTAGGTAATCTTCAGATGTGCATAACAAATCCTTAGATAGGAGGTCATTCAGTGATAAAAGCCTACGTTCGAAATATGATCCATGTAGTGTGAAGTTCTGAGATAGTCAAAGTGACAGGAGTTGTATGATACATAAAAGAGCGATAGATACATGTGTACATTGGTTATAGTCAATGAATGTCAAGTTAGGAACCAACTGTGTGTTATGCTTGCTAGGTAGACAAATCTGTTTATGATAAATGGTGGTTATGACTGGATGAAGGTCATAGTATTTGGAAATGTATCCGTGAACCGTAATTAATTAATTAAAAATAAGGGCCACAATGGCAGGAAGTGAACCCGTGTTAGTGAGGAGACAGATTATGGTTTTGAAAGTATAATAGTAATATTTTAGAGAAGTTAATACGTAATTGATGAATCAGAACAATGATAGTTATTAATTCTACGCGAGGATGAACACGGTGATGTGGCTATGTACTTAACGGTTTTCATGCAGAGTTTTGCTAATTAGGAAATGAACGTGTAGCAATTTAATGTTCTGTTTATCTCACGAGCAAGCATGTAGAAATACAAATAAGAACTGAGTGACATCTGTTGGTCAGAACGCTCACTTGGTAGTGTCAACAACATCACAGTTAGGAGGACGAACTGAACACATGTGCTGTCATAAAATTTTCTTAATACCAATTTATTCTCAGACGAGAGGAACGTAGTAATTTCTTAGGCGACATCCCATCACTGATGACCAAATGGAAATGTAGAAATGATTTTCAACGATCAAGTTTTCACACTAAGAACCACTCTTGATATCATACTTCAGACAAGAATAGTAGGGTAGTCGTTAACAAGTAGGATATCGCACCTATGTTTAGCTTAAAAATGACGAAAGTATTTGGATCTTTAAATGGTATATGTGTCTTACTGGTTCTGATTGAACTTTTATGAGAACTACATTGATTTGAAGGGGAAACTTGTCGGAATTCATGCAGAATGAAATAGTCAGAGACGAAGAAGCATTAATATTCAATATTGTGATTTGACTATGTAAGGAAACATTAGGGAACTATCCTCCCAGATTAGCATCCCTAGGTATTTATTTGTATGTTGAAGGATAGGATTATTCTGTGGCAGTAAGTGAATATGAGCTCCGAGAGAGAGCTAATAGTTAATTCAGACCTCATATGTAGTAGGAAAGATTCCAATTCTTGAGATATTGCTATAAGTCTCAGAAATGCGTCCTGGATACCATGAAGAAGATACCCTCAATCTATATTTTACTTATTGGAACTCATGTTGTAAATATTTCTTTTCTTTCTTTGCTAGGGTGCACCCAAACTAATAATTTTCTTTCTTGTTACCTAGACCAATAATATTTTATTTCTTGTTACTCAGATAAGTTAGTAACTATACAGATAAGTTTTTCTTTAGTCATCCAAGTAAGTTTTCAATTATTTATATGAATTTTGGTTACCTATGTTAGGAAAGCTTTCATCAATTTAAGTATTCGAACATATTTGATTTTGTTTCAGTCCGTTAATTGAATGCTTTATTCCAATAATAATAACATAAGTTGTTCACTTGGTTCTAAACTTCAACGGGCGCATAATGCCTGCATCCGATTCATTCTAAATGTTCCGCTCCATTCCCACATCAGCCCATTCCTCCATCAGCTGTCCTGGTTAAGATTATGTGATAGACGTAAATACCATGCTGTTTCTCTTCTTCACAAAATACTGCGAACAGGTAAACCACATTATCTGAGAATAGATTTCAACTACCTCTCTCCCTCAGGCAGAACACCCTCAAGGTCATCAGTACAAACCCTGCTGTCCATCCCCACTCATCACAGTAGTACGTATAACAAGTCATTTGTACCGGGGACCATACGTTCCTGGAATTCTCTCCCGGCTGAAATTAGAGACATAAGCAACCTAAAGCTATTCAGAAGAATGTGCTGGAAATTTTACCTACACTCAGATTGATTTACTCTTAGAAGTACCCTTAAATTTTAGATTATTAAGTTAAATGAATAAAATGTCAATGTAAGGTTAGAAACATTATAGTTTATATTTTTCGAGATATATCTTTAATAATAGTAAATAATATAAATTAATTTTAAAATGTTAAAATGATTTTTATGATGCTTTACATTTCATACAAATTACATTTCACATTAACTTTAAATTATAATTAACTTATTTTTAAGTAGTTATAATGTTCAGTATATTATGTTTATGCAGGTGCATAATTATATGGTTTGGCATAATAGCAGGCTTCATAGCCTGAGCCCCGCCATGTACAGAAAGACATTAATAAATAAAAAAATAAATAAATTTAATTATTGCTTTAAGGGCTTAAGAGGGAAATTTGACATTTTCTTTTGGACTTATGGGTTTAATTTGATAATTATGAGCTGGAGCATAAGAGCATTCAGCTTAATGATGGCCTATTCAGAATTTAATACCTTGCCATACATTGCACTCTGTCCCTGATTTTGTGGGCAGGCATGACCTGAGCACTTAACGTAATGAATACCAGTGGATATATTACAGATGATGACAAGGTCAAGCAACCTTTACTTTAGAGTGCGTATTAGAAGGAAAAGGAAATGAATAATTAAATATTGAATGGAGAAATAGGTAAATTCATTAAAAATTAAGTCCATGTTCCTTCGAAATAGGCCAAATAAACAGTCGACCATGCAATTTCCTTTATCAGATCTTTCTTTTTATGGAGGATAGTCCAATATTCGAATTCTGGTTTGAGATATTGTTATAATAAACAAATATAGAAATATAAAACAGTTCTTTCAATGTGTTTGTAGTATAGAGACCTAGATTTAAGTAAATGAGAGCGATAACATCTTGATAGCATAAGAATTAGAATAAGCGATATATGAGAGTCGTTTCTATAGATGATTTAAGTCTTATTTGGCTCCGCATGGTATATCTTTCTCTGATTCGGAACTCAACACCCAAATTATTGAAATATTTAGTTGGAAGATCATAATCAAGCTAGCCTGGATATTATGCGTCCTTTCAGTGAGCCGGGAACGGCGCAGGTACAAGAGTAAACTCTTTTTTGTCATCATTCTGTCCTAGGCACACCCAGTTGTTCTCGTCATACTGCGCTCCGAATACATTAACGGAGATTTCGTTTTGATCTTCAAATTTTCTCATGTATCTCATTTCCATCGGGATTGGTATGTCTTTTAAATTTAAAAATGCATTATAATGTGGATAAGAAGAAATGCGATCTACATGATGTTTAGCTGGAACTAAGCCAGCAACTACACTCCACGCAAAGCAAGCACCTCGTGTGTTCTGCTGATTAATAACTGCTTTCTTGTTTCGAATTGCTGTAGGCAACGTTAGACTAGTTGGCGACTTGCCCACGTGAAAACCTACATTTTTATTAATGTTTATCCGCAATTCGCGAATTCGTAGCAGAGACCATCCCGAATCACGAGCCTCGAACTCTGATAATTTTTTCAGAATCGGTTTCGTTACATGTTCGTTGTACCATTCTCTTAAATTAGTACCTTCAGTAATTTCAGCGTTCCTTGAATGAAAATAATTGTAATCGATTTTATCGTGAAGGACATGTTGTGTGCAGAGAACGGTATTTACTTTTAATGCTTGTGTCTTGAGTGCTTCCTTCACGTATTTATTAAACCACACGTAAGATGTATCTAGGAACTCTTCGGGGAGTAAGAAATCATTGTTAACATTTACTACCGCTATTGTGTACACTCTGCGCCGAAAAGCTTCCTCGATTTGTTTACACTGGAAAGCAGACAAATCTTCTATCTGAAAAGTTAGTCCATTAACAGCGCGAGCGTGAAAATAAATTTCTAACATCTGATTACGCATTTCCTCTAGCTCGTTAAGATTTTCAATCAGCTTGAACTGAGCTTCTTCTCGCTCGTCGCTAGGTTCGAACCGATATGAAATTAGTATTGATCCATTTACCTCCCTCATAAACTCGCGAATGCGTTCAAACGCTCTATCAAAATGAGTTTGCATTCTTCCCGCATCTTCATCTGTCTGTAAATTAATGTCTAGTTTTCTACGTTTGCTCGAAGGATACTTCATGACTACAAAAAAATACGATTTGGTGCTAAATTTTTCAGCAATCTCAAGACAAGTCCAGCAGTTGCTGTAGCAACGACTTATCAAGAATGTACAATCCGTCATTACACAGTATAACCATCGAGCTAGGTCACTACCTTCTGCATCGCGTGAACAGTGTACAGCTTCGCTTGGAACCTCGTCCTGAAGCTTCCCTAACAATGTATTACGGTAATAGGAAATTTTATAGCAATCGTGTGAAGAAAAGGAAAATTCAATTTTATAAATTTCTTCGAATGTATTATACCCAAGAAATAGTAAAAAATGTTCATTACTTGAAAGTTCCCTCAAAAGAAATCGCACTACAGCAGCTGTCACTTCCTGCTGGCTTTCGTAAGCTTTACTCAGGTTCGTCACATATACTGTATAATTAAAAAGAGGAGCCCCTCTGTTCCATAGTTCAATGCAATTAGCACTCACTTCTTGTTCTTGTTGTGCGCTCAGTTGTCCCGCTTCATCTTCAACAGGCTGTGAAGTAGCGACCACATCCTCCTCTCGATGTACTTGCAGACGACGACTCTGTATGCTTGGATATGCTTAATGTTCAGTTCCTGGTTTAATCTCAACTTTCTTCCACTTTATCATATTACCACCTCGGACCTGAAAAGAAACACCACATACTATTTTCAATTAACAAAACAATTATGCGAATACGGCAAAAAAAGTTACGTTAAGAACGAAAATACTCTCTGCATACTTACTTAGTTAAAATAGATGTCGTAACTGATGACATTCTACTGTAGGAAGCACACTTGTTGGTAGCCCCACTCCATCCCTCTGTACATCATTTTCAAGTTGTTTGTTAAAGAATTTATTTCTTCTATTTCTTCTGCTGTAAGTTTTGAGAATTGCGGCGGCAGGAAAACACTCACAGTCTCCTCATCTTCCCCTTCTATATCAACGATTATTTTCCTCCCAAATCTTGTTTCTACCGCTCTCAGTGCTTTAACCTTAAATGGATGGTTAAGTTGCAACTCACTTAACTTTCTATTATGAAATTGTGGTGCCTTTGCAATTTTGTTTAATTTCATTAACATATCCATTCTGTTGAAGCTGCTATATCTTTTAAAAATTAACAAACTAAATAAACTTACACTTACTGAAGAGGAAAGAAAAGTAGTAGTAGTAGAGAACTCTTCCAACTAGATGATAGTTTTCATGTTGCGCTTTGCTCCTTAAATACTCCTTGCCACGAACAGAATGTTTATTGTAGGTTGTAATTTTGAGTGAAGGTGAACTAGTGTCAAGTCCACCTCCTCACCAGTGACAGAGATAACCTTCAACAAGTTAGAAAGCGGATCTTGCCTAGTAACAGCTGCACTGTAGCACTCCTTAGTGTTTCCCCTCACCCACAGTAAGAGAGGAGTGAGGGATCATTTTTTTTACATAAACTAACATCCTGTTCAGCTTTCACCAGCAAGTGACCTATTAAAGCAAATCCAGTTGCCACATAGTTACTGTACCTTAGCCACAAGAGTAACCTTTCAAGAAAATTAATTACCTCTTACATAAAGACCTCTGAGTGTGTTGTCCTCATTCTACATGTGGTTGACCCCCTTAGCCAGTGAAAGCTACTCCAGCAAATCCAGTCACAGCACCTTGTCCCACACCTTTCAAGAATTAATTACCTCTGACATAAAGACCTTGCAGTATGTGTAGTTAACATTCCACACACCCCTTGGCAAGTGAGAGGCCCCTTCAGGGGGAGAGGAAGCGCACGGGCATGCGCAGTGGCTGCCGCTGGTCCACAATTCTTCTCACGCAGCGCTGGTCCACAATTCTTCTTTTATATCTACTGCCTTGCTGTAGTCTATGAATACAGTGAAATATTTCCGTTTGGATATTCTTAGGGCTTCTCGTACTTCTCCCAATAGGTATGGGACTGAATGTAGAGTTGATTTCCCTTTAGTAAAACCAAATTGACGTTCTGGAATTGTGACTTCTAATTCTAGCCTGTTTGTAATACTACTATCGATTGGCAGGAAAATGCTGCTTCGGTGGGCGAACGTTTGAGACATATGGTTGGTTCATGGCTGTGTTTACATTGTGTTAAAAGTGTTATTTTGATCGAGTAATTGAAGTATAAAGTATACATTTGGTGAAATAGTAATGTATAACGGATTATTAGTATGGTGCATAGTTAGGAGTGCATATAATGGTATTGTTAGTATATTATTGTGCATTTTTGCCGTGTTGTACTGTAACATTTCGCGAAATGGGTCGTTCCTGCTGCGTTCCCGGTTGTAGATCGAACTATACCGTTGCGGATAATTCATCTTTCAAATTCCCTAAAGATAGAGCTTTACGAGAGAAATGGATGAGGAATATTCATCGGGAAAATTTGGAAGACAAAGACCAAACTGTTGTATGTGTGAAACATTTCGGACCAAAATTTGTGTTTAGGGTAGTTCTCTTTCCAACCGAAAATGGTGAGCTTATTCCTAAATTAACTCCTGATGCAGTTGCTACAATTTTCCCAATTCAACCTTTTTCCCATACAATTAGACTCCAAATATAGGAGAAATCCAGTGGAACGATTATAACAAGTGATCGACAGGGAGAAGAAGAATTTTGCTAAGTGGTGTGAGCAAAATTTAATACCAGCTTCTGAAGACTTCAGAATAATTCTCGGCAGCAAACAGGAGGCTCCGTTCACAGTAATTATGAGTGGAAATCGTGTTCTTTTTATTAAGGTCATTGATGGTGTTAAATTTAACGATGTACTTTCAATGAATGTGTGTTTCGAAGTATCAAGTTCCTTAGATGTAAAGGTATTTTAAACAATCTGTGTGTGCCTACTGAGAAGTTTAAGAGGATACTGCAGTTTGAAAGAAACGAAGACCTGAAGTGTAATAGGTGGAGTAATGTGGACAATTTGGTGAGTCATCTTTCAAATTACAGTGATGAACATGTTTCCACATTTGATAGGATTTCTGTCCCGGTGATTTTTTAAAAAGAGGCTTTGGTTCTTGACATTGATCTGGATATTGTAAAACGTAGAAAAATTAAATTTCCTCTAGAACAGTTGGAATATTCTGTAGTAAGTCATGTATGGTATTCGTCAGAGATTCTTATGCGGGCTGGCACAATTTCTTACTCATATCCAGAAACCCAAAGTCCATTCGCAAATCTAACCTTATGACTCTATCTCATCATGTATATCTTAGTCAATTATTAGGTAGAATAGGTCCAAAAGGCTGTGGTATTGTATCTTCTCAAAAATCTTTCCTAATGGAGAAGTCCAAACTTTTGAATGATTAGGATGAGGTTGTAACAGTCATGATGGATGAAATTTATGTTAATGCCAAGTTGACATATAAGGCAGGAAGGATAATAGGGATTCTGAAAATGGGTCTGACTCTGAGGCAGCCACCACTATGCAGGTTTTTATGTGTTTATCCTTACATTCGAAGTACAAGAATGTCATAGGTCTCTTCCCAGTAAAAAATACGAATGCTGAGACACTACTGAAAATAACAGTAGATGTTCTCAAAGTCATGACGGGGCCGATGACCTTCGATGTTAGGCCCCTTAAAGCAACAAGTATCATCAAAGTCATGAAGGAACTTAACTTTGATGTAGTGTGCTTAGTCTCTGATAATTATCGAACAAAAAGGAAAATGCTTCAGCTATTAAGCGGCAGGGTCCTAAAAACTTGTGTCCCTAATCCAGCTAATCCTAATCCTTCCAAGTCTGTTTCTTCTCTTTTACAACAAGGATTTATTGAAGTGTTGTTTGCAGTAATATTGAAACTTATTCATACTTCAATCAGCTAAACAGAAATAGATTGAGCATCCTTCAGCTTTCATTTTATCCCTTACATTTGATGTTTATTGCCTTTTCCAAACCCTTATCAGTGTTGAATATGAACCACCATTTTTTTAATTAGACAAACAAAGAGATGCTGTAGTGAAACTAGGTCTTCAAGTGGCTGTAAATACTGTACCATTTCATTGCCCTGGTCATTTAGAATCGCGATATTAAAATCGTCGTTTTGCCGTGAATAGCGATAAAGTGTCGGAAATCATGCGGCAGAAAATACGACTTTTAATATACAGACGTGCAGAATTAAATAGGCCATGAATATCTTGGAAGAAAGTGCAGACATGTGAATCCAAATGGCCGTGAAGAAACAATAGGAACGGGTGAACATCGCATGAAGTCACCAGGAAGAGATTTACGAATGAATTGATATGCGACTAGAACAGAAGATTTAAAAGGGATACTTCCTAAATTTTTGTAAAACCAGATTGCATTATAAAGTTATGACAATATATTTTTCGTAGTCGTAACGGAAATTCAAAGCGGAGTATCAAAAAAAGGAATAAACGAATTAAATAGTGGGGCGCAGGTTCCGAGTAATCTAGAGCATCAAAGCGAAAATCGATCAATTAATGTATCTAGTGAAGACACGGCAACATTGAAGATACCTCTTAAGATAATTCAAATTAAAATATTGACGTTTGTCACATCATAACCTACTCTGCTCAACATAAGTATAGTTTAAGGAAGATATACGAGAAGCATGGTTGTCAAGCTAATGATGTCTTCAAATATGTGTTTTATGCATGTCTTCGAGAGCTACGAGATGACCGGCTAGACTGAAGATGGGACGAGAGTCTGACGGTAACCCGCCAACCATTCCTACGGACCCGAGGATCATGGCCGCAGCCCGGTCATGATGCAGCGATAACCCGGAGATGAACGTCCTAGGAGAACCAGGAAGCAGCCATCCCAGTCCAGAAACGCAGATGGATTAAGTTAAGTTTCACAAATTTCTTTTCTTAAATTGTAGTTATATGAATATCATTTGATATCAACTTGTCGATGGTGATTGTACAAGAGCTAGGTCGATATATCTTCGAGAGGTGATCTCAATATCCAGTTTCAGCGCGAATGTACCAATGTTGATGTTTAACTGATGGATTTAGGTAATCTTTCAAAACTAATAAACACTCCCATGTGTAGGAAAGATAGCACTCGCAAATGATGTGCTTTGCTTGCAATGTGTAGTTTTCTTTCAAAGAATATTGCCGTACATAATGTGAAATGAGATATTTCAAACGAGAATATGTAGTATTTTGAATTGTAGGTTAACGTGCGGTTACGACGTCAACTTTTACCTAATGTAAATAAATACAGGCTTAATATCTTCATGCTTTGATAAGAGAAGTATGCGTCGATATAAATAATAGTTGTTGATCCATATAATATGAATTCTGATGAGATATTGAATATAGTGAATTGAGCGGTACTTTGAAAATAATTAATGATGTTTATATTCACGGTGAGCTCATATACGTCGGGAATATTGAGGTAAGACTTGTGAATGTTATAAATAATATATGCATTGAGATATTAGGCGTGGATTTATGATTAATACGACGACGAATAAGGAATTGATGTCCGTTTATTTCAAGCAGTTATGGATCAGGATATATTTGACGCATATAGCGATATGTAATATGGCTTGTCTTATTATTTGAGTTATTGACATTTGGTTAGTGAACTTGCAGATTGGTAATAATGTACGATCCTCAAAAATAACCCTAGATAACCTATAGTAGAGCATAATGACGGCATTTTCTAATAAAATTTTACATGTTATTCAATATTTAATATGACTCAAGTGGGAACAGTAAATCATTGACGGTAGTGTCTTCACACTGTTATGTTATTGCTATTTGCGAGTGTGGAAGTTACATCAACGGTAGCCCTTGACCATTAGCACTCAGTGATTGGATTTATAAAGCATTTCGACCTTAATTTGACCTAGACATAAACTTGTTGAGATTTTATTGAACAATTATTACATATTTCTTAGGGAATATTTTGAATATGTCCAAGTATGATCAAACATATATACGTATATATATATTTTTTATGTTCATTGGTATATCAGCCTAGGTAGCAATTGAAAGCTACACATGTGAAACATTGCTTACTCCATCTACGTTATTAATGATACAGTCACAAAAATGAAATAATGTTAGGACGAGACACCAAAAAGAAGCATTCTTTAAATACATGGCCGAACAAACCTTTCAATAATTACGTACATGTGTAGAACATAATATTATGTAATCATTTAAGGTCTTGATAAAAGTTAATAACAAGTTAGAATTTGATATTTAAGGAGAATTTGAGAGTTCTACTCCCAGATAATTTCATGTTAGTTCATTCTTAATATAACAGTTCGTTAATTTTGAATTAGCCAGAAGGAATCATAGAATTATATTATGGTAGTTTAGTGGACTGAACATTTTAATTTTTATATATGAGACTGAGGATATGTAGGAGATAATCCATGTCAGGTCAGGAGAGCTTCCTGAAATAATACGATTCCACTTCACAATTGTTTATCAGAGTAGACGAGACCGTGGATATTGAAAAAAATATTAATACTGTGAAATGTAAACCTATAATTAGAGTGATACCTTCAAGTCAATATTTTTTTTAAAATTTTTGATGAGATACCTACATGTACATAAGAATCATTTAAATGACAACTTATCATTAGTACAATAATTTTTGAATAAAATTTGTATTTAAGAATTTAACTTAATATTATTTATAGGTTATAAGAATAATTTAAGGTAATTTCATAGGGAAATGATGGAATTTAAGATTGGTCGTATTTTGAATTATTGACCTGTTAGTCAGGCAATCATGATGGATATATTTGAGGTGCGTATCTCAGTCGGATTCACGTTAAAAAATACAACATTTTAGTTTGAAATAGGATAATCCCTGAGTTGTATGGCATAGCTAGCTGGAGATTTTCTTGAACGCCGGCGTGTAGTTGATTGGAAGAGAGACTGACACCCCAGTGAAGAGTAAGTCGGTTCAATACCTTAGGGCTTAAGTAATGCAGATGATGTCTGCAAGTGTCGCATGCCATTAATAAAATTTTTGAAGAAGTGTATTCAAGTTCCGGCCAACATTTGTGTCAAAAACTTCTCATAACTTCTGCTTGACAAAAATGTCTCCGTGGGTATTGCTAAAATATTCACAGCCAACAGATTAAGAGGAATAATGCCGAGGACTTAGGAGTAAGCGCAAAGGTCTTAAGCTCAATACTATGTAAACTTCCAAGGTAAACTGCTATTTACATAACATTACTTTCTATTTTCTACATGTTCTCTCTCAATAGTCTTCTTACTATTTGTTTAGAAAAAGTTGTTCATCAGAAAGAAGCCTATTGTACGTGGTATTTATTTACTTGCATATTTCTGTATATCAGTGTTGTGTTAGCAATGATGTACCTGAAGCTAAAGGAACTGATTTGACATAACTACATGTATGTGTGTATTTATCTTCAGCAGCCTCTTAGGTATTTGTTCTTTAACGTAAATCATTTAAATTATTTCTTTCTTAACGTTAATCTTGAAATGAAGGGGTCCAAATACATCAATCCCGTATAGGTATTTTTCGCACGTAAAAGAACTCCTGCGGGACAAAATACTGGCATCTTCGAAGACGTGAAGAATAGTTAGTGGGACGTAAAATTATTATTATTATTATTATTAGTAGTAGTAGTAGTAGAGGGTAGGTGCGTCCTAGAGCGGGCTAATCAGAGGCCGCGGAGCGGGTCACGTGTTGCTGACGTCATAGCGCGTGTAATCTTATTTTGGGCGGGAAATTTTAATTTTGGAGATAAATTTGAATTTTGGCGCGAAATTTTAATTTCTAAACAAAGCCACGTGCTTTTCGACAGATCCACAAACCTTAAAAATAATCATCGCTTACCTCAGTGCTCCCATCTTGACGGCACTAAAGTAGGGCCCACGAGAGTTGAAGTCTGACAGGTGAGCGGCGAAAGCTATAACTACGAAGTACGCTGCGTTGTCATAGTTACATCCATTTGCGGCCTACCACCCTTTCAGACAGGCTGAGTGTTTAATAAAACATGTAGGCCTAGGCCTATTGCAATTCATTTAGCCTTGACCGGTTCCTAAGCTCGTGTTAATAATTCTAGCATTTAAGACAGAACCCGACATTATCGATATTTATAAAATATTTCATAATCACTAACAAAATCATCAGTTTCTGATAATAACCTCAACAAATTCACATGGTGATCACAGAATAGAACAACACTACCTACATTAACAGTTTTTTAATTATTTAACTCCGATTGTTAACGGTACCTGTACAATTCAGGAACAAACTACGGTATAATAAACACAATAGGAAGACGATACTTCATCGAGAAAAGAAATCAGTCAGAATATGAATGACAAAAGCGACTGAGAGTAAGCCAATCCACGTGGTGATAGCGTCTTAAAATGTTGCAACTCTGTTGTCGTTGCCATAGCAACAGGCCATTTTCGAGCGGCATTAGTCAACTTTTTCTCGCCGGTGGCGCTAAACGTCAGACTTCAACTCTCGTGGGCCCTACTGTAAACCTCATCCTTTGGCCGGTGATGGCAGGCATTTTGAAATTCCACGTGTTTTCTGACAGGTGTCATCCGCCATCTTTAAACGAGAACGCATCGCTAACCTCAATGCTGCAATCTTAGCACCACTAAACCTCATGGTTACCAACTTAGGAATGCAGTAGCGGGTAATTTGCAATTCCACATGCTTTTCTGACAGCAGCCATAATTAACCAAGACACTTGCATTTTTTGTAACCAAGCCACATGCTTTTTTGACAGCGGCCATCTTTAACAACAGATGATCGCTAAATTTATTGCTGCCATCTTGGCAATAAACCTCATAGTTGCCACCTTAATTACGTGGTGCGTGAAATTTGAAATTCCGTGTGCTTTTTGGCAGCTGTATGCCTTTTGACAACTGTCATCGGCCGTCCTTAAACAAGAACGCATCGCTAACTCCAGTGCTGCCACCCTTACGGCACTAAAATTTAGGGCTAGAGCCTTCGGCACAGGGTGGCGGGCGATTTGAAATTCCATGTTCTCTTGTTTGTAAACAAAGGCAAGCGTTTTTTGACAGCTGACACGCTGATAGCTGTCATCTTTAATAAACAGAGCACCATGCGGCCATCTTTACTGTACAAAACCTCATCCATAGGCATGTGGTGGCGGGCAATTTCAAATTCCACGTAGAGAGCATCATGCTGCCATCATCACGGGGCTAAATCCTGATGGCTGCCAGCTTAGGCATGTAGTGGCTGGATATTTGAAAAATTCCACGTGCTTTTTGACAGCTGTCAGCCACTATCTTTAACTACATGCACAGGGCTTTCTACTATCTTGACGGAGGTAACCTTTATAGCATGGGACTTAGCCACGCCGCAAGCAAGCAAGCTGCCCTGCTCAACTTACTACGTTCAGAGTTATATAGCAAGCTGCCCTTCTCAACGTACTTACCGAGCTGCCGTTCTCAACATACTATTATCTTAGTTTTTAAACCAAGATCCTGTTAGAAGTTCCGGCTGTTGGCAATTGCACAAGATGGCGGCTATACATGAGCACGTATAAGATGGCCTAGGAGCCATTGCGCAATATGGCGGCTATACACAGCCTCTTATGTAAAAACAAGCTAGCTTAGAGTCTACTGCACTAGATGGTGGCTATACATAGGCTGTTAAGGCCTCCTCCTCCTCTTCCTCCTCTGTTAAGGCATAACGTTATATCTCAATCGAACAAGTTTAAACAAGCATTACTATAACGACGCGAAGGCTAGAGTGAGCACGTGCTATTATTCTGTTTTAAACCTGCAACTATGACGTCATCATCGTTGTGCATGTACACTTGATCGTATTCTCAAGCCCTTATAGATAGAATGAGGAGGCGTAAGGAGGCAAAGGAATGCAATAAATGCAACATTTTGAATGCAATGAAACATTTATGTGCAGTGTACTACAATAGTGTTCGTTTAGTTGCTGACAAGGTTGCTGTGCATATTAACAACGTTTGCGAAGAGGTAGCATGATTCTAAAGTTGTAATGACTCCTGCAGCACTAAAATTAAACAAAATATTTAGACATATATTATACTAGTATGTTGTGCTTTACAAAGCACATAATGCAGTTCTTACCTTGTTGTTATTCATGTGGTTTATTCCTTTTCTGAATCATCGCCATCAGGTACTGGAAAAGTTCATCCATACACTGTGTACAGTGTTTAATCCACGGACTTGGTCCATCCGAATCATCATCACAATTTTCCACTCGATGCTTGTAATGAATGTTAACAGGTTCTGCTTAAAGCTATATCGATTGACACCTTACTGTGTAGAGGAAGAATGCCCCAAAAATCATGTACGTAAGGGGCAGCGTATGTAGATAAATATCCTGGCGGTAAATATTGAATGAGATGTTTTGGCATCTGGTAATATGTTCTATGTTTAGAGTCTATAACTACAATCGGTGCTTTATTTTAAATTCCTGAGGCGAAAATAGCGGACGATCTTCTGTCTGATAATACGATGATTGGAATTTACAAAACATGTCATAGAGCATCGGAATTTATTTTTCTCAAAGTTAATGTCTATGTTTTCGTAAGGATACGTAATTCCGTTGAGATACAGTCTAACATGTCTTAATTTACAGTGATCAAACAGTGAGCTATCTTCTTCGTGATTGATTTACGATTGGTTTGAAATCCAAAAATAATATACAAGGGCTACTCAGTAAAACGTGATATTTTAACAGCCCATCTATGCTTGCTTGTAGGTGGTACCACAGGATATTCATGCAGTTCCCAACTTCGAAAACGTATAGGTAGGCCTAATGGTGTATCATTTTCTACAATCTTAAGCAATCGAAGTTTTTCACGGTCAGGTAAGTTTACAAGTGGAATCCTCCACAATATACGATGAAGTGTAATTTTCGAGTTTACTGGTGTTTCTGCTGCTTTAATAGAATTGTAATCACTTCGATCACGGATCAGAATAAGCTCTTGTTTTGCGTTGATTATAATACGTGTAAAGTCTTCCGCGAAGCTAAATATATGTTTCAATAATATCATACCTGTAAAAGTTGCATCCTTATTAATCATCCAGTTGTTAGTAGCTTTTGGACACCATCTTGCCATCCGCAAAATATTACTTTCTTCATAAAAAAAGAAGGGTAGAATTTCATTGCACTTGTAATACCAACATTCTTTGTTCTATCTATTTCAACATTATTTACTTCACTTTCATCTGACTTATCTAGTCGACCTTCAATAAGGAGGTATCTTTCATGTGGTAAGGTGCTTGCACCTTGCTGATTAATAATAAAGTGAATTTCATCATTGTTATTTAATCCAAACGTAAAAAGCTGATAAGAATGAAGCTCACTTCGTACTACACCCTCACGAGTTTATACTGTATTCATAATGTCTAGCATTTCCTCCATTTTGTTGTTGCAGCGTATAACCTAAATCTTGGAGTATCTGTTTATGGTTATATGTTAATTCAATGAGTCTTCGCAAACTTGTGGTATGTCTTTCGAATGTACACCGGGTTTTATATATGTTTTTCATACTGGTTTTAGATGAAGTTTGTAAGATACGTACGCCCACCAATCTAAATTAATAAGCTGATTTAGTTTATTAAAAGCCTAAGAGTGATGTTACTAATGTGTTTTACAGACACAGGATGACAAAAGAACTACTGTTGGTTTCTCACGAATAGTATATCCACGTTCCCCGGTTATAATAAAGTAGTGGAGGACGGGCGAATGTTGTAGATTACTAGTCAAGTCTGTAATAATATTACAAGTAATGTTCACATGATAATCTTCGAATAGTGTTATAGGTTGATCTGACTCGTAACGCACGTTCGGTAGGAGCTGCCTTGATGAAAATCCAAGCAATGGTCCGATCGAATCAGGTTGTGATTTAAAGTCAATCTTAAATGATGATTCAATAACACATTTCTGTGTAATGTTCCTTACAGTAATTGAGAATTTGTAATTACGATTACTAAAACTCTCTTCTCCAAACTGATCATTTAAAGTACTTTCAATATAGTCATGAATATCGTCTACTGAATAACTGTCTGAGGGTAGCGTTAGCACATACTCATGGTAATAGAACTTGTTTACATCATCACCAACGTTAGAGATTTTGTTGTAGCTTTCAAACGATACTAGTCAAAGACTATGTAGCTGATAGCCAAGTTCGATCGGCGGATTAAAATGGACGGTTCTTTCAGGTCCTTCTCCACGTACAGCAAACGTTCATTCACTGTTATTCATCATGTGCACACTAATGACATTTCTCTAGTGACTGGGTTTGATATAAAAACATAAGACATGCGTGTATTAAATTTTTGTACACAGTTTTTATTGTAAACAATGTCTGCGCTGCTTCCGAAATAACGTATGAGCTCAAAGGGAGGAGGTAAGTCTCCATAGCTATCGAAATATCATACTTTAGATTTACGTTTTACGCAAGCAACGTAATGAGTTACAGGTCCGCGACTGTTGTCTAAGTTAATTACGGCACTTTAACGTTCACGTGGGCAAGCTGCTGGTTGATCGCACATACACGCACCTCGAAAACAACGAATTCCTAATTGTTTAGAAAACGTAAAAACTACTTCATGCGACAGAGCTCGATGTGGCAGTGCATTCAGTAGAGATTTGTTGGAGAAATGTAGATGCCGGGACTTTTTTCATGTGTACACCTTTGCTTCGCATTGCAATTGTCTCCATCGACTTGTTATGACGTTCACCCACTTTCAATGTTGTTTCGCTTTTTCTACAGCCTTAACAGTTCTTGCTACAGCACTAGCACCACCCAGCAATGACCATAAAGCTGCTAGGCCAGCAAACAGCGCAGAAGAATTCCTCCTCGTTTTGGTACAGGAATAATTCGTGCACATTTACTAAATATTGCTCTTCACTTTGGAGAATTTCTCGCTCTTACTGCGCGTAGTGCCTTAGTAATAGCTACACGCGGTCTGTATTCTCTTCGAATAGCTTTTTGTACAGCCTTTATAACATATTTCCATCCGACAGTCTTTGCTTCCTTTTCTTCATGTCGTTTGGATATCGTTGTTTCACCATTCTGTACGCGACTTTACTCGTCAAGAGCAAATAACAAACTAACCATTACCATTTGTTTCGTTTAATATATATATTACTATTGCCTACTTTATGATTCGGTTATCATGAATATTATAACGCATCAGGACACACTACCTGTTATTGACATTGTGCCACATCTCTTAGCTAGTTCTAGTGCAATTACAAAAAAGTCATGGAACGTTGTTTCCTTTTACTCTTCGATGTATTATATCAGGCCCATTGGGATGCGGGAAAACAAATCTTTTACTACACTCATTACTTCTGTAAATAGTCAACGCTTCAAGAATATTTCGTTTTCGCAAAGTCAATCTATCAACCGCTATATACTTTTATACAATCTGAAATGCACGATCTGGTTAAAGATGAAATAAAATATTTTGATGTTCATTCACATGTGCATGTACCATCAACGGACGATATACTTCTTTATTATATTATGATCTTTGACGATATCGCAACAGAACAGCAAAAAGTTATTCGTGCATTCATTAGTATGGGACGAAATAAATATGTTGTTTGCATCTATTTATGCCAAACCTATTCTCGTGTGCCTAAGCAGTTGATGCGCTACAACGCAAATATTATTGTGCTTTTCCGGCAAGATGAGCGCACCTTGCGACATGTGTATGAAGATCATGTTTACACTGATATGACATTCAATGACTTTAAACGTATGTGTGCTACACGTTGGTCATCACATCGTTAAAGAGTTTTAGTTATTGATAAAGAAAGTGATGTTCAGCATGGAAGATATCGCATGGGTTTCTATCAATTTATATGCATTAAAACAGAATGACAGTGACTACTTGATCGAAAACCATAATCATATTAACATCTAGCAAGGACATTACAAAACATATCATCCATGCACGAAACAATATTCGACGGAAATTTAAAGAGCTTAAAGGTATTCAAGCAGACACGGATTTATTTTTAAAAACACAACTAAGTACACCACACAAAGAAATTTTTAATTCTAATTTATTGCCGTAGTCTACTTCAAGTTTTGCAAGAGAAGCAAGATGAGAAGAGGAGAAGCAAGACATAGATCAAGAAGAGGATAAGGAAGAAGAACTTAACGATGCATCACCATCTAAGCGTGTTGAGATTTTAACTACAGATGTTATTGCGGAAATACCTACTCCATCGACAAATGATCTACCATCTTTGTCTGAGGTTATGATTACTCCAGAATATCATAATCAGTTTAGAACTTTTATTCAAGATACCTATGGATCTCTCTTTGCACCTTATATAGAAAATCTCTTTACAGGAAAATCTTACACTACCTACGGTATTCGCTACGAAGACGACTGTTTCCGGATAGGAATTTCAAATGTTAAAATTAATAGCAACAAACTTATTGTAGAAGGTGTTACATATAAACCTACGAAAGGACTCTTAGACGTTCTTTTCTCACAGATACCTGACACGGATATAATTTTACAATATGTTCTTGAAAAATATAAAACAATACATTTTGCTACTAAGGCAGCACGACGTAATTACAAGAGAACATAAGCTGTAAATGCAAATATGAGTTACAAGTATCGTGGGATTATTTCTAAGCTGTTTCCGTCTGCACGTGGTTTTAATGTTATCTACAACCATGTTTTCCTTATATGGACGTACGATACTGGAATGAACCAAAATTACTCCTTGAACGATTACAACTTCTAAGAGCATCGCAAGATGCTGGTCACACAGGACATGAATCATAAATTTTAGAAACAGAGAGAGAGAATTACAACATGCCGGTATTATTTTGTAATGGCTCGTCAAGGGAAGATCTCACCTGTAAAGGTAAACATCACGCACGCGTTACATAAACCAGCACATCGCACCTACTGTCGCAGACGCGTTTTTATACGAGGAAAAGATTATCTCTGGCAAGCAGGCTTAGTAGAAGTGATTCCATATGCCTCTAGCAATAAGGGGTATAATAATCTACTTACTGTTATTGATGTGTACTCGAAGTTTGCTTTTGCACAACCTATGGATTCTAAGACAGCAGCTCAAAACAAAGACGCATTTAAACATATTGTTGAAAAATCGAAACGCTGCCCACGGCTTCTTCAAGCCGATCAAGGTGAAAAGTTTTACACCAAGAATTTTTCTTCTTACCTCAATTTACTTGGTATTCAACATTACTCTACGTTCAGCAATCTCATGGCAAGTATTGTAGAACGCTTTAATCGTACACTGAAAGCAATTATGTGGCGAGAATTTACAGCACAAGGTACGTATCGATGGATTGATATGCTACTTAGACTTGTATCTACTTACAACACTACACCTCATCGCACTATCGGAACAAAAGCCACGACTTGTTACAAGGAATACAACTCGCCTAGATGCTATTCATCTTGTAAATAACACAGCTGATCAACGCCGCTATCGCTTTAAAGAAGGTGATTTTGTTCGCATCAGTAAACACAACTCTATCTTTGAAAAAGTATACACTCCCAACTGGAGCACTGACATTTTTCAAATCAGGAGTGTTAAGCTTACTAATCCAGTTACACATTGCCCCCTTTATTTCCTGTATGCTCAGCTGGAGTGCAAAAGTCCCAGGCGTGGACAGTCCGCTGTCTGTCTTTGCTTGCTTTTTAAAATTCAGGAGAGTTACAAGGACTAGCGATAATCACAAAAAGACATTTAAAATAACAGGTTTGACTTTTATATAAAAACTAGCACTGAAAACACACTCTTTAAAAAATTAACAAACAAATTTCTCTGCCAATTGCCTGAGATATAAAGCTATCGTTCTCCAAACCTTTCGAAGCTGAATTTTAACTGAAAGGTATAACAAATCGTTATTAGCCCACATCTGGCTTGAATAAAGGAATTACATTTTCGTTGGAAGGATCTCTTCTTAATAATGATGAAATTATTTACAAAGTATATGAAAATTAGGTACCAATGAGCTATCATGGCTCGTAAACGGTCCTATGCCATCCTAGTCTATCCTAGATTATAAAGTGCTATTGTGATAATATCCACACTCACATAAGAAAACGTCATATTCTCTAAGGAATTAATTATAGCCTTATTGATTTCACAAAAATCTGTCAGAAATATTTTAACAAAGTTGTCCTACTCGTGGATAAGCTTACTTTACATCTTTATCTCTATATAGTATGAGTTCCACTCAACTATGCTTCGAAAATATTTATTTTAAAAATTAATTAAAGTATGTCTATTCCAGACTTAACATTATTAAATTACATTCTCATAATTAATATTTCCACGAACTCTATCAATATTTCACTGAATAACACGCGATAATATCAAATTCTCCGTATCTGACGCCTTAAAAGAATGAAATTTACAATCTTTACAAATATGGGAATCTTTGCCCTCACTTGGGAATTAGTAAATACTTATTCATTTGTGTCTGGTTCCCCGGTGTTTCCTCAATTTAAATTTAAAATAAAATTCACTAAAGGTTTAAATCCACATAGTTTAAATCATCCTAAACAACGTTGACAATAACCTGGGACCAACATGGTGAACATATCGTCAGGTCAGAGCCGCATTTCAATAAATCACAGAACAATGTATATCACTACAACACTAACTCCACATTCACACAAGTTACACACGAATATCGTTTACATATATTACAAGCGGATTCTAGAATTTAAATATTAAATTTTGATTATTATCATCTGCTCATGGAATCCTAAGATGAGGGTATCGGTGAAATATCAAGTCACCACCCTCACAGCAATGTGAAAAAATATGGGTGATCACCTATTGAGAGATAATAAAGTACTCACAATTTTGGCCGCCAAGAAATCAGCGGTTTAATATTTGGAAGAATTGTCGACAACAATCACGCACAAGATGCAGGTCAAAAATTTTAACCTCGAACCTGTGGTTCATGAGTCACGATAAACTTATTAATACTTGAAATCTTACACAGATCGTTTAACACGTGCTCTAACATTTGCAGACGCCATCGTTCACCAAAAACATACTTCCCAAATAAATTCAATTACTGATCTCTCAGGATTCCGCCGTATTCCAGGCTCATATTCCACTTAATTGAGCACATGTCAACATTTCACAGTAAGAACAAGTAATGTTTAAACTCATGACCATTAATCTTCAGTTTAACCCAAGTTATAATTTATATTATTAATATTATTATTACTATTATTATTTTTTAAAATTATTATTATTAGTAGTAGTGCTGGATAGTATTTCCACATAAATATGAGTTCGACAATAGATCAGACGATATTAACTCGCACAAAATCCAACGAAATATGTGGGCTGGAGTTTTACACTGAAATTCAACATATTAAATATGCCGTAAATCTGTCCCACGCTAGTTCAACATTTGAAAATCGTCTCAAATACGATTATCATTTATCGGTGAAGATAATGATTTTTAAATAGTACACTAAGCTGTTGGTTGGGACATTTAGAGTCATGTTAGAAGACAGACACAGTCTAACTACACTAATAGAATCCGATAACTCAAACACTATCAACGTAACATCACTACCATTACCCATATGAAAAAAGAATGGAAATATCATCAAAATTTAGAAATATAATAGAAATACTACCACTAATGTATAAGTAAGTATTATTTCTACAAAGATGAACAGGAAAAATATTATAAATTGGTATTCAAATGTCTGATGGAAGTTGATCTCCGTCGATGTTCTGGAACTGCTCGTTCACATGTTGCTGGTTATCTGCTCCAGTCGTTATCTCCCCATGGTAGATGTCGCCTGCATTTTAATTCATCATGTTGACAGCCAAGTCCAGATCAGTAGAATTCTAGGTTTCTCCTTCTGATGACAGTTGAAACATTCTGGCGAAATTCACGAATACGTTGCGGTCCTCTTCTCTCTTGGTAAGGTGAAAGCAGAAACTAACACAAAATTTTAGTCTGTGTTCCACACACAACCACGTTGAATTTATTGAAGAACAGTACGTACTTAGCCTTCGAAAATCTGCTTTTCTCGTCGAATACTATAATGTCGGAGAATATCAGAGTTAGAATTTCTTAGTATCAGCGTCTCAAAGTGTCCAGATATCAGAGTGTAATAGTAGGACTGACAAGGTACCAGCGTCTCAAATTATCAAAGTATACGAGTGTAAAAAAGCGTTTCTTCGTAAAACACGACTATTTAAGCCTTCCGCCTGGTGGGTTTGTCACAATATCGTCTCGTAATTGGACACCGTTCTTACACCTGATACGTTACTGCAATTCTAGGAATTACATTCTCCAGAATAATCCACGCGCGCTGCACATAGCTTGGCTTGAAGGTTTCCAAGTAGGTCACATGTTACAGCTGACTGGTCGATTGAAAAATCAATACTTCTACCGTGGCTGGTTAAAACCGGTTCTATGCATTTGAACACGACCGCATAAAACTGTATTTAAAATATATCACCCATAATAAAGGAATGATAGCCTCTCATTTCCCTAACTAATAAAACAATCATTGTAGGCCAAATTTGAAGGGGACACTATTTACTTCGCGATCTCAGAAGAGGATTCTACATCGAAGAACAGCAGAAAACAAAATATCCTGATCACTATTTAATTGAACGTGATATTCGAAGTCGTGGGAATGAACTGTATGTTAAATGGCTGGAATTAATCACAGAATTAATTCCTCGATTAAGAAAGAGGATGTACTTTAAATCTTGTGTGTTCTTAAATTCTCGATCCTCTAGCTCTCCTTTCTTCTAAGTTAACATAATACTAGGACATGCTGTAGGATTAATATTAAATAACACTTGTAATATGGTTTGGAAATTCATAGTATTTTATTTTAGAACATACACATTTTCTTCAAGTAAATCGGTTTTATCCTTCCTTTATTTTTACCACTATCTAGTATTGCACCGGCAACGACAACTGCTGCTATCTACTCAGCGACTGACACACTAGGTGACGACACACGCAGCATAGTTCTACGAAGCAGATTTTCATCAGCTACACATCTTAGTTTAAGATTGTTTTGTCGATAAGCAAGGTCATGCTCTTTGCAGGCATCATCTAACATATTAATACCAGGAACCTCACGTGTCAAGCGAACGTCAAGTCGTGTTCTAGGGCCGCAGTACTCGTAACTAGGAAGATGAAGCTCGAAGGGAAGAACATCAATCACTTTATTGATTAGCCCATGCCCAGCATGCTTCCTCACCTTTCTCCCAGCACGTTTCTTCACCTTTTTCTTGTTTACTCTTTTCGCAGCCATGATAAGTGTTTATAAGCGAAGACAACTCGTTAGTTCTAGGTCCGTGATAAAGTTTAAACAGTTGACATTTAGGATACTGTCTCGCATAAGGTCTCCTACCTAAACTGACTTGTTCATGATGTAAAATACATATTTGAAGCTCTGACAAAACAGGATCTTAAGTCCACTCACGAGGCACCTTATCCCACATCTTCTTTACAACTTTTGCAGCTACATTAACCAAAATGGCTTTGGTAATGCATTTAACTCTTCTTCGGTAAAAGTGTTTAGTTTCTTTTTGCATGCATAAAACTTTACGATTGCCTTTTCAACTGCGTTACACATAGTGTCAGTTAGAAATGACATGATGTCTTTACTCTACAAATGTTCTTTTCACACTAACGTTATTTCAACACTGCAGTTTACATATGTTGTTCACCTCTTGGAATGCACTACAACACAACCAATCAAGGAGCATGCTGCAAAGGCCGTTTACTTGTTTCTCCACTCCACTCCTTCTGAAAAATTTACATAATGGACACCCTAAAATATGCATGTCAATAATTTCACATGATGATGGTAGATACTCGCTCAACCATTCCTTCTTTTCACAACACTTTAAAACACAAAATTTGCTCTTTGCAAATGTGCGTTCATCATTAAATATAGATAACTAAAATGTATTCCATTTTCTCCCCATTGCAGACCTATTTTTTTCAATCATCGAGTCTGCTTTTCACCTTCATCTGTTTGCAAACAGTAAGGGGAAGGTGGGCAAAATACTAAACTAATATGTTTTGTTGCCTACAACACACAGCAACCCAACACAGGCACCTGTTTGAACGAAAATTTGTTGCCGTTTAATTTGAAGACTTGCACTTCAATTCTTAATGTTCTCGTCATGTTTAAATAAAGCGCTATACTCTCTATCGCTGTATCTCGAAGACTAAAGCTTTCAGTCAATAAGTAACCTTCATAACGATCAACTATAAACATGCACAACTATGATGATGTCATCGCTGCAGGTTAAAAACAGAATAATGTCACGTGCTCGCACTAGCCTTAAGCATATGACCGCGTCGTTATTTGATTGCATGTTTAAAATTGTTCGATAGATACATAACGCTATGAATTGACAGAGGAGGAGGAGGAGGAGGAGGAGGAGGAGGAGGAGGAGGAGGAGGAGGAGGATGAGGAGGAAGCCTCAAAAGCCAATGTATAGCCACCATATTGTGCAGTAGCCTTTAAGCTAGTATTCTTCAAAACAGCCTATTGTATATCCGCCATCTTGTGCAGTAGTTATAAGCTAACTTTCGCCATAAGAGCCTGTGTAAAGCCCCCATATTTTGCAGTAGACTCTAAGCTAGCATTCCCCATACGAACATGTGTATAGCCGCCATCTTGCGCAATTGCCCCTCGGCTGTCTCATAAGAGGTCATGTATGGCTGCCATTTTGTGCAATCGCCCATGGCCGGCATATCTAACAGCGTTTTGGTTTAAAAAAATTCTCTAAATAATATTGTGTTGAGAAGGGCAGCTCGGTAAGTATTTTGAGAAGGGCAGCTTTCTTTATAACTATGATCGTAGTAATTTGGAAAGGGCAGCTTGCCTGCTTGCGGCGTGGCTAGGTCCCGTTAAGATCAATTTAAATTCTGCGCTATAAAGTTTAATTCCGTCAAGTTAGCAGCACTAAGGTAAGCGATGTGCATGTAGTTAAATATGGCGGCTGACAGCTGTCAAGAAGCAAGTGGAGTTATTCAAATTGCCCGCCACTACGTGCCTAAGGTAGTAGCTGTGAGTTTTAGTGCCGTAAAGATGGCAGCACGGCGCTCTGTTGATTAAAGATGGCAGCTGTCAGTTTGTCTGCTGTCAAAAAGCACGTTGCTTTGTTTAAAAACAAGAGCACGTGGAATTTCAAATTGCCCGCCACCAAATGCCAGAGGAGGTAGTCGTGAGGTTTACTACCGTAAGGATGGTAGCACGATGCTCTGTTGATTAAGGATGGCAGCTTGACAACTGTCAAAAAAGCACGTGGAATTTCAAATTGCCCTCCACTACATGCCTAAGGTGGCAACCATGAGGCTTAGGACAGGAAAGGAAGTAGGCCTCCCTCAAACAATGTACAGGATACAGTAGGTGTAATAGAGGGATGGGAACAAAAGGGGGACTTGTAGCAGACAGCTGGTCTAATGTTTTAAGGAGAAGGAGATTGCAGGCTAAGGGCTCCATTCAGGATTCGAATTCAGGACAAGTCTGGGTGAGAAATCGGTATGAGTCACTGCAGGTAGAGACCGACTCGTTGGCTGAATGGTCAGCGTACTGGCCTTCGGTTCAGAGGGTCTCGAGTTCGATTCCCGGCCGGGTCGGGGATTCTAACTTTCATTGGTTAATTCCAATGGCCCTGAGGATGGGTGTTTGTGCTGTCCCAACATCCCTGCAACTCGCACACCAAGCATAACTCTATCCTCCACCACAATAACATGCAGTTACCTATACATGGCAGATGCCGCCCACCCTCATCGGAGGGTCTGCCTTACAAGGGCTGCACCCGGCTAGAAATAGCTACACGAAGTTATTTATTATACAGCAGGTCGAACACCTGGGGACTGTTGCCGAGAATTGTGGAAGTAGGAGAAAGAGAAGAGGTAGGAAAGGGAAATGAGGAGTAGGAAAAGATAGGTGGACCAGGGTCATATTTTGGAGAAAAGTGAGGAGGAAGTAGCTTCTGCAGCTGTCAGGATAGATAGGACTGATCAGGAGGGGAGGGGATCAAATGAGGTGGGTAGGTTTGACACTCTTGCCATGGAGGATTCTATCGTTAGACATGTCGGGAGAATGTGTGGAGGAAACGGTCCCAGGGTAGAGTGTTATCCAGAAATTAGGTTAGGGCAGATGTTGAGGAATGTAGAAGAAGAGGAGGGAAAGGAGAAGGTGGTAGGGTTTCACGTTGGTACTAACAACGTAAGACAAGCAGGTATAAGTACCAACATAATTGGGGATGTGTGGGATCCGGTAAATGCAGCGCGGTTAAAGCTAAAGGAAGCGGAGATTGTTATCAGTGGAATACTGTGTAGGAGAGATCCTGACTGGAATGTGATTGGGGATTTAAACGAGACTATTGAGTGGTATGTGGGAAAATGGGAGTAATATTTCTATATCCTAATGGGTGGGTAGGAGATAGGGATCTGCGCTCAGATGGCCTTCACTTAAACCACAGTGGTACATATAAGTTAGGAAATTTGTTTAGAAGGGTTATAGGGAGGTACATTCAGAGAAATAGGGTGGCCTAGGGAGCGGTGTTAATGGAACAGGGTACTGGAAATCAAGTAGGGTTGACGTAAAACTGTTAGTGCTCAACTGTAGACGTATTGTAAAGAAAGGAATAGAATTAAGTAATTTAATAGATATATACTTACCAGATATTGTAATAGGAGTTGAATCATGGCTGAGAAATGATATAATGGATGCAGAAATTTTCTCACGGAACTAGAGGGTGTGTCGTAGAGATAGGGTAGGAATGGTAGGAGGGGGAGTATTCAATCTGGTGAAAGAATAATCTGTAAGCTACAAAAAAGTTGAAGGTGACAAACACGAAATTCTGGGAGTAAGGCACATCTCTAAATATAATAGGCAACATGATGTCTTTGGAGTGTACAGACTAGGAAAGGGTAGCGCAGATGCTGATTCAGAATTATTTGATAAGATAATCAGCTACGTGGGAAATGGTAAGGAAAGGAACGTGATTGTAATGGGTGATCTCAATTTACCAAATGTCAATTGGGAAGTTAATGCGAACGACAGGAAGCATAACCAACAAATGGCAAATAAGTTAATATGGTAAAGACACCTGATTCAGAAAGTGATGGAAACAACTGGAGGGAGGAATATTCTGGATGTGGTGCTGGTAAAACCAGATGAGTTCTATAGAGAAACCGAAGAAATAGATGGTATTAGTGATCACGAGCTGTTTTGTGGTAATTATAAATAAATGTGACAGAAAGGAAGATATTAAAATTAGGACTAATAGGCAAGACCCTATGGCTGATAAAACAGGCATAAGGGAATTTTTAATAAGCAACTATGATCGGTGGTAAACGGTAAATAAGAAAGTAAAGAGACTCTAGGATGGGTATAAAGCAATTGTTGAGGAATGTAAAAATAGGTTTGTACCCTTAAAAGTGGTAAGGAATGGTAAAGATCCACTATATTATAACAGAGAAGTAAAGAGTCTGAGGAGGAGGTGCAGGTTGGAAAGAAATAGAGTTAGAAATGGCTGTGGAAGTAAGGAGAAATTGAAGGAACTTACTAGGAAATTCAATCTAACAAAGAAGTCAGTTAAGGATAACGGCAAGCATAATTGGCGGCCATACAAATTTTAGTGAAAAATGGAAGGGTATATATAGGTACTTTAAGGCAGAAAAAGGTTCCAAGAAGGGCATTCCAGGAATGATTAATGAACAGGGGGAGTGTGTATGCGAGGATCTTCAAAAGGTAGAAGGATTGTGTCAGCAGTTTGTAAAGATTGTTGGTTACAAGGATAATGTCCAGTTAGAGGAGGTGACTTATACTAAAGAAGTATAAAAATTTACCTATGACAGCAATGACATTTACAGTAAGATACAAAAGGTAAAAACTAGAAAAGCAGCTGGAATTGATAAGTTTTTTTGCTAGTTGCTTTACGTCGCACCGACACAGATAGGTCTTATGGCGACGATGGGAGAGGAAATGCCTAGGAGTTGGAAGGAATCGGCCGTGGCCTTAAGGTACAGCCCCAGCATTTGCCTGGTGTGAAAATGGGAAACCACGGAAAACCATTTTCAGGGCTGCCGATAGTGGGATTCGAACCTACTATCTCCCGGATGCAAGCTCACAGCCGCGCGCCTCTACGCGCACGGTCAACTTGCCCAGTGTCTGAAGTACTTGTTTGATTATTTTTTGCATGAAGGAGCTATACCAAATTAATGAAGAGTTGCTATAATATCTCCTGTATATAAAGGAAAGGGTGATAGGCATAATGCTGAAAATTACAGGCCAGTCAGTTTGACATGCATTGTATGTAAGCTTTGGGAAAGCATTCTTTCTGTTTATATAAGACATGTTTGCGAAATTAATAACTGATTTAATAGAAGGCAGTTTGGGTTTAGAAAAGGTTATTCCACTGAGGCCCAACCTGTAGGCCTCCAGCAAGGTATAGCAGATATCTTTGATTCAGCAGGACAATTGGCCTGTATCATGATGGACCTGTCTAAGGCATATGATAGCCTAGGTCATGGGAGACTACTGGCAAAAATGAGTGCAATTTGACTTGACAAAATAGTGACTGAATGGGTGGCTTTGTTTCTAGAAAATAGAAATCAGAGAGTTAGAGTAGGTGAAGCTTTCTGTCCCTGTAATAATTATGAGGGGATTCCTCAAGGTAGTATTATTGGACCTTTATGTTTTCTTATATATATCAATGATATGTGTGAAGTCAAGTTTAATACCTGTGATGTGCAACTTTTTCCTCCTCGGAATCCAGCTTGCTGTGGTATAAGAGATGACTCAACCTTTCCTATCAGTCTCTGAAGGATGAGCCCCTCCAGGACATTGTACAGGTGACAGAGTAAGGAAATAGGCCTATAGCTTTTGTGATCCATACGATCTCTGCCTGGTTTATGGATAGCAATGACTCTAGTCTTCCGCCAGATTTTGAGAATCTTGCTTTCTTGGACACGGATATTCCTTAATTTCAGTAGCTATCGCATCGTAACAGGACAAAAATTCTTGATCTGCTCTACTCGAATGTCGTCTAGTCTACCTGCTTTGCCCAATTTGCCCTTCCCCAGTGCTGATTCAAGTTCAGCTTCAATAAATGGTGGAGATAGGATTTTGCTCTCTTGGTTTTGCTTCTGTGTTATTGGTTTCATAACTAGCTTTCTAGATCGGGTTGATATTCCATTTACTAGCAACTCGTGGGCAATTTGATCTGCCTTTATATTAGCATATGCATTGGCTTGGGTATTGTCATTATTGAGACAACGTAATTGTCTCCAGGCCTTCTGACTGCTCTTGCTCATGTCACAATCTGTCATTAATTTTATCCACTCATCCTTTTTAGCCATTTATAATGCGCCGTTCACGCGTCCAGGTCGAGTCGCATGAGATCCAGTTTAGCTCGAATATAATCACATTTATCGCTATTCATAGTTTATGGGCTATGGGTTCCGCATTAGAGTAAGGATCACCTATTTATGCTAGTGGAAATACCTAATTTACGCAGTGGACGTCTCCTACCCGTATTCCTAGTTAGTTTCCACATCCGGCTTACGAAATTACCAAGTGGTTATCACTTACATCTAAGTATATATTCTAGAAGTCATTAAAAGAATGGCTAAGTTTTACCATGCATCATTTATTGTAAATCAAGAAAGGTCTGACGCAAAAGGTTGTCATGAATTCCTCTTTGGGACGGTAAGTAATAAGCATTGAGATATCTTGAAATTATCTTGAAATGTTAAGTTGGAAATATTAAATTGAAAATAAAATCTCAAATTGGAATAATTAAGATGAAAACATTACATTAAAAGACATTAATTGAATAACATTAAATGGAAAATCTGTCTGATTGAAAAAACATTAGGTTGAAAAAGACACTAGATGCATCTAATTAAATGAATGAAAATTACATCGAATCACAATATATTGCACCCGTCCACCTCCCGAGTCCCAGACTAGCATTTATCTCAGGGGTGTCGGTTCATTATTTAAATCATCAAATATAAATATAACGGCATAATAGAACACGGGGATGAACGGAGCAACTTAAAATTAAAGGGGGGAAGGCTCGATTGTAACTTGACTTTAAGGACTCCATGATAGGACTAGGACGTGACTGTTACTTTAAAAAGGGCATCATCTAACTACAATAAAAAGATTATGAGAGTGGTTTCCTTTGAAATAATTTGCCAGAAGGAGCGGTTTATTACGCCATTTGACGTATAAAACTTTGATACACGTGGCAACAATATTTGAATTTACACACATGTTACATATATAAATCACTTGCCATACCGCAAGTGGTATCAATATCTTGCTGCGTTGCTTCTGAAATAAAATGACATTTTGGAGGTATAATTTACGGATCGATTCCATTTGAATCGAACCGTTACTCAAGGATATAGCTTCCTTCTATCGGGAGCCCGAGCATAACCCATGTTACGGTCGGCTTCCCGATTTAACTAAGATGATGTACTCCGGCTATATACATTTTTCCGAGACCGGTACTCGGACTGGGTAATGTTTCTCGTGAAGTGCGAAAACTGGATTCCACGGACAGTTCCTATCTTACGATATCCAGCTGATGCCATACCAATGAATTAGCATTTACATTTTATTTACATGTGATCTGAATTGTCACCAGTTAGCCTCAGTAGACTACTGACACAGATGAGATAACGAGAAGCGGTGGGAAATACCGTGCCAGTGACCCCCCTCGCATCGCGAGCGAAGTAAACAAACACGCAAGTATGTAACATCGTCCCATACGGAGACCGTACAATAAAGAGGTACCAAATGACTCTAATATTATCCTTCTCATTATTCAAACATACGAATAGAGGGATGTTGTCACCAAACAATTTAATTCACGATATTATCACCTCGAAATTATTATTATTATTATTATTATTACTATTATTATTATTATTATTATTATTATTATTATTATTATTATTATCCAACGGTTCCTGGCACTGTCACGTTGATTAATATCGTCATTATTATGCGGGATGCAAACACAAATGGTTATTACTGTTATTATTATTATTATATCCCTCTCGTGGTTATTATTATTATTAATGACTAGGTGACTCAAGATATTATTATTATTATTCACGTCACTTAAAAAGGTTATTATCATTAATGAACCGGTCACTTCCGCCAAAATATATATTAAGATATCGGTCGCAATTATAATATTCACTGATCAACCAACGACATCATTACAGTTATTATTATGACAATTATTATTAATCCGACCGCGGTGATTTAACATCGTCCTTACATTGTTATTATTATTATCGGTTGCACATTATCATTTAGATTCCCGTTTAACATCTTTATCAACGCTCAATTAATTAAGGCGGTCCAATCCTTTATCTGCAATATTTATTATTATTATTATCACGACATCATGATTGTCCTCACTCGTTATTACAATGAATACAATATACGACCATTTCTGTGGAATCTGAACTCTTATTATCCTTAAATCCGTTGTATCTCAACGAATAGCTGTGCAGTCTATTTATTTCGTACATGCTGTCACGGGTTCGAATTCTACCCGCTGCGTAACTCAGTATTTCTCTGTGACACTGCCCGTACATTTTACACTCATATCAATATCCTAAGTGTCTCTCGTACGGAATTTATTTTCCTCTCTATCTCAATATTCCTCGATTCATTTATTTATTCCTCACAGAATTATCAACTGACTTATTTATTCATTTCGGACATCGTACGACCTTTTATTATCTGACTGCAAATTCTTTCACATTTTCTATCTCATTTGGATCTATGCCTTAGTTCATTCTCCACAAATAATCGTAACATCTTGAAATTATATTTACCAAAATTTGACAATCATGGTCTCGTAATATTAGCACTACATGTTCCGGCTAATGAATCGCAACTTCAAAACGCGACATTTATACGTAAAGAAAAATTGGACCGTAATTTAAACCACACGTTCATTAACATGTACGGATTATTAACACCGATCTACATTTGAATATTATTAATCGATCAAATTAAGTTATCACGCACTTTAATTCCAAATTAAAACGACCTCCCGTCATTAAATGATTCCCAATAAACTCAACACTTGATCACATAAATTACATGAATTATTATTATCTCCAAATCGTATTAAAAAAAATATCTTCACAAAAAAAGTAGTTATATTATTTATTTATTATTATTATTAATATTTTTAAAAAAAAATAATTTCGCCTGTAATACGGTAGTCCACTCTTATTATGTTTAACGCATAACCCCTTTTACAAATTCGATTTATTCTGGCACTAATCACTCCAGATATGATTTACTTGGACATATTATATTAATCGCCTCTCACAAATTTAACAACTTCACTTTGAAAATATGACCATATTAATTACAACAAAACACACTTGGTATGGCGAAGCTGGATTTTCCTTCCATGTCATTAAATGGCTCGTTAAAATGACAAAACATAAAAGCACATATCGGGTCTTATTTAACTAGCATAATCAAAATCAAATGTAAAGAAAATTATCGACTACAAAGAAACTATGAATGCATGCATGACTTAACGTACTACACTATATATACAAATTTACATCTCCAACAAACTGAATACATAAAAGACCCGATTATTTACATTATTATGATTTACTACTGTCCGTGCTACAAATTTAGGATGGGGTCGTTAAGCGACCCATCTTGTTACAGAAGGTAACCAAGTATAATCAAATTTTTCCCATTTTTCCCATCACGATAACATTTCCCAAATATATTTTACAGTTTAGTACTCATCTTAGTTATCGGTATTCCATTGCAGCTTTGCAGACGAGAGGCTTCATCCAGCCCCTCTCTGCGTTTTACTCCTCCATCCTTGATGGCGTAGTTTCACAAAAGATTTCCTGGCACATTATTATTTTATACTCATATCTTGATTACCACAACCCTTCACCATTTACTACGTTAACACTGTATGCTTTAATTTGGATACAACAAATTTCTATCCTAGACCCAAGAATTTAATATATTTACACTATTTAATCTTCGTCCACCTACCGCACAATGGACCTGGACACGTACGACGAGGTGTCAACTATTTCGCCCGTCGCGATACGCCCGATTTATACGGCATTCTTGACGTGTTCATTACATCGGTTCGGTATAGCTAAGTACAGGCTACTACTTCCTTAAAGTACTGTTCGTCACACAGTCTATTATGTACGTACTTATGGTGATATATTTTATACTACTCTCTTGCAGGATAATTACTTTACGTCACTGATTATTCATAAATAACAAACACTATCCTACGTTAACTATTTCCAGATTTAACATGTTGCTTGAGCGCGATCACACTTTACAAACACTGGCGGATGCTCGCGCCATTAAATGACTGTACGTCCGTAGAATTCTAAGTTACCGGCGACCAACAGTTCAACTCCCGATATTCAATTCACGTGTGCTGGCGACCGTCAATTCAGCTCCAACGATTCAAGACAAGTGGCTGGCGACCGTCAATTCAGCTCCGTATATATGGATGAAGCCTTTTTCCCGCGGATTTGTTGACGTCATGCCCCTTAGGGAGGGGGTGGATTTTTAATATCGGTACTTGCACTCCGAATTGGAAGTTAAAATTTACATCAAATTAATCCACTCCGCTAGCATATCTGCTGGATAAAATATGAACTCCAGGTGATCACAGATTTAGGAGATATGGATGGATTTCGCTCCTCACATTTCGCGCCTTCGTAAGCGTCCCTGACAACGTGGTCTCCTTTCAGCCAATGAGATACAAGCTGTCCGGTTTCCAAGAAATCCAGCCTTCAATTTAATTAATTTGCCAATAAGTATTGATTATTTTTCCATGCGTGACATCTAATAAATTCATTACATCCATCCGCGTACTCATATTAATTTATTACTGAATACTTTTGTAATTACGAAAATATCTCATCCATCATTCCTTAAGATGGTATCACTGAGTCTCCCATCAAATTTTTACTATTGGCCGGCAAGCGGTCACGTGATTTAAATCTCCACCTGCTCGAACTTAGGCTAGCGAACGTACACTCAGCCGCTGTAATTTTCCATGAGGTCATGGAATTTCCGTCCTACCAAAAATATCCCAAGGTCTTACTCATGTGGTGGGTTTTCTTTGTATGACTCTCCCCCTTCCTCTTTCTGACCAAGACTTATTTGTGGACTCTGTATTTACTTGTACGCCAACTAATGATATTCCCTGCTGTGAAGTAGCTAAAAGTTGTCGGGTTGAGCTAATCCGTCAGGCTCCAGTCTGTCGTCCTTCCTTCGCTCTGATTTCAACATTACATAAACGAAATATTTTCAAATACACTCCTCTGTATTTCAATAAATGTCTCATATTATTTTACCGATCAAATCATGATTGATTATGGGCCTAAGTCACTCGGGTTCATCTTCCTCTTGCCCAGGTAAAAAAAATCTAGTGAGCATCATGAGATTTTTTTTTTTTGATGTGTCCTTATCATCACTATCATGATTTGACATTGGATCCTCTGTTCTGCGACGGCTATTGATTTCGTCTCTCAACATCTGGTTCCTGACCCTTAACTCCTCGTTCTGTCTTTCGATTTCATGGATCGCATTGACAAATTCCTGCACGTCGCTGTCTATCTCTCCACACTCTGGACATGGCCTTGCTTCAATTGGTGTATGGATTACTTGGACTTCTTCTTCCCTTCCGTCATCTTCTTCATCCTCTTCTTCGACCTCATCTTCTTCCGGCTCGTCATCTGCTTCCTCTCGTTCATCCTCTGCTTCTAATCACATCTCTTTGTTTCCTTGTCCCGAATCGAACGTCGGTGCATTTGGGTTCAAGTTGCTGCCACCCTTCCTTGCTCTTTGGAACTGCAAGCTCTCCGCTCCTGTCGCTTCCTCATCACGGCCCCGATCATGGATCGCCTCCTTCCATTTTCTCTTGTTCAGCTCTTCTATATACCGCCTAGACTCTTGGTATCTGTCATCCTTCTCCTGACGAGATCCTCCCTGGTAATATCTCGGGTTCCCTTGATTCCTAGCTGGATACGGCCTGTAATTACTTCTCTGGAATCCACGGTATCCCCTGTCAGCTCGAAAGTTCCCTTGGTTGGTTTGCCGGTTGCCTTCCGCAAAATTCCTTGGTCTCATCCATTGTCGCGGCTTCCACTCCGTATTATATGCTCGACGAGGTTCCGGATCCGTACTAGTTCCCTGGTTCTTCGTACTAGTGGTCTTCGGTTCGATTGTCCGTTCGATATTATTCACCTGTTGGTCCCTGCTCCTAATTTGTCTTGGGTTCGAATGATGCGTTGTGAGGTCTAATTGACGTAATAAAGCCTCCGCATCGACAGCTGTCTGGACATTTGACGCTATCATCATTCGTTGGACCTCGAATGGCAATTGCTTTCCAATGGCGCTAATCAATTCTGTTTCGCTCATTGGATTATCAAGCTCCCGTAGCTTGTGAAATTGTGCCACAAAGTAATCAGAGAATTTCGTTGGTGAAGATGTTGCATATCGTCTGGAGTATACTTCCAGCCTTAACTCCTGCTGTTCCTGAATACTCCAGAACTTTTGGAGAAAAGCCCGCCGAAATCCTTCAAAATCTTCAAAAGTATACAAGAAAGCCCTGAACCATACAGCTGGTGCTCCGTCTAGGAATTTCTCGACCGTTCGCAGTTGTCGCTCTACTGGTATTTTATTCTCATTTATATAACCGGCGATTTCCCGGATGAAACCTTTCGGGGTGATATGCCCACGGGCATCGAACTTTGGTGGCTTGTCATCAGACATCTTAATGACGTGTACCACCGATGTCGGGATAGCACTTGATGACGTAGACGACCCATCTCTGTTTTCAAACTTGAAACCGTGTGTATCAGCATGGGATAGGCCTCCTTTCTTATGAATCCCCTGGTTATCATGGGGTTCGTATTCGCGATATTGGAGGTTAAAATCTTGGCTAGACGCTGATGGTTCCAACCTAGCCTTCAACATCTCCAAGTCTTTTCGCATGTCATCCATTCCGTCGGGATTACAACTGGCTATTTCTTTTGTGCCGGAATTTTGCCCATTATACGCCTTGCATTGTTCTAATAGGCGAACTTCCGTGTCGGCAAATGATTGGCCCTGTTCGATTAGATCTTCCGTCCGCTGGAATAACGCTAAGTTTGCGTCTTCGCACTTAGTTATTCTCTGGCTACGGTCTTCTAAATTTATAGTTAGTTCTTCGACTTTGTTTTTCAGTCCTGCTACGATGACAAGTGTACGTGCGGCTTCCCCACGTAACTCGTTCATGCCCTTGTCATGCTTGTCCAAGGTGCCAGCTATCTGCGCGCATTTTTCTTCTACTTGTCCCCGGACGATGTCATTCTCCTTCCTACACTCATCCCGAATTTCCTCTATGTGTGATTCTATGTCTTTTTTATCAGTTAATCGCAGAGCGGCGAGTTCCTTGACACTAGCGTTCAATTTTTCCTTAATTTCTGCGCGTTCCATTTGAGCCTCATCTCTAACGCGGTCAACCTTTTCATTAACGATGGTAATGTACGCATCCATGTGCACTTTTAATTCGTCTTTCGCGAAGTGACATGCTTCCTGGACTTGAGTTAATTGGTCCCTAAGTTCCTGTCCCATCGCTACGCTCGCGGCCTGAACTGCATCTATTTGTGCCTTGAGTTCTGATTTATTTATTTCACACGCAGCCTGTACTCGGTCGATCTTATTCTCTAGTGAAACACTCGCAGCCTGTACTTGGTCTATTTTGTTTTCTAATGAAACACTATTAGCCTGTACTTGATCTATTTTGTTTTCTAATGAAACACTATTAGCCTGTACTTGATCGAACCTACGTTCCATGTTCAGAGTTAAGTTCCGCATTAAATCCTCTAACGTGAGAGCTTTCATCTCTCCTTGTCCTTCTACCACTTTGTCCTGGGATCGCTCCCCACCGTCGTCAGACATATAACTTTTCTTGAGAAAGCAAAAGGGCCGATCGGCCTCTCGCCTTGCTGCACACGAAGGAATACGCTATTGGGTCTAGGCCCTATCCTATGACATTATACCCCTACACTAACTTTCATTTAACAAAAAGAAATTTTGACTCTAAAACTTGTTTACATCTGCAGGTCATTCAACTTGAATGCTGGATTGCGCCTAAGATTTCACAATAAACCGCTCCAATATAACAACAACAACAACATTAAAAACAACGACGAAGTTGGAAATCTCCTGCCCTGAAATACGTTAATTTTAATTTATACCATCTCAACCTCTTTTTAAATAACAACTTGAACTGGTGCTCAGTAATATTTTTACCATTTCAAGCCTTCCTAAACAACTGTTTATAATATTCATCTCATGTCCAATGACATTTAAATGGAGTCCTGAATAACAAAAAAAAAATTAAATTCCATATGGAAAAAGGAGAAACATCAAATCTTCGAGCTTATTGAATTTTGAATCATTGCCAAACTTGAAGAGATTAGCAATGGATTATATTAATAACTAGCCAAATCTAGCTCCGTTCGAAACTAACCTTACTCTAGCATGATACTACGTTACAAGTGAACACACACTTGACCGTGATGCGGTCATCAATTAATAAAAATCAAAAATTTAAAAATATAAAATTTTGAAAAAAAAGTATAAAAATATAAAAATTGATTAGCAATAAAATTGGCCTCTCTGCCGTTCTTAAAGCAACACTTTGCCGTTCTTAAAGCCCCACTTTGGGCCAGCCATTTTGCACCCGTCCACCTCCCGAGTCCCAGACTAGCATTTATCTCACGGGTGTCGGTTCATTATTTAAATCATCAAATATAAATATAACGGCATAATAGAACACGGGGATGAACGGAGCAACTTAAAATTAAAAGGGGGGAAGGCTCGATTGTAACTTGACTTTAAGGACTCCATGATAGGACTAGGACGTGACTGTTACTTTAAAAAGGGCATCATCTAACTACAATAAAAAGATTATGAGAGTGGTTTCCTTTGAAATAATTTGCCAGAAGGAGCGGTTTATTACGCCATTTGACGTATAAAACTTTGATACACGTGGCAACAATATTTGAATTTACACACATGTTACATATATAAATCACTTGCCATACCGCAAGTGGTATCAATATCTTGCTGCGTTGCTTCTGAAATAAAATGACATTTTGGAGGTATAATTTACGGATCGATTCCATTTGAATCGAACCGTTACTCAAGGATATAGCTTCCTTCTATCGGGAGCCCGAGCATAACCCATGTTACGGTCGGCTTCCCGATTTAACTAAGATGATGTACTCCGGCTATATACATTTTTCCGAGACCGGTACTCGGACTGGGTAATGTTTCTCGTGAAGTGCGAAAACTGGATTCCACGGACAGTTCCTATCTTACGATATCCAGCTGATGCCATACCAATGAATTAGCATTTACATTTTATTTACATGTGATCTGAATTGTCACCAGTTAGCCTCAGTAGACTACTGACACAGATGAGATAACGAGAAGCGGTGGGAAATACCGTGCCAGTGACCCCCCTCGCATCGCGAGCGAAGTAAACAAACACGCAAGTATGTAACATCGTCCCATACGGAGACCGTACAATAAAGAGGTACCAAATGACTCTAATATTATCCTTCTCATTATTCAAACATACGAATAGAGGGATGTTGTCACCAAACAATTTAATTCACGATATTATCACCTCGAAATTATTATTATTATTATTATTATTACTATTATTATTATTATTATTATTATTATTATTATTATTATCCAACGGTTCCTGGCACTGTCACGTTGATTAATATCGTCATTATTATGCGGGATGCAAACACAAATGGTTATTACTGTTATTATTATTATTATATCCCTCTCGTGGTTATTATTATTATTAATGACTAGGTGACTCAAGATATTATTATTATTATTCACGTCACTTAAAAAGGTTATTATCATTAATGAACCGGTCACTTCCGCCAAAATATATATTAAGATATCGGTCGCAATTATAATATTCACTGATCAACCAACGACATCATTACAGTTATTATTATGACAATTATTATTAATCCGACCGCGGTGATTTAACATCGTCCTTACATTGTTATTATTATTATCGGTTGCACATTATCATTTAGATTCCCGTTTAACATCTTTATCAACGCTCAATTAATTAAGGCGGTCCAATCCTTTATCTGCAATATTTATTATTATTATTATCACGACATCATGATTGTCCTCACTCGTTATTACAATGAATACAATATACGACCATTTCTGTGGAATCTGAACTCTTATTATCCTTAAATCCGTTGTATCTCAACGAATAGCTGTGCAGTCTATTTATTTCGTACATGCTGTCACGGGTTCGAATTCTACCCGCTGCGTAACTCAGTATTTCTCTGTGACACTGCCCGTACATTTTACACTCATATCAATATCCTAAGTGTCTCTCGTACGGAATTTATTTTCCTCTCTATCTCAATATTCCTCGATTCATTTATTTATTCCTCACAGAATTATCAACTGACTTATTTATTCATTTCGGACATCGTACGACCTTTTATTATCTGACTGCAAATTCTTTCACATTTTCTATCTCATTTGGATCTATGCCTTAGTTCATTCTCCACAAATAATCGTAACATCTTGAAATTATATTTACCAAAATTTGACAATCATGGTCTCGTAATATTAGCACTACATGTTCCGGCTAATGAATCGCAACTTCAAAACGCGACATTTATACGTAAAGAAAAATTGGACCGTAATTTAAACCACACGTTCATTAACATGTACGGATTATTAACACCGATCTACATTTGAATATTATTAATCGATCAAATTAAGTTATCACGCACTTTAATTCCAAATTAAAACGACCTCCCGTCATTAAATGATTCCCAATAAACTCAACACTTGATCACATAAATTACATGAATTATTATTATCTCCAAATCGTATTAAAAAAAATATCTTCACAAAAAAAGTAGTTATATTATTTATTTATTATTATTATTAATATTTTTAAAAAAAAATAATTTCGCCTGTAATACGGTAGTCCACTCTTATTATGTTTAACGCATAACCCCTTTTACAAATTCGATTTATTCTGGCACTAATCACTCCAGATATGATTTACTTGGACATATTATATTAATCGCCTCTCACAAATTTAACAACTTCACTTTGAAAATATGACCATATTAATTACAACAAAACACACTTGGTATGGCGAAGCTGGATTTTCCTTCCATGTCATTAAATGGCTCGTTAAAATGACAAAACATAAAAGCACATATCGGGTCTTATTTAACTAGCATAATCAAAATCAAATGTAAAGAAAATTATCGACTACAAAGAAACTATGAATGCATGCATGACTTAACGTACTACACTATATATACAAATTTACATCTCCAACAAACTGAATACATAAAAGACCCGATTATTTACATTATTATGATTTACTACTGTCCGTGCTACAAATTTAGGATGGGGTCGTTAAGCGACCCATCTTGTTACAGAAGGTAACCAAGTATAATCAAATTTTTCCCATTTTTCCCATCACGATAACATTTCCCAAATATATTTTACAGTTTAGTACTCATCTTAGTTATCGGTATTCCATTGCAGCTTTGCAGACGAGAGGCTTCATCCAGCCCCTCTCTGCGTTTTACTCCTCCATCCTTGATGGCGTAGTTTCACAAAAGATTTCCTGGCACATTATTATTTTATACTCATATCTTGATTACCACAACCCTTCACCATTTACTACGTTAACACTGTATGCTTTAATTTGGATACAACAAATTTCTATCCTAGACCCAAGAATTTAATATATTTACACTATTTAATCTTCGTCCACCTACCGCACAATGGACCTGGACACGTACGACGAGGTGTCAACTATTTCGCCCGTCGCGATACGCCCGATTTATACGGCATTCTTGACGTGTTCATTACATCGGTTCGGTATAGCTAAGTACAGGCTACTACTTCCTTAAAGTACTGTTCGTCACACAGTCTATTATGTACGTACTTATGGTGATATATTTTATACTACTCTCTTGCAGGATAATTACTTTACGTCACTGATTATTCATAAATAACAAACACTATCCTACGTTAACTATTTCCAGATTTAACATGTTGCTTGAGCGCGATCACACTTTACAAACACTGGCGGATGCTCGCGCCATTAAATGACTGTACGTCCGTAGAATTCTAAGTTACCGGCGACCAACAGTTCAACTCCCGATATTCAATTCACGTGTGCTGGCGACCGTCAATTCAGCTCCAACGATTCAAGACAAGTGGCTGGCGACCGTCAATTCAGCTCCGTATATATGGATGAAGCCTTTTTCCCGCGGATTTGTTGACGTCATGCCCCTTAGGGAGGGGGTGGATTTTTAATATCGGTACTTGCACTCCGAATTGGAAGTTAAAATTTACATCAAATTAATCCACTCCGCTAGCATATCTGCTGGATAAAATATGAACTCCAGGTGATCACAGATTTAGGAGATATGGATGGATTTCGCTCCTCACATTTCGCGCCTTCGTAAGCGTCCCTGACAACGTGGTCTCCTTTCAGCCAATGAGATACAAGCTGTCCGGTTTCCAAGAAATCCAGCCTTCAATTTAATTAATTTGCCAATAAGTATTGATTATTTTTCCATGCGTGACATCTAATAAATTCATTACATCCATCCGCGTACTCATATTAATTTATTACTGAATACTTTTGTAATTACGAAAATATCTCATCCATCATTCCTTAAGATGGTATCACTGAGTCTCCCATCAAATTTTTACTATTGGCCGGCAAGCGGTCACGTGATTTAAATCTCCACCTGCTCGAACTTAGGCTAGCGAACGTACACTCAGCCGCTGTAATTTTCCATGAGGTCATGGAATTTCCGTCCTACCAAAAATATCCCAAGGTCTTACTCATGTGGTGGGTTTTCTTTGTATGACTCTCCCCCTTCCTCTTTCTGACCAAGACTTATTTGTGGACTCTGTATTTACTTGTACGCCAACTAATGATATTCCCTGCTGTGAAGTAGCTAAAAGTTGTCGGGTTGAGCTAATCCGTCAGGCTCCAGTCTGTCGTCCTTCCTTCGCTCTGATTTCAACATTACATAAACGAAATATTTTCAAATACACTCCTCTGTATTTCAATAAATGTCTCATATTATTTTACCGATCAAATCATGATTGATTATGGGCCTAAGTCACTCGGGTTCAATATACATTGTCGTAGATTGAGAATCTTTAAATGTTGAATGCAACTTTCATATTTGGTTACGAATAAATTAAATTAGAATCACAACTTTCATTTTATAAATTCTTGTGAAATTATTCCGAATATCATACCTGCTTTCATCTAATATTCGTTAATTCCTTGCAATAGAGTAACTTTGCTTGACTCAAACTATCTGTGTTCAAATACACAACCAGATTGACATGAGAAAATGTCTTCAGAAATAATTAAACATTTAATATGTATCACACTTTTCAAACATGTTCTCAACTTTCTTGGTAACTGTTCTTACAGAGACAAAGATAACCCCTTTAAGTCGTTATATTCTTTAAAATATTATGATCAAACATGATATCTAGAAATTACGCAAATTGTTCTCTTATTTGAGAGCATTAATTAATTCAAGTGCATATCAATGTCATAAAATTGTGCTATCAAATATATCTGACCATCACTCAATCAAATCATACCGTAATTGGGTGGTCTATCTTGTGAGAAGACTCTACATACTACCAATAACCCTTAGTTGTGAAGCTAAGTCACCAGTGATATCGGTTAATGCATTGGAATAAATTTCAAATCTTCCCTAACACGTGAGTAAATTCTTACGATCAGAAGAAATACATGGATGTAGGTTAATTTCATATCATCTTCCTCATCAAGAATCATTTGATGATCTACAATTAAAATATCAACGTACGGACGTCACCGAGATCGTATCTTACAGTACCTATTGCATATTCAAGGATCAACGGTCGATTGAAGACAAATTATATTCATTCATCATCTCAAAAATACGTAACTTGAAATACTACCTTCATTAAAATAAACTATGACCTTACTTACGATGAACAATTATCATCACCAACATTAATCATCAAAACCTCATATCATTATTTACATATAAAACCATCACTTCACGTTATTTATCTCACGTAACACTTCACATCATTGTAAAAGCATTAATTCATTCCAACTCGACGTATATCTAACTATCATCATTCACCGTTTACATTACTACTCCGTCATAATCTCAATATTTTAATAATTCCGTAAAATATCACCACATCCTTCTATTTAGCAAACATATCCTACATACGATCACATTTCCACTAATATTTAATGTCATAAGTTCTCACATAAGCCTAGTGCTTATCGCAACGTCGTATAAAATTCACCAAGAGATAAAAAATTAACATCCTTTCATATTACATTGACAGCATTACGAACGGGATACCTTATTATCACTGGTTGACTACAACATATACATGGATTTGACGTTTAGGTCCGATGAATACCTATCGACCTTCAACCTAACTATGGAATTCGTCTTCCCATATATAATCATTTCACTGACATTAATTAGAATAGCACTTTGAAAAATAAATACATTTCCATTTATAGCATTGACTTAAAGAAACTTATCTTTGCTCTGATTCCCCCGTTGTCATCTCATGTCCGGGTGGATGGACATGCGGGCACAGCTCACGGCATTTCCCGCATCTGTTTGGGAACATCTGGGACTGTCTCGGATGGTTATTGGTCCTTAAGGGCTGGAAACATCATCCCGTGACACTATAACCTAGGTAGCTTCGAATCCATTTTCTTAGTGCATACTGCTGCTGGTCTCTCGAGCAATCGGAACAAAACAAGACAGCAGTTTGGTTAATGTCGTCATCTTATGGATATGCTTTTCTACAATCTGAATGTGATATAGGAATATTGCTTTTTAGAAAATTGATCTTGGAAGTATTCTAAAATTTGCAATGCGTAAAAATGAATATTCCAATTGAATTATGGAAAGATATGTATATATATATATATTCTTCACCTCTCTCTCCCTGCCGATATTACAACTATGTAGCCTCTCGGAATTGATGCTATCGGCTAATACGTCGTCTTGAGTAGATATCGTGACGTAGCAAAGTGGAAGTCTTTATATCCCAAAAGTACAATTTAATTTCACGGGGTGAAATACTCTTGAGCGCTAATATTTTCGTAAAACAGTTTATGGACGAAGGATTCTCTCTGTTTTATGACCAGTATTCTGATAAAAAGATATTTTCCTTCCTCTTCAGTACGTCCGTGATGTTCTCCTGTGCGAATCGAATGTTAATTTTTTAATAATAACTCTTAACAATCTTCTCACGTCTTTCTTTACCACCGCCTTCTATGCTCCTTTCTCATCGAGCGCTTGACGATAACATTAACCTTTCGGCTCATAGTAGTACTCTGACTCTTTATTATCGACGTTCTGATGACTTGAACTCCATTTACGTTCCAATGAGATCTTGTTGGGAACAGTGAAATGGCACATTACTTCCCCTACATCGTTTTAAATATAATGCTTTCTATATATTTACATTATTTGTTCTTATTTTTACAACGTGACATTTCGCTGTTCGTTTACATACTCTGGCGCATGTTCTTTCTAATTCCTTTAAATGTAATGTCTTATTCATTTCATAAGCAGTACCTGTTCGTATTTTCTTTGCTTAACTGTTGTCTGATTTCTCATGAATTAATTTTGTGCTTCCATTAACAACGAATTTTGTGGTTTGCTGCGTCCTCAATATTCTCTATCTCTCTCTCTCTCTATGCATAAATTAGCGTTCTCTTTCTCTTCGATAATTTTGACGTCGATTTCCGTTCGTCTTCTTCTCTTCTTCGGAATTGGTTCATTCTCTCCACAATGATGTACTTGATATTCTTCTGGAATGACCTTTAGTTCTCTTACGAATCGCTTGGTAAGTACCTTGTCAGTTTCAAATAAGTGGACATTTGTTCATCATGCACGTCTGCTTGGTACATACTTATGTAGTCCTGCCTATGTAAAATCTCTGCTTGAATTGCTTAAATTTCCATTTTTCTTCTTTTTCTCTGTCTCTCCTCCAATCTTCTTATTTGTTTTAATTGTTTCCGCTGCCATTCTTCTCGTATATCTGGATCTTCAGGTTTTCCTCTTCTCCTTACTCCTTACACCTTCGGCTCATAGTAGTATTCTGATGCTCTATTATCAACATTCGGATGAACTGAACTCCATTTTCTTTCCAATTAGATCTTGTTGGGAACAGTGAAATGGCACAATACTGAAAAAAGAACGCGTTGTGCAAGGATTGATGTTTCTTCGCTAAAGGATCAAGTTCATATTTCTTGTAATATTCTTCTAGTAAAGTGGCCGTTTGAGGTTTAATGCCTTTGATAAAATTGGTTCTGCAACCTCTTGGAATTGATGCCCTTGAAGAAAATTGGACGATTTCAACAAACTTGTCGTACTCTTCAGGAACAGGAGCGATGCTCAGAATCTTCTCATCCACTATGCTGGAAAATCTTGCCCAGTCAGCATTTTTAAAGTTGCATCTTCGCCTAAAACCGACTTCTTGAGGTCTTATTGGTGGCAAAATTTGCACATGATGGGCCTATGTTGTATGTTTGGAATTGGTAGACATACTGCTTTGGTGCATGTATGCATAATGCATCACTAACAAAAAGGAGGTCTGGATAATAGCCTCGTCCCCATCTTCCACTGTTAAAAGAAGAAGAGAGTTTGCTATCATGGATGAGGGCGAGTTGAAAATGTTCAGACATGTGAGAAATGTCCCACAATTCTCGTCCTCGTGTGCGTAACCCCATACATGACTGTGACGGTTGAAATCACCTATAAAAATGGAGGCTTTACTTTTATCAAAATTGTGGGGTGGAATGAAGGAAAATTCTGCAGCAGGTGGTTTATAAACGGACGTGATTACACAGTTACTAAGCTCAACGGTGATCATTTCAATATTGTTTCCATCTGACTGGCAAGCACTTCTGACTTCTAAATTCGGCTTCACAAAAATGGCACTTCCATATAGAGCGTGTGGTCTTTCAGCAATCACTTTCATGCCCGGAACAAATGGGCGTTTCTGCTTCATATCTCTGTGTGTTTCCTGAACACATACAACATCGCACTGCCGTTTGCGACAAAAGTTGTCCTTTACAAGATGTTATCCATCAATGTTAACAGAAATGGCTGTTAAGTTTCTTCTGAAAAGAACCGTTTGGTGGATATCATATTAAGTAACTCTGTTACTTCTGGTGTGAGAGAATCAGACGTCTAGGAAGTGTCCTTGTCCGTTGCCCAGGAGACACCCAGATGTATAACAATATTACATGCAAATAAACCCTACTGGGAGCATTGAGGATGGCTTCGAGAATCGGCTCCTTACAGGCGCTGTTTTCATTGATCTTTCTGCAGCTTATGACACAGTCAACTATCGGCTCCTTCTAACAAATTTGTATGATATCACCAAAGACTTCCATCTAATGTGCAACGTTAAAAATATTCTCCAAACCCGAAGATACTTTGTGGAATTTCACGGAGAAAAAACCAGATGGAGAACACAGAAAGAAGCGTTACCGCAAGGCAATGTGCTCGCACCACTGTTATTCAACATCTATACTAACGATCAGCCTCTACCTGAAGGTACCCAGAGTTTTGTCTATGCTGATGATTGTGCAGTTACTGCTCAGGCCAACTGATTTGAAAAGGTAGAACTGACTTTATCCAAAACTCTGAAAGAATTTAAAAACTTCTACAGTGAAACTGACTTGAAGCCAAATACTGCCAAAGCTCATAGCTGTGTATTTCATCTCAATAAAAAAGGCAGCAAAAATGCTACAAATCACCTGGGATGGAATCCCTCTCCAACACCGTTCGACTCCAAAATATCTGGGAGTGTCTCTGGACCGTACGCTTACGTTTAAGGAACATTGCCTAAACGTGAAACAAAAAGTGTCTGCCAGAAACAACAAAGTGAGGAAACTTCGAGGCACCACCTGGGGAGCTCACCCTTGCACTGTGACAACAATCGCGCTATCACTGTTCTACTCTACTGCTGAGTATGCATGCTCCGTGTGGGATAAGTGCAGCCATGCCAAAAACATAGATGTAGCACTAAATGACACTTGCCGTATTACCACAAGTTGTTTAAGACCTACTCCCATAGATAAACTCCACTGTCCCGCTGGTATAGCACCACCTGAAATCCGATGTGAGATTGCTGCTAGGTATGAGAAAATAAAGGCTATGACTATGGAAGCCCATTCTTTGTATGCCTGTCAAGTAGCACATCCTATGCTGAAATCAAGAAAGAGTTTCTTGACAACCACTGAAGCTCTTAAAGGAACACCACAACAAGCAGGAATCTCAGTGTGGCGGGAAAAATATCAACATTTGAGAGAAAGGATAGTTCCAAAGGAAGAACTTCCTCCTGGACATTCTGAAAAGTGGACAACATGGAAGGCTGTCAATCGATTACGCTCCAGTACCACGAGATGCAAGACCAACCTACAGAAATGGGGCTTTCCTGTGGAGACAGTTTACTGCAAGTGTGGTACTAAGCAGACTAACGAGCATAATCTACTGTGTCCTTCTTCTGCAGCCGCTTGAACCATAAAATATCTAATTAGGGCAACTCCAAATGCGCTTGTCGTGGCCAATTATTGGTCAACCAATATTTAAAATTTCCTCTGTTTAATTTTTGTTTCGTTTACTTTGTACTTCTGACTCGATAAATAATAATAACACTATGTGTAAAGAAGTGAAATCAGAGATAAGGCTTTTCGCAGATGATGTTTATCTGTACAGAGTAATAAATAAGTTACAAGATTGTAAGCAACTGCAAAATGACCTCGATAATGTTGTGAGATGGACAGTAGGCAATGGTATGATCATGAACGGGGATAAAAGTCAGGTTGTGAGATTCTCAAATAGGAAAAGTCCCCTCAGTATTAATTACTGCATTGATGAGGTGACAGTTCCTTTTGGGGATTATTGTAAATACCCAGGTATTAATGTAAGGAAAGATCTTCATTGGGGTAATCACATAAATATGATTGTAAGTAAAGGGTACAGGTCTCTGCACATGGTTATGAGGGCATTTTGGTGTTGTAGTAAGGTTGTAAAGGAGAGAGCGTATTTGTCACTGGTGAGACCCCAACTAGAATATGGTTCTACTGTATGGGACCCTCACCAGGATTACTTGATTCATGAACTGGAAAAAAATCCAGAGAAAGGCAGCTCGATTTGTTCTGGGCGATTTCCGTCAAAATAGTAGCGTTACAAAAATGTTGCAAAGTTTGGGCTGGGAAGACTTGGGGAAAGGGAGACGAGCTGCTCGACTAAGTGGTATGTTCCGAGCTGTCAGTGGAGATATGGCGTGGGAGGACATCGGTAAATGAATACGTTTGAGTGGTGTTTTAAAAGTAGGAAAGATCAAAATATGAAGATAAAGTTGGAATTCAAAAGGACAAATTGGGTCAAATATTCGTTTATAGGAAGGGGAGTTAGGGATTGAAATAACTTACAAAGGGAGATGTTCGATAAATTTCCAATTTCTTTGCAATCATTTAAGAAAAGGCTAGGAAAACAACAGATATGGAATTTTCCACCTGGGGAACAGCCCTAAACGCAGATAAGTAGTGATTGATGATTGATTGATAGTGCCGTAATGATGGCAACACTGAGGTTGGCAATGCTCTTTTGTTTCAGGATGGCATCTGTCAGCTGTCAAAAAAGCACGTGGTATTTCAAACTACCCGCTACTACGTGCCTAAGGTGGTAGCCGTGAACTTTAGTGCCGTAAAGATGGCAGTACGATGCTCTGTGGATTGAAGATGCCGCTGACAGCTGTCAAAATGGCACGTGGCTGTCAGCACGACAGCTGTCAAAAAGGCACGTGGCTTTGTTTACCGGTCATGACTTTGCCAGGGGTCAATGAGGGGGGCTCTCCCGAGAGCCGGAGGTGGATGTGGCGGCCGAACCCGTAAAATATATCTATTTAGGTCAAATAATTCACATTTAAATGCCGGACGGGAAATTACTGAATTTGATCTCCTCGTAAAATTTGTTTGCACCGGCAAGCTACTAAACATTGAATGACTCTCTGGAAACTGTTATTCCCTCCGGATTACAATAAATAAAGCCACTCTCAAAGGTTTAAAAATCTAGAATAATTGAAATGCATACTGAGCATCCTAAACCAAAGTTCAAGTACCCACACGATCAAGAAACAAAAGTTCTGACCCACTCGTGGAATACTAAGTAGTACCTGCATAATCCGATAGATTTCTTTTAATTTCTACTTTTAGTAAAAGATGGCATAATTATCTTTATTATTATTTCCCTGAAATGTCAGCAGCTACTTGGTTGTCGGCAGCTATTACGTTTCTGTGGTTGAAACTGCTTATCTGTTATCGGCGAGTTATTTCCTGATTCAATATAAATCATCCCTTCTAGGCTCCTTCTTAATTGCGAGTTATTTCCTGTTTCAAGATAGTACCTCCTACTGGGCTTAGAGAAATTTATGGATAAATACAAGCTTTCAATGATTTTTTTATTGAATTTAGATGCTTTTCGTCAATAAAATATACATAATTACAACAAAATAATTTTTATAATGTTATTTTATTTTTGCAAATTTTTATTGTATAGAAATATTAACTTTGTGATTTTTTACTAAAATAGGTAAATTTTTATTTTTACTAAGATGTTATTGATTTTTATTGAAATAATAATTTTGATATTTTGCACTAAAACGTGTGTTTCTTGGGGAAAATATGGAATTCTGGGAAAAATACGCAAAAATATGTGTGAATGGTTTAAAGTTGATGTTGGTCCAGAGCCAGCTTTAAATAAAATTTAAATTATTTTTTCAAAAATTTTGGTGATTTTCTATTTGTTTATTTTACAGATATAGTAAATTGTTATATTCTCCCATAAAATGGGTGATTTTTGGAAAAGGATATGAAATTCCGAGAAAAAATACCCTAAATTATGTGTGAATAGTTAAAAGTCGATGTCAGTCCAGGATCCGCGTTTTGTACTTACTCGTATGCATACACCTTGTAATAATGAACATGCATATCTTTCAGAGAGCTCGCACTGTTTATCACGACTAATGTTTGTAGCTTAGTATAGTGAATTTTCTCTCCCTGTTTCAGGTGGTGACAGGAACACGGTTATTCATCCACCTACCGTACACTGTTTTGCTAGCCTGCACTGCGCCACAGAAAACCTTCAAGCGGCAGGAGGACCTTATAAAGCACGCTAAGAATTTCCACGTAGAGCATAGAGCAGTTGTGTTAAAATGCGGTCTGCAGGTTTAAACATCTCGATGCAGATATGCCAAGAACCAGGCCAAAATGCACTGGGGTGAAAAGCTTTCTGAGGAGCCTATTGAACCTCAAGCTAGCAAAATGCCGCCTTGTCGTCTACGGCGACAACTACGAACTTCACGTCACGCCTGGTGCCTCTCCCCTCAGTCCCTTCAAATTCATCGACTTCCCGTTTGCCTCGACGTCGTCTCCAGACAGTCCCATTCTCTGCATTACCACCAACCCAGGCGACCAACAAGCCGAGAAGGAGCGGAAAGGTCCCCCCCGAACACCATTCCGCGAATGATCTGCCTACTGAAGATCCTGTTATCGGCTCCATCCAGGAACATGTTCGATGCCCAAATGGTCCTTCCCAGCATGAGACTCAAGATCCACGGTACCAGACTAACAACTCCGCTGGAACGTCACCTACCACCAGCAATGCTGCGCCGAGCGAGTCCCAACCAAGCACTGCATCAATCTCGACAACGATGACAGGAACAATGGTGACGCCTACCAATGGTCGCGAACCCGTCGCCATCTACGGAAGCGAACGTGGCTCCCTCAACGCCTTGGACCTACCGACCACCTTGAGCTCACCAGACATTGAAACCAGCCAACTTGACACTTCTTCATCGCAAGGAACTAGTAACCATCACCTAAGCATTCCCGATTGAGTGGCTGGAAAAGCTCAAATCGGCGATGGAATGGCAAGATTTTGAGAGGGGCTGTGGCGAACTGACTGAGGCTCTCCGTACCTCACGCGAGAAACCCAGATCTGCTACGGATTATCTTCGATTTAATACATACCGCTATTCCACCCTTAGGCGTCGGTCTGTCGAGTCTGTATACTGTCATGTTACGTAGTTTAAAATTTACATGCGGTTTAAGATAGGTGTCCGATAAAAGTAAAACGACGATGTTATTGTCCGAGACGAAGGCCTCGATCATAAGTCTTTGGTCAGTCACACCTTCACAATTAAAAGCACATATAGTGAGTCCATGGTCAGACAGTCGCCTACTCTGAGTCATAATAACTCATGAAGGCGTTAAATAGTACCTCTATTTTACTAATATATATCTGTGTCTGAGCTTAATAGCCGTTTCATGTAATATGAGAACTAACCTGGGGAGGTTAAGTCCCCTTAATAAAGACAAGATTTCTCGCATACCGGAGAGGTCACTTTTCATCACTCCTGGAACAGAGGAGGTAGGAGGGGCGTCTCCTCCTGCAGCATTTGCAAAAGAGAAGTCACTAGTGACCTGTCTAGCTTGCTGAATAATCGTGCGTTTTTGCGCAGGTGATTTCTGTTTCCTAGCCTCCATCTGCTTAACAAATAATGGCATCCTTTCCAGGAGGCAGGATGATCGCCACCACAGTTTACACAGTGCGCCTTTTCCTCGGGTTAAGCGGACACTGATTTGGAGCATGTGCGGAACCACACTTTAGACACCTCAGAGGCATGTAACAATACTTAGCTGAGTGGCATTACCGCTGGCACGTATGACATTATACCACTTCTGAACGCCTCAATTTTCACTTTACAGCCGCAGATATACCGCACGCTGTAAATCGTCGCCGAGAATTCCCCCCGGGAAAGTGTCAGGGAGAATACTGAGAGTTTATAACTCGCTTACTATCGTCTCGTTTTGAAAACTGGTGCACGTCTATAGGTGCATATCCTAACATGTTAGTTCCATTTTTACATCGTCAATATGGACGGTCTCGGTTAGATTTCTTATAATAACTTTTAATTGTCTGAGGTGGGGTTACTGATGGGTGTAGTGGGGAGCAGTTGAATTTTCGAAGTATGTTTTCAACTTATTGTAGTCCTCGATGTTATCAGCGTGATATTTGAAGCAATCGCGTTGATTGATTACGCTTAACTCCCAACTGAGAATACCTTTAAAGTATTTAGTATCACGGGAAAAATTAACTTTGTCGAAAACAATTCTTGGGTGGACCCTAACCTTTCTGACCCCTGAAATGGGTTCTTCATCCATAGGTGAGACCTCACTGGGGTCCGATTCGGGGTCTTGGGACTGTGAAGTTGAGGCCACAGCCTCCGGTTCATTTCTAGGTGGAGTCGCTCCTGTCTCACCAGGTACTCTCCTGGTAGAAGAGAATTGCTGATTACAGCACGGTTGGTTGCTCCCAGCGAGAATTGAAAACATTACTTATTTCAATGGGCGCATTTTTTTCTGATTGGTTGCGTTGTCCTTCTAACACTTGCGGCGAATATAGCCTTTCTGGTGGATTTGGATTTGACTACTTTCCACTCGGAGGTAGAGGGTTTAGTTTTTGCAAATTTGTTAGTCATAGTAAGTTCACAATTTGTCACTATAGATTGGGTAGTGATTTGAGAAGTGATGGCTGTAGAATTTGTGATTAATTTAAAAAGCTGGAGGATGTCTGGAATGAATCCAAAAGTTCCAGGGTTCATTGTATTAATCTGACTATCTACGGGAGCAGGTTTCACTACAGAGTTTGGGGGAGGAGAAAACTCGACAAGTGGTGGAAGTAGCGTGGTGTCATCTCCCCCTCATTAAGGGGAGCCCCAGAAATCATCGTAGACCCTTCCAAAAGAGCTATTTACACAGGTATAAATATGCCACCACACAGTCACTAGAGCAGCACAATACACCAGTTCGATATGTTTTAGGTCTCACACAGTCACTGGGAATGTGCACTTAGTTTACTGCCACGGGCGATAGCTATGATTTAGTGTTCAATATCGCAGTCAATTCTAGAATGTATGGGTCCTCAAACGAATTGCATTGGGACAGCACTTACTATGGGGGCAATGGTGTATTAAATAAGCATAGCACAATGTCATTTGATCGCTCAGTCACTTCAGTTGGGAAAAGGAACTGGGAACCGTCTTAAAATCAAATCAAATGAATCAAATCAAATCAAAACAACATCTCATTATTTCAAATGAGGTGTCCACCTCGGTGGCAAATGGTACACTAAAATACATTACTGTCAAGCACTAAATTTTAAATTTACAAGAGAAGAAGAATTTTTTTCTACAATATAATAATATACAATTTATGCTAACAATTTTTTCTATTAAACACAGTGGTTGCTCGTGGATATCTGCAGTGGGAGGCGCACCTTAGTTTCATAATTCCACAAATATCTCAAGTTCTACAAACCATTTTATCAAGATACACATTTCGAACAATATACGGTGCAATGCATATGCAATTATTTTTATTATTATTATTATTATTATTATTATTATTATTATTATTATTATTATTATTATTATTACAATTTAGTACGAGATAGTACATACCTTCATCCTCTGATCACGTTCTGGCCTAGCGGTTACCGTTTTCGGTTGCTCTACAGGAGGTCCCGAGTTTGATGTCTAACTCAGCCAGAGTAATGTGAAGCATTGATAGCATTTGGTTCATGCTACCCCATCCTCGACATAAGAAGTAGAAAATCACCTAATGCTGTGGGTGGAGGAGCGTAGAAGAACTGACCTCCCTGCCGCAAGTAAATTTCTGCACAGGATTCCTGTTCTCTGCATTTCTCTTGTTCCGATTCCTGGCGCTCAGAAAGAAGATACTTGCTGAGAAATTTACAACGTCTCGCGAAGAGGTTATTTCTATTTCACAATTTCACAATAAAATCACTACACTTTTCGCTAAGATAATTAACGTGAACAGATGGTTTGTTACTTAATTCAGTTATTTACCCAGACCTAATTCACCAACCCTAATTTCTATAGGCAAATTCCATTCCCCGCTCTTTCAATTTCACAAATTTGTCCAACACTTCCTTGTCAAAGGCTGGAGTTGATTGTATCATATCTTTGCTTTTAGACATCATTTCCAAAGCGTTCGAACTCTCGTTTTTCATTGTGTTCCTAAGAAACGATTTTATACGTTTCAAAGTGGAGAAACATCTTTCTGATTCAGCCGTTGTTATCGATCTGGTAATGATATTTTGATAAGTTTATGAACTTCACTAAAAACAATTGAAAATCTATTTTTCCTCAGAAATTAAAACAAATTACTTGCTCTTCTATTACTCCAGAAATCTTCTCTTCGGTACGTAACTTAAAGTTCTGTTTTGACCTTTTCTCTTTCAAGCATGGGATAAAATGAATAGACATGGTTAAAAGATTCCTGTGGGAACTTTGTAGAATGTGCCTCAAAGTGAACATCACTCAATAAAACAGAAACTTCCAAATGCCCAGTAAATGGAAATCTCTCTCTTACTTTAATTGAAACCACGTCGCATATTTATTTGGCTGATATTATTCGTCTACTATGTGGAGAAATATCATCCTTTTTCCTCCTTCGATCCGGTTCTGTAAAGATTTGTTCAATTTCCCTGTGAATACTGTACATCAATTTGTACATCAACAGTAGTTATAGTTTCGTTTCGTTAGTTAATAATCCTAAAAATTACAAGACTATTTTAAATATATACCGGCACATTCAGTAGTATAATGCAGGGATTCGGCGGCCTCCTCGAAATATTGGTGATTTGATTTCTATATAACAGAGGTCAGTTTGTGCCATTTCTCTTCTAAAGTAGAAACCATTTTACTGAGGCACTTAACTGAGTTGAATGTAGTAGTATAATGCAGGGATTCGGCGGCCTCCTCCTCCTCCCGTGGGAAATTTGAATTCTGGCGGGAAAATTGAATTCTGGCGGGAAATTAGAATTTTTGGCGGGAAATTTGAATTTTGGCGCGAGATTTGAATTTGTAAACAAAGCCACGTGCTTTTTGACAGCTGTCATCGACAACAACGCATCGCTAACCTCACTGCTGCCATCTTGACGGGCCTAAACCTCAGTAGTGCCAACTTAACCTAACTAGCGCGAGGTAAACTAAGCCACGTGTTTTTTGACAGCCACGTGCTTTTTGACAGACAACAACGCATCGCTAACATCAGTACTGCCATCTTGACGGGCCTAAACCTTAGTGGTACCAACTTAACCTAACTAGCGTGTGGTAAACAAAGCTACGTGCTTTTTGACAGCCACGTGCTTTTTTGACAGCTGTCATCCGCCATCTTTAAACCACAGAGCACTGTGCTGCCCTCTTTATCGTAGTAGATGTAAAATTCGTAACCTGTCATCGGCAGTGCTGCCATCTTGGCGGGCCTAAACCTTAGTGCTACCAACTTAACCTCACTAGCGTGAGATAAACAAATCCACGTGCAGCTGTCATCCGCCATCTTTAATCCATAGAGCACAGTACTACCCTCTTTAGCTACTTACCTTTGAAATGTGGTACGTCACAGCTGTCATCCGCCATCCTGCATCCGAAACCTCAGTGCTGCACTCTTTAGCTAGATACCTTTGAAATGTAGTGGTGGCAAATTCTTTATGCTCTTGTTTGGAAACAAAGCCACGTGCTTTTTTGACAGCTGTCATCCGCCATCTTTAATCCAGAGAGCACCGTGCTGCCCTCTTTAGCTACTTACCTTTGAAATGTGGTACGTCGCAGCTGTCATCCGCCATCTTGCATCGCAAACCTCAGTGCTGCACTCTTTAGCTAGATACCTTTGAAATGTAGTGGCGGCAATGTGAAAAATTCTTTATGCTCCTGTTTGGAAACAAACCTATGTGCTTTTTTTGTCAGCTATCATCCGCCATCTTTAATCTAGAGAGCACCGTGCTGCCCTCTATGTGGTGGTGGTAAATTCTACGTGCTCTAGTTTGGAAACAAACCCATGTGCTTTTCTGACAGCTGTCAACCGCCAGAGAGCACCGTGCTGCCCTCTTTATGCCGGTGGCAAATTCCACGTGCTTTTTGACAGCTGTCATCCGCAAGAGAGCACCGTGCTGCCATCTTTAGCTAGATACCTTTGAAATGTGGTGGCGGCAAATTCCACGTGCTCTTGTTTAGTAAACAAAGCCACGTGCAGCTATCATCCGCCATCTTTAATCAATAGAGCACTGTGCTGCTATCATGCGGGTAATTTTGTCAGCTGTCATCCACCATCTTTAATCTACAGAGCGCCGTGCTGCTCTCTGTAGTAGCGGGCAATTTGAAAAGTTCTGTTACTTGTCATCCGTCATCTATAATTAACAAAGCTTCGTACTGCTATCTTTAGCTACATACATTTAACATGTGGTGGCGGATAATTTGAAAATTAAAAAAACTTCCGTTAGCTATCGTCCGCCATCTTTATTCAACAGAGCATCGTGCTGCTATCTCTATTTACATACATTTAACATGTGGTGACGGCAATTTGAAATTCTATCTAGATGCCATCTTTAATCAACAGAGCACCGTGCTGCTATCCCTTTGAATTGTGGTGACGGATAATTTGAAATTCCGTTAGCTATCATCATTAAACATTAGTGCATTCGCTAACCTAACCTCTCATCTACTATCTTGAAGGAGATTATACGACACCTCCCCTACCACCTCCGCCTCCTCCTCCTCCTCCTCCTCCTCCTCCTCGGTCAAGGCATAACTTTATCGAACACGCATCGCGAAGGCGAGAGTGTGCAGCGATATGCATGTTTAGACTTGCGGATTACGAAAGAAACATAACAAGACTTGAATCGAACCCTGCACTCGATGTCGTTAACTTCAACATGTGATTAAAACATTGTCTGGTGTGTTCAGAACACTACATAAGTAGAATCGAACGCTGTACAACATGTTAGGGGATACCTTTGTTCTAAGAAGATCAGATTGAAACATAACAAGACTAGAATTGAACACTGCACTCGATGTCGTTAACCTTAACATGTGATCAGAACATTGATTGATGTGTTCAGATCACTAAACAAGTAGAACCGAACACTGTACAACATGTTAGGGGATACCTTTGTTCTAAGAAAATTAGATTGCAAAATAACGAGACTAGAATCGAACACTACACTCGATGTCGTTAACCTTAACATGTGATCAGAACATTGATTGATGTGTTCAGATCACTAAACAAGTAGAACCGAACACTGTACAACATGTCAGGGGATACCTTTGTTCTAAGAAAATTAGATTGAAACATAACAAGACTAGAACCGAACACTGCACAACATGTTAGGGGATACCTTTGTTCTAAGAAGATCAGATTGAAACATAACACGACTAGAATCGAACACTGCACTCGATGTCGTTAACCTGAACATGTGATCCGATACAACATGTTAGGGGATACCTAGTTCTAAGAAAATTAGATTGAAACATAGCAAGCCTAGAATCGAACACTGTAAGAACATTGTTTGATGTGTTCAGAGCAAAAGTACAACTTCAATGATTTTCCTAGTGTAAAAATCAAAAACACACACTGTGCACATATCGCATAGCTATCTCGCCTATCACTTGCCTAGTATGAAAATCAAAAACACACTGTGCACATATCGCATAGCTAACTCGGCAACACTTCAAATGATTTGCTTAGTACGAAAATAAAAAAATCTATACCGCGTAGCTAACTCGTTCATCACACTGCTAAGACGCTTAGTAATTGCAAATACACTGATATATGTCATACGAAAATCAAGGAAGCATACTGCGTAGCCAACTCGCTCGAGTCACTCGCTTAGTAATTGCAACACAACTAGAACACTGATACACGTTACTCTTTTTTTCTCGAAACACACACACACACGGATAAGAATGTTCCGAGATACTACATACTTACATGTTTTTTTTAAAAAAAAATAGGGGATGAAAGATCATAAATTATACGTACACATGTTGTCTCCTACAAGTTGTTAGACGAAATAGACGCAGTACTGCGAGTTTCCGCTCTAGCTAGCGAACGGAAGTAGCATGATATCTCAGCAAAAAAAAACATACGCGTGAGCTTGCATACATGCAAGTCAGACACAATGATGGATACCGCGATTCAAATCCTGGCAACTTATGCCGTCAGGAAGGGCATCCGGCGAGCATCTGGCTGTAAATCCCCGATTCTCATGTTAGAAAGGGCAACTTGTTGTAAAACATTCTTAATCCCAGTTCTTTGACGTCAGGAAGGGCAACCGGTCGAAAACAATAGTGTATGATGTAAGAGGCTAGATACTGCCAGTTTTGCGTCAGGAACGGCAACTAGCCTTAAAACAAATTCTTGCGATTTAAAATCTTAGTTTTGCGTCAGGAAGGGCATCCGGCTGTAAAACAATAGTTCGTGATACAGCGATTTAAAATCTAAGAAGAGCATCTAGCTGTAAATCCCCGATTCTCGTGTTAGAAGTTGTAAAACAGTTTCTTAATCCGAGTTCTTTGACGTCAGGAAGGGCAACCGGACGAAAACAATAGTGTATGATGTAAGAGGCTAGATACTGCCAGTTTTGCGTCAGGAAGGGCAACTAGTCTTAAAACAAATTCTTGCGATTTAAAATCTTAGTTTTTCGTCAGGAAGGGCACCCGGCTGTAAAACAATAGTTCGTGATACAGCGATTTAAAATCTAAGAAGAGCATCTAGCTGTAAATCACCGATTCTCGTGTTAGAAGTTGTAAAACAGTTTCTTAATCCGAGTTCTTTGACGTCAGGATGGGCAACCTGTCGTAAAACTATGGTGTATGATCTAAGAGGCGGGGTGTGCAAAAAAGCTAGCATTAAGTAAGGGCTGTTGATGGGGGCGTTAAACCTTATGCAGACTCATTCGAAAATGATTGTGAGTACAAGAATGTTGAGGGTGATTCATTTGTCGGATGGAGGCGTTAAGCTGTGTGCAGGCTTCTTCGGTAGGAGTAGGCTATGTACCAGCACTGGGTTTTACCCTCTCCCTACGGTAGTATATTACATTCTTAGGCAGTTTCGAGGGTGTGCAAAAAAAAGCTAGTATTAAGTAAGGGCTGTTGATGGCGGGTGTAAAACCTTGTACAGGCTCCTTCAACAGTAGTAGCCTACATCTGTCGGATGGAGGCGTTAAGCTGTGTGCAGGCTTCTTCGGTAGGAGTAGGCTATGTGCCGGTACCGGGATATCTAGTTATAAAACCCGCTATAAGAAATTTATCGCGTATACTGCGATTTAAAATCCTAGTCAGGAAGGGCAACCGGTCGTAAAACTGTGGTGTATGATCTAAGAGGCTTGGTGTGCAAAAAGCTAGCATTAAGTAAGGGCTGTTGATGGGGACGTTACACCTTATGCAGACTCCTTCGAGAATGATTGTGAGTACAAGAGTGTTGAAGGTGATTCATTTGTCGGATGGAGGCGTTAAGCTGTGTGCAGGCTTCTTCGGTAGGAGTAGGCGATGTACCAGCACTGGGTTTCACCCTCTCCCTACGGTAGTATATTACATTCTTAGGCAGTTTCGAGGGTGTGCAAAGAAAAAGCCAGTATTAAGTAAGGGCTGTTGATAGAGGGGTGTTAAACCTTGTACAGGCTCCTTCAACAGGAGTAGCCTACATGCCGGCGCCGTGCAAGCTCTTTCGAAGGAAGGGGTGGCTATATGCTAGCACTGTGTGTTTTAACCTCTCCGTACAATCATGAAAATTTATGTTTTGAGCTTACACGGGCTACGTGAGTTACAAGTCGCTCATCAGCATGCAGTGTCTTCGTTCAAGGTTAGTGCAGCCGGAAGCCGAGTGTACAATTTCAGCAAACACATACATTCCATACCTCGCTCTGAATGACTGCGCCGATACAACTTCAAAGATAGTGTTCTATGCAGTAGAACAAAAAAATGTAACCCATAACCCGTTCCTATAGCTTAAAACTGTAAATGTTTGAAGCTCCTGTTTTTACAGCTAGATATGGTTCCTAACGTAGCAGGGACGGGATTCAAAATATGTTTTAAAGCCGAGTGCCACCTCCTGACGCAGGAGTTTAAAACGCAAGAATTTGTTTTACGACCGGTTGCCCTTCCTGACGCGAGATTTTAAATCACAAGAATCCGTTTTACAACTGGATACCCTCCTAGGATTTTAAATAGCAGTATCTAGCCTCTTACATCATACACTATTGTTTTCGACCGGTTGCCCTTCCTGACGTCAAAGAACTGGGATTAAGAATCTGTTTTACAACTTCTAACACGAGAATCGGGGTTTTACAGCTAGATGCACTTCTTAGATTTTAAATCGCTGTATCACGAACTATTGTTTTACAGCCGGATGTCCTTCCTGACGCAAAACTAAGATTTTAAATCGCAAGAATTTGTTTTAAGACTAGTTGCCCTTCCTGACGCAAAACTGACAGTATACAGCCTCTTACATCATACACTATTGTTTTCGACCGGTTGCCCTTCCTGACGTCAAAGAACTCGGATTAAGAAACTGTTTTACAACTTCTAACACGAGAATCGGTGATTTACAGCTAGATGCTCTTCTTAGATTTTAAATCGCTGTATCATGAACTATTGTTTTACAGCCGGATGCCCTTCCTGACGAAAAACTAAGATTTTAAATCGCAAGAATTTGTTTTAAGACTAGTTGCCGTTCCTGACGCAAAACTGGCAGTATCTAGCCTCTTACATCATACACTATTGTTTTAGACCGGTTGCCCTTCCTGACGTCAAAGAACTCGGATTAAGAATCTGTTTTACAACTTCTAACACGAGAATCGGGGATTCACAGCTAGATGCTCTTCTTAGATTTTAAATCGCTGTATCACGCACTATTGTTTTACAGCCGGATGCCCTTCCTGACGCAAAACTAAGATTTTAAATCGCAAGAATTTGTTTTAAGACTAGTTGCCCTTCCTGACACAAAACTAGCAGTATCTAGCCTCTTACATCATATACTATTGTTTTCGACCGGTTGCCCTTCCTGACGTCAAAAAACTGGGATTAAGAATCTGTTTTACAACTTCTAACACGAGAATCGGGGATTCACAGCTAGATGCTCTTCTTAGATTTAAAATCGCTGTATCACGCACTATTGTTTTACAGCCGGATGCCCTTCCTGACGCAAAACTAAGATTTTAAATAGCAAGAATTTGTTTTAAGACTAGTTGCCCTTCCTGACACAAAACTAGCAGTATCTAGCCTCTTACATCATATACTATTGTTTTCGACCGGTTGCCCCTCCTGACGTTAAAGAACTCGGATTATGAATCTGTTTTACAACTTCTAACACGAGAATCGGGGTTTTACAGCTAGATGCTCTTCTGAGATTTTAAATCGCTGTATCACGAACTATTGTTTTACAGCCGGATGCCCTTCCTGACGCAAAACTAAGATTTTAAATAGCAAGAATTTGTTTTAAGACTAGTTGCCCTTCCTGACGCAAAACTGGCAGTATCTAGCCTCTTACATCATACACGATTGTTTTCGACCGGTTGCCCTTCCTGACGTGAAAGAACTCGGATTAAGAATCTGTTTTACAACTTCTAACACGAGAATCGCGGTTTTACGGCTAGATGCACTTCTTAGATTTTAAATCGCTGTATCACGAGCTATTGTTTTACAGCCGGATACCCTTCCTGACGCAAAACTAAGATTTTAAGTCGCAAGAATTTGTTTTAAGACTAGTTGCCCTTCCTGACGCAAAACTGGCTGTATCTAGCCTCTTACATCATACACTATTGTTTTTGACCACTTGCCCTTCCTGACGTCAAAGAACTCGGATTAAGAAACTGTTTTACAACTTCTAACACGAGAATCGGGGATTTACAGCTAGATGCTCTTCTTAGATTTTAAATCGCTGTATCACGAACTATTGTTTTACAGCCGGATGCCCTTCCTGACGAAAACTAAGATTATAAATCGCAAGAATTTGTTTTTAAGACTAGTTGCCGTTTCTGACACAAAACTAGCAGTATCTAGCCTCTTACATCATATACTATTGTTTTCGACCGGTTGCCCTTCCTGACGTCAAAGAACTCGGATTAAGAATCTGTTTTACAACTTCTAACACGAGAATCGGGGTTTTACAGCTAGATGCACTTCTTAGATTTTAAATCGCTGTATCACGAACTATTGTTTTACAGCCGGATGTCTTTCCTGACGCAAAACTAAGATTTTAAATCGCAAGAATTTGTTTTAAGACTAGTTGCCCTCTCTGACGCCAAACTGGCAGTATCTATCCTCTTACATCATACACTATTGTTTTCGACCGGTTGCCCTTCCTGACGTCAAAGAACTCGGATTAAGAAACTGTTTTACAACTTCTAACACGAGAATCGGGGATTTACAGCTAGATGCTCTTCTTAGATTTTAAATAGCTGTATCACGAACTATTGTTTTACAGCCGGATGCCCCTCCAGACGAAAAACTAAGATTTTTAATCGCAAGAATTTGTTTTTAAGACTAGTTGCCCTTCCTGACACAAAACTAGCAGTATCTAGCCTCTTATATCATATACTATTGTTTTCGACCGGTTGCCTTTCTTGACGTCAAAGAAATAGGATTAAGAATCTGTTTTACAACTTCTAACACGAGAATCGGGGATTTACAGCTAGATGCTCTTCTTAGATTTTAAATCGCTGTATCACGAACTATTGTTTTACAGCCGGATGCCCTTCCTGACGCAAAACTAAGATTTTAAATCGCAAGAATTTGTTTTAAGACTAGTTGCCCTTCCTGACGCAAAACTGGCAGTATCTAGCCTCTTACATCATACACTATTTTTTCGACCGGTTGCCCTTCCTGACGTCAAAGAACTGGGATTAAGAATGTTTTACAACAAGTTGCCCTTTTTAACATGAGAATCGGGGATTTACAGCTAGATGCTCCCCGGATGCCCTTCCTGACGGCATAAGTTGCCAGGATTTGAATCGCGGTATCCATCATTGTGTCTGACTTGCATGTATGCAAGCTCACGCGTATGTTTTTTTTTGCTGAGATATCATGCTACTTCCGTTCGCTAGCTAGAGCGGAAACTCGCAGTACTGCGTCTATTTCGTCTTACAACTTGGAGGAGACAACATGTGTACGTATAATTTATGATCTTTCATCCCCTATTTTTTTTTAAGGAAACATGTAAGTATGTAGTATCTCGGAACATTCTTATCCGTGTGTGTGTGTTTCGAGAAAAAAAGAGTAACGTATATCAGTGTTCTAGTTGTGTTGCAATTACTAAGCGAGTGACTCGAGCGAGTTGGCTACGCAGTATGCTTTCTTGATTTTCGTATGACATATATCAGTGTATTTGCAATTACTAAGCGTCTTTGCAGTGTGATGAACGAGTTAGCTACGCGGTATAGATTTTTTTATTTTCGTACTAAGCAAATCATTTGAAGTGTTGCCGAGTTAGCTATGCGATATGTGCACAGTGTGTTTTTGATTTTCATACTAGGCAAGTGATAGGCGAGATAGCTATGCGATATGTGCACAGTGTGTGTTTTTGATTTTTACACTAGGAAAATCATTGAAGTTGTACTTTTGCTCTGAACACATCAAACAATGTTCTTACAGTGTTCGATTCTAGGCTTGCTATGTTTCAATCTAATTTTCTTAGAACTAGGTATCCCCTAACATGTTGTATCGGATCACATGTTCAGGTTAACGACATCGAGTGCAGTGTTCGATTCTAGTCGTGTTATGTTTCAATCTGATCTTCTTAGAACAAAGGTATCCCCTAACATGTTGTGCAGTGTTCGGTTCTAGTCTTGTTATGTTTCAATCTAATTTTCTTAGAACAAAGGTATCCCCTGACATGTTGTACAGTGTTCGGTTCTACTTGTTTAGTGATCTGAACACATCAATCAATGTTCTGATCACATGTTAAGGTTAACGACATCGAGTGTAGTGTTCGATTCTAGTCTCGTTATTTTGCAATCTAATTTTCTTAGAACAAAGGTATCCCCTAACATGTTGTACAGTGTTCGGTTCTACTTGTTTAGTGATCTGAACACATCAATCAATGTTCTGATCACATGTTAAGGTTAACGACATCGAGTGCAGTGTTCAATTCTAGTCTTGTTATGTTTCAATCTGATCTTCTTAGAACAAAGGTATCCCCTAACATGTTGTACAGCGTTCGATTCTACTTATGTAGTGTTCTGAACACACCAGACAATGTTTTAATCACATGTTGAAGTTAACGACATCGAGTGCAGGGTTCGATTCAAGTCTTGTTATGTTTCTTTCGTAATCCGCAAGTCTAAACATGCATATCGCTGCACACTCTCGCCTTCGCGATGCGTGTTCGATAAAGTTATGCCTTGACCGAGGAGGAGGAGGAGGAGGAGGAGGAGGAGGCGGAGGTGGTAGGGGAGGTGTCGTATAATCTCCTTCAAGATAGTAGATGAGAGGTTAGGTTAGCGAATGCACTAATGTTTAATGATGATAGCTAACGGAATTTCAAATTATCCGTCACCACAATTCAAAGGGATAGCAGCACGGTGCTCTGTTGATTAAAGATGGCATCTAGATAGAATTTCAAATTGCCGTCACCACATGTTAAATGTATGTAAATAGAGATAGCAGCACGATGCTCTGTTGAATAAAGATGGCGGACGATAGCTAACGGAAGTTTTTTTAATTTTCAAATTATCCGCCACCACATGTTAAATGTATGTAGCTAAAGATAGCAGTACGAAGCTTTGTTAATTATAGATGACGGATGACAAGTAACAGAACTTTTCAAATTGCCCGCTACTACAGAGAGCAGCACGGCGCTCTGTAGATTAAAGATGGTGGATGACAGCTGACAAAATTACCCGCATGATAGCAACACAGTGCTCTATTGATTAAAGATGGCGGATGATAGCTGCACGTGGCTTTGTTTACTAAACAAGAGCACGTGGAATTTGCCGCCACCACATTTCAAAGGTATCTAGCTAAAGATGGCAGCACGGTGCTCTCTTGCGGATGACAGCTGTCAAAAAGCACGTGGAATTTGCCACCGGCATAAAGAGGGCAGCACGGTGCTCTCCGGCGGTTGACAGCTGTCAGAAAAGCACATGGGTTTGTTTCCAAACAAGAGCACGTAGAATTTACCACCACCACATAGAGGGCAGCACGGTGCTCTCTAGATTAAAGATGGCGGATGATAGCTGACAAAAAAGCGCATAGGTTTGTTTCCAAACAGGAGCATAAAGAATTTTTCACATTGCCTCACTACATTTCAAAGGTATCTAGCTAAAGAGTGCAGCACTGAGGTTTGCGATGCAAGATGGCGGATGACAGCTGTGACGTACCACATTTCAAAGGTAAGTAGCTAAAACGGGCAGCACGGTGCTCTCTGGATTAAAGATGGTGGTTGACAGCTGCACGTGGCTTTGTTTCCAAACAAGAGCACGTGGAATTTGCCGCCACTACATTTCAAAGGTATCTAGCTAAAGAGTGCAGCACTGAGGTTTGCGATGCAAGATGGCGGATGACAGCTGTGACGTAACACATTTCAAAGGTAAGTAGCTAAAGAGTGCAGCACGGTGCTCTCTGGATTAAAGATGGCGGATGACAGTTGCACGTGGCTTTGTTTCCAAACAAGAGCACGTGGAATTTGCCGCCACCACATTTCAAACTAAAGAGTGCAGCACTGAGGTTTGCGATGCAAGATGGCGGATGACAGCTGCGACGTACCACATTTCAAAGGTAAGTAGCTAAAGAGGGCAGCACGGTGCTCTCTGGATTAAAGATGGCGGATGACAGCTGTCAAAAAAGCACGTGGCTTTGTTTCCAAACAAGAGCATAAAGAATTTGCCACCACTACATTTCAAAGTTATCTAGCTAAAGAGTGCAGCACTGAGGTTTCGGATGCAGGATGGCGGATGACAGCTGTGACGTACCACATTTCAAAGGTAAGTAGCTAAAGAGGGCAGTACTGTGCTCTATGGATTAAAGATGGCGGATGACAGCTGCACGGGGATTTGTTTATCTCACGCTAGTGAGGTTAAGTTGGTAGCACTAAGGTTTAGGCCCGCCAAGATGGCAGCACTGCCGATGACAGGTGACGAATTTTACATCTACTACGATAAAGAGGGCAGCACAGTGCTCTGTGGTTTAAAGATGGCGGATGACAGCTGTCAAAAAAGCACGTGGCTGTCAAAAAGCACGTAGGTTTGTTTACCACACGCTAGTTAGGTTAAGTTGGTACCACTAAGGTTTAGGCCCGTCAAGATGGCAGTACTGAGGTTAGCGATGCGTTGTTGTCTGTCAAAAAGCACGTGGCTGTCAAAAAACACGTGGCTTTGTTTACCTCGCGCTAGTTAGGTTAAGTTGGCACTACTGAGGTTTAGGCCCGTCAAGATGGCAGCAGTGAGGTTAGCGATGCGTTGTTGTCGATGACAGCTGTCAAAAAGCACGTGGCTTTGTTTACAAATTCAAATCTCGCGCCAAAATTTCAAATTTCCCGCCAAAAATTCTAATTTCCCGCCAGAATTCAATTTTCCCGCCAGAATTCAAATTTCCCACGGGAGGAGGAGGAGGCCGCCGAATCCCTGCATTATACTACTACATTCAACTCAGTTAAGTGCCTCAGTAAAATGGTTTCTACTTTATTAGAGAAATGGCACAATCTGACCCCTGTTAAATAGAAATCAAATCACCAATATTTCGGGTAGGTGTGCTCTAATGATAGACCGCGGCAGAAACGCGCTCGGATCTCCGTTAGAACAGCATATCTCTACTGTGCCTCTGATTGGCTCCCTCAAGGCCCGTCAAGCGAGACTCGGAGTGTTTGGTCCGCTATGAGAGAGCGCCCTCCTGCGCAGGGCCAGCAGCGCATCTGGCCGCAGTACAGTACAACTCGCGCCCTTGATAATTATCTTATATTAAAATATTTCCGTTGTTAACATTTAAGATTAAAATTCCCGAATTTAATGGAACCACGTGGGGGGCGCGCGCCTTAGCGCCTCCCAAACGAGCCGCCACAGATTAAACACAGACCTCATCCTTAATAAATTTATATTATTTACAAAACTCTACATTTAGTATTATCTCCTGTATTTACAAACATATTCAACTCATATACAGTATGTGGAATTACTTCAAATAATACTATACAACTGGTATAAGATTAAAGTTTACATTATCTTATATTAAAATATTTCCAGTGTATAGGACCCTCCCCAGGATTACCTGATTCAAGAACTGGAAAAAATCCAAAGAAAAGCAGCTCGATTTGTTCTGGGTGATTTCCAACAAAAGAGTAGCGTTACAAAAATGTTGCAATGTTTGGGTTGGGAAGAATTGAGAGAAAGAAGAAGAGCTGCTCGACTAAGTGGTATGTTCCGAGCTGTCAGCGGAGAGATGGCTTGGAATGACATTAGTAGACGAATAGGTTTGAATGGCGTTTACAAAAGTAGGAAAGATCACGATATGAAGATAAAGTTGGAATTCAAGAGGACAAACTGGGGCAAATATTCATTTATAGGAAGGGGAGTTAGGGATTGGAATAACTTACCAAGGGAGATGTTCAATAAATTTCCAATTTCTTTGAAATCATTTCGGAAAAGGCTAGGAAAGCAACAGATAGGGAATCTGCCACCTGGGCGACTGCCCTAAATGCAGATCAGTATTGATTGATTGATTGATTACATTTATTTACTTATTTATTTCTTTTACCCATTTTGGAAACTAAGTAGCATAACGACCTGCTGCGTCTTAAGGCCGGTCTCCACTGTTTAACATTTAACACCAACATGTTAAATTTAACATGTTACAGCTGACATGTATATTGTGATTGTGTCTTCCAATTGACTTTGCATGATAACTCAGAATGTTGAGTTAACACTTTTAACATGTTGGCGTGTTTTCCGCTCCAAGTGGAAAACATGTCAAGTCAATTCGTTGTTCGTGCGATGTTGGCACAGCTTCGGCAACTTCCATGCTGATTCCATGCCAACACATAGCCTAAACGACGCAAACGACGTGCTCCTCATGAAATAGGTATATAATTACAACAATCTGCAACACTGATTCTCTTTGTTATAAGCTACAAATACAGTACGCACACGTGTGTCGTTCTCTCTGCATTATACTAAAATGTACCGGTATAGTCAGAAATGGAGTAGAGCGAGGAGATTACTCTGGAATTAATTAATGATATGCCTTTTAGAAAGGCCTTATTTGTGGGATGTCTCATCAGAGGAATACAGATATAAAGCGAAGAAAGCCGACAGTTTCCAGGAACTCGAAAATATCTATAATTGTTCCCGCGAGTAAATCGAAAAAAAAAAACTAGCGTCCCTCCGCTCCCAGTACAGTCGAGAATTGCAGAAAGTTCAGAAAATTGGGTAATCGGGAGCGGACGAATTTTATACTTCAAAGTGGTTTGCTTTTGAAGCAATGAGCAGAGTGAGGGGAAGAAATGTGCCTAATAAGACTGCATTTCTAAATCATAACAAGAAGCAACAGTGGCAAGAACAAAGGCCAATTCCTCTTCATCTGAGTCCATTGTCCTTATTTAAAAATACTAGACACCACCTAAATGTATTACCATAAATTGATATGATGAACTACCTGTATATAAACAAAGGATGTCAAGTTTAACATGTTTATTAAGTGTGGACACAATGTTAAATGAAACAGTATTTGACATTTAACATGCTGATGGTGTCACCAGTTAACATTTAACACTTTTAACATTTAACATGTTGTTGTTAAATCTTAATCAGTGGAGACCGGCCTTTAACCAGAGCCCCTTTTGCCAACACTTTTCAGAGTTCCTGAAGGGCCTGCACAGCTACCGTAGCGGTCCCAGGGCCCTCGATGTCCCCACTGTACTTCACACCTGCAGGCAATCTCCTACTTCTGCTGTCCAAACTCCATGGACCAGGGGATGGAATTAATTTTTTCACACACATTTTTTTATTTACAATAGCCTGCACTGGTCGAATGACCTCTAACATTTCATTTATTTTCTCTGTTGCTGTTTATTCTCTTCTTGAATATCTGTACAGATTTTGGAAAAGGATCAAATACTACCCCTGGGAAACTGTCCCACTCCTTCACGCCCTTCCCAATGAATGAAAATTTACCCGAATCGCTTTTGCTAAAATTCCTACTCATTTTATACTTGTGGTCAGTTCTGCCGATATTTATTTTCCAACTGAAGCCTCTCACGGATTTCTCACCATGCTTCTTCTCCTGTATAGGCTCTATATAATCCTACAAGTCTAATTTTCTCCCTTGTCTTACTGAAAGTTTCCCACCTAACATTTCTGATACAATACTTTTCTCCTGAAATCCCCTGTTACAAATCTTACAGCTTTCCTCTGCACACCATCTAGTTCTTTTATTAGATATTCTTGGTGAGGATCCCAAACACTGTTTGCATATTCCAATAATGGACGAACCATACTTAAGTAACTTTTTTCTTTTATTTATTTGTTGCATCCTTTAAGTAGCCTCATTATGACAAGTAAAGATCTGTATGCTTTCCCAACAATGTCATCAACATGACCCTTCCAGTGCAAATTACTTTCAAATCGCACACCTAAATATTTGCACTTGCCATCTTTTGGGATAACTACCTCATCCTAAGTATATTCAAATTCAGTTTTTAAACTCCTGTTTGTAAACGTTGTAACAATTGATTTGCCTCTATTAACCTTCATATTATTTTCTTCAACCCATTGTTGGATACTCTCAAGGTCCCTTTGTAATTCTGAACAATCCTCAATGTTATTTATTCCACTATAAACAATTATGCCATCTGCATACAATCTTTTGATGTTATATTGTTACCTAAATCATTTGTGTATATTCAGGACAGTAACGGACCGATTATATTACCCTGTGCAATTCCCTTCCAAACTTTCTCTTCCTGTGATATATTATACGCTACTTTGACTTTCTGAACCCTTGAGTTAAGAAATGTTCTTATCCAACGTATAACCCTTACGTCCAATCCTATTCCCTCCAATTTCTTTAATAATATTCCATGTTCCACTCTATCAAATGCTTTGGAAAGATCTATGGCTATGCAATCTAACTGGCCTCCTGAATCCAACTGATCTGATATGTACTGCTGAAATCCCATCAGTTGTGCCTCGCAAGAAAATTTCTTTCTAAATCCATACTGGCTCCTCATGAACCAATTTTTATCATCACATATCCCTCTAATGTACTTTGGTATTATACTCTCCAGTATTTTACAAGCTATACTGGTCAGGCTGATTGGTCTGTAGTTCTCTGGTTTCCTTTTATCACCCTTTCCTTTATAAATTGGTATTATTATAGATTCCTTCCATTCCTTTGGTATTACACTATTATTTATGACATAGACAAGGAGAAATTTTAAATAAGGCACTATATACCACCCCATTGTCTTTAATACCTCCCCAGTAATTTGATCACTTCCTGCTGCTTTTCCTTGCTGAAGCAGTTGGATTTCTCTGAAAATATCTTCCTTTGTGAATGAGAAGCTTCTTGTTTCCCTATGTGTTTCTCCCTCTCTATCCTCTGTTACAGTTTCCAAATCCTTCTTTTTTTGCTAGTGGCTTTACGTCGCACCGACACAGATAGGTGTTATGGCTACGATGGGATAGGAAATGCCTAGGAGTTGGAAGGAAGCGGCCGTGGCCTTAATTAAGGTACAGCCCTAGCATTTGCCTGTGTGAAAATGGGAAACCACGGAAAACCATCTTCAGGGTTGCCGACAGTGGGATTCGAACCCACCATCTCCGGGATGCAAGCTCATAGCCGCGTGCCTCTAAGCGCACGGCCAACTCGCTTGGTGTTTCTAACTCCTGATAATCTTCTACTGAATCTCTGAATTCCCTACTAAATAGATTTGCTTTCTCAGCATCTGTTAAATAGTGTTCACCCCCTTCTCCCACCATTGTAGGAATTTGGATTCCTTTTCCTTTTTGATTCTATTAATACAGCTTTTTCTATTTCCCTTTGTGGTTATTACCCTATTGAATTATGTTATTCATATATTTCTCTTTTGCTTCCTTTTTCACTCTATTTAGTTCCCACGTTGGCTGTTTTCTAGTTTCTCTATTCTGCCTACCCTCTTTGATTTTCCTGTTTACTATTCTACATTTTCTTTTTAATTTTCTTATTTCACTTGTATAATAAACATGGTCTGAAGTCATTTTACCCTTCTGAACAGGTAGAAATCTCTTCTCTCCTTCCCAAATGTTTCCTTTATATTTAGCCCAAAGTGTATCCACATTACTCCCTTCACTTATCCAACAACTGAATTGTGATTTAAGGTAAGTCCCAAATTCATCAACTTTAGTTTTTCTGTATAATTTCTTGTCTTGTGTGAACCTCTTATTAAGCATGCATGGTACGAGTCCTACATCCATTATTACAGCCTTGTGGTCACCTATTCCTTCAATTACCTCAGTTTTATCAACAATTTCCGAAGGTTTAACCAAGAATACTTCTAGCAAGTTATTGAGAGAGTCGGTTCTTGTACTACTTGTGTAAATCCACCCTCCCAAATTAACTTATTTGCCAGTTTCTGTTCATGGGCTTCACTTGCAGCTCCATTCCATTCAACTTCAGTCAAGTTTAGATCTCTCCCAATTTTATTACCATATCATTAATATTGCTTTTATGAGTATAATCTATTATTTTCTCAAATATTTCCATGTCTCTTTCCTCTTTTCCAGGCCTATATGTTCCTATAATTCCCACCCCCTTCATATTATCACATCCTCATTTTTTCCCTAATATCTCATCCCCTTCATCGGTAAACCATTCATGTGAACAATAAGTTTCCTTCACCAGAATAAACACCCCCCTCCCATTTTATCTTCTCGGTCTCTACGATAAACTGTATACCCTTCTGGAAATACATCTCTATTTCCCACGCCTTCTCTCAACCACGATTCCACTCCTATCACCACATCAGTCTCATAAGATTCCATCAATGTACCAAATTTTAATTGGTTATTTACTACACTCTGACAGTTTACCAGGAGCAATCTCAGACCCCCATCCTCCCTAAAACTTAACTGTTGCAATTGGGTAACATTTGACTCATGAGTTGATAACTTCTCTGGAACCCAGATCCTTGTAGGTACATAGATCTTGATTTAAGGTTCTGGGTTTTCTGGCAAGTTTCCCTGTAAGTGCCAGTTTAGTGGTACGGATTTTCTTAAGTGGAGGTTAGTTTGCAAATCTCTGTTGATAATTGTAGCAATTTGTCTGCAGAGATTTGCTTTTCCATTACCATTCAGGTGTAACCCCTGCCTAGTGAACATTTGCCTGCCAAGATCTAAAGTATCTACTACATAGACATTTCTAAAACTCTTACATAATCTCTTGATTTTTATATTTACATCATGTACAGTTTTGTTCACACACGAGTCCTCTGAAGGGTCATACCTGGGTGGCACATTAACTACAATTACTTTTGAATCAGGTAGTTTGGAAATCCTACCTCTGAGGGTCGTAATTAGTTCCTCACCTTCATTTTCAGCAATGTCATTTGTACCACTCACAATCACCACATAATTGTCCTTCTCTAACACAGGATTACAACTTGAAAGGTCGTCTTTAGTTTTGATTTACAGTCACTTCACTATGTAATGTTTCTTCTTTTACCACTTTTAATTGTATATTTTGGGACATTTTTTTTACAGTGTAATTTGATCAATATAGCATACCTTTCATCAATTTTTTTTTTTTTTTTTTTTGCAGACATTGTCTCGATGCCCGATATGCTATTTTACTGAAGGGTTTTATTCCAAAGCTGATGTATAAGGAACACGGCCAACTTCATGCGTTGCTCCCGTTATGTTCCCGAGGGTCCCAGCGAAGGATCTAGTCGGCCGTGTAAGGAGGAATATAATTATTCACTGTATAATGATGCGGAAAATTTGACTGGTGTTATGTAGGGGTTTGTGTGTGTTATTTTATGACTTTTGTGAAGTGCTGTTGGTTGTAGTATGTCTGGAAGTATGGCTGTAGTTGTGTTGACTCCAAATGGTAGACGCCAGACTGTCAAGGTTACACCCAATACAACTATTTTGCAGGTTGTCATATTCCAGTAAAAAATATCCTCTTATTTTATTTTTTATCTGAAATATAACCTAACTTTTTTTAAATCCTTGCAGGTGCTAGAAGAAGTTTGTAAGAAACAAGGCTTCCTGCCAGAAGAATACGACATAAAGTAAGCTCCTGTTTGTGTTTTTTGTAATGGATCGCTTGGATTTGTAGTGCTTTTGATTCGTACGTTTAAGGTTATGTGAGATTAGCGCGACATTTTCTGTGTACTGTATGTCAAGATTGCTTTTTATGGAGTATGCGAAGAATACTGTGGATGTCGGTCATAATGTATAATCTGCTGTGGGACGAATGCATTATAACTGATTACACTATACCACACTTTAGCGTAAAGGGAATAATCATGTCAGGATATCTTATATTACATTCGGTTTTCTCACTCACATCATTCATTGTTATGGTAGATTTCGGTTCATTTCTCATTGGGGCCATTTTCGTACAAAGGACATCTCATTGTAAACCCTTACAGATGGTGGTGACTGTTTTGCATATGTAGCAAATCAGTTGTTTCAAATCCTTTAGACGGTAATAATTCAAGGCAGAATGGAGAATCAGATGTGGGCTGTGGAACTGTTGTGCTAACACGAGCCACAGTAGTAGAGTCATGATAGGTAGTTCATGTTCCAGGTTTTAGTTAGGGTTAACCAGGTTTCCTTGGGTTAAACCGTTTTTGTTTAAGCCATGTTTGATTTCAGATATTTAGTTTAAATTAATATAAGCCAGTTGCATTTGCTCATTCTCAACTTAAAAAGATGTAAATAATAAGTTATACTCTTGCTCAAAATTGGATCATGAATAATGGTGCTATATTTTGAGAACTTCGGTCAGCAGCATTCTGATTTTGTACAGAAATTTTGCTTCATTGGGCTATTTAAAAGTAATTTAATATGAATTTTTTATTTATCATCAACAGAGTCAATAAATCTCCAGTTACAGAGGATATAGGCCTAGGCTAATAAAAATAAATGCCTGAGGGACTTGGCCGTGTGTCTGGGATTGTGTGGCTATGAGCTTGCATTCAGGATATGGTGGGTTCAAATCCCACTGTTGGCAGCTGTGAAGGTTGTTTTCCGTGTTTTCCCATTTTGACACCAGGCAAATGCTTTACCTTCATTAAGGCCACGACTGCTACCTTCCCAATCCTAGGCCTTTTCCATCCTTACATTGCTGAAAACCTTCAAAATATCTAAATCTCTTTATTTGCAAATGAGGTGTCTACCTCGGTGGCAAATGGTAGGGCCTACACTAAAATACATTATTGTCAAGCACTAAATTTTAAATTAACATGAGACGAAGAAAATTTTCCTAGAATACAATATTATACAATTTACGCTAATAATTTGTTCTAAAAACACACACCATCCTTAATAAATTTATATTGTTTACAAAATTCTACTTATAATATCTTACAAACATAGTCAACTCATATACAGTATGTGAAATTACTTCTAATAATTATATACAACTGGTATAAGATTAAAATTAACATTGAATTTATTTACATATTTATATTTTACCCATTTCAGAACATAAGTAGCATAACGACCTGCTGCATCTTAACCAGAGCCCCTTTTGCCACCACTTTTCGGAGTTCCTGAAGGGCCTTCACAGCTACCGTAGCGGTCCCAGGGCCCTCGAAGTCTCCACTGTACTTCACCCCTACAGGCAGTCCCCTACTTGGGCTGTTCAAACTCCATAGACCAGGGGATGGAATAAATTTAATCACACACATTTTTTATTTACAATATTCTGCACTGGTCGAATGCCCTCTAACATTTCATTTATTTTCTCTGTTGTTGTTTATTCTCTTCTTTAGTATCTGTACAGATTTTGGAAAAGGATCAAACTGTTCCATTCCTTCACGCCCTTCCCAATGAATGAAAATTTACCCCAATCGCTTCTGCTAAAATTCCTTCTAATTTTGTACTTGTGGTCAGTTCTACCAATATAATTATTTTCCAACTGAAGCCTCTCACGGATATCTCTCCATGCTGCTTCTCCTGTATAGGCTCTATATAATCCTATAAGTCTAGTTTTCTCCCTTCTCTTACTTAAAGTTTCCCAACCAAGTTCTTTTAACATTTCTGATACACTACTCTTTCTCCTGAAATCCCCTGTTACAAACCTTGTTGCTTTCCTCTGCACACCATCTAGTTCTTTTATTAGGTATTCTTGGTGAGGATCCCATACACTGTTTGCATATTCCAATAATGGACGAACCATACTTAAGTAACTTTTTTCTTTTAATTCTTTGTTGCATCCTTTAAGTAGCCTCATTATGACATGTAACGATCTGTATGCTTTCCCAACAATGTCATCTACATGACCCTTCCAGTGCAAATTACTTTCAAATCTCACACCTAAGTATTTGCACTTGCCATCTTTTAGGGTAACTACCTCATCCAAAGTATATTCAAATTCAGTTTTAAAGCTCCTGTTTGTAAATGTTGTAACAGTTGATTTGCCTCCATTTATCTTCATATTATTTTCTTCAACCCATTCTTGGATACTCTCAAGGTCCCTTTGTAATTCTGAGCAATCCTCAATGTTATTTATTTCCCTATAAACAATGATGTCATCTGCATACAATCTTATTTTTGATGTTATATTGTTCCCTAAATCATTTGCGTATATTAAGAAAAGTAACGGACCGATTATACTACCCTGTGCAATTCCCTTCCAAACTTTCTCTTCCTGTGATATATTATTTCCTACTTTGACTTTCTGAACCCTTGAATTTAGAAATGTTCTTATCCAGCGTATAACCCTTACGTCCAATCCTATTCCCTCCAATTTCTTTAATAATATTCCATGTTCCACTCTATCAAAGGCTTTGGAAAGATCTATGGCTACGCAATCTAACTGGCCTCCTGAATCCAGCTGATCTGATATGTCCTGCTGAAATCCCACCAGTTGTGCCTAGCAAGAGAATTTCTTTCTAAATCCATACTGGCTCCTCATGAACCAATTTTTATTATCACATATCCCCCTGATGTACTTTGCTATTAAACTCTCCAATATTTTACAAACTATACTGCTCAGGCTGATTGGTCTGTAGTTTTCCGGTTTCCTTTTATCACCCTTTCCTTTATAAATTGGTATTATTATAGATTCCTTCCATTCCTTTGGTATTACACTATTATTTATGACATAGTCAAGGAGAAATTTTAAATAAGGCACTATATACCACCCCATTGTCTTTAATACCTCCCCAGTAATTTGATCACTTCCTGCTGCTTTTCCTTGCTGAAGCAGTTGGATTTCTCTGAAAATATCTTCCTTTGTGAATGAGAAGCTTCTTGTTTCCCTATGTGTCTCTCCCTCTCTATCTTCTGTTATGGTTTCCAAGTCCTGACAATCTTCTACTGAATCTCTGAATTCCCTACTAAAGAGGTTTGCTTTGTCAGTATCTGTTAAATAGTGTTCACCCCTTTCTCCCACCATTGTAGGGATTTGGATTCCTTTTCCTTTTTGATTCCTAATATATGAATACAGCTTTTTCCATTTCCCTTTGTGGTCATTACCCTCTTGAAGAATGCCATTCATATAATTCTCTTTTGCTTCCTTTTTCACTCTATTCAGTTCCCTCATTAGCTGTTTTCTAGTTTCTCTATTCTCCCTACCTTCTTCGATTTTCCTGTTTACTATTCTATATTTTCTTTTTAATTTTCTTATTTCCCTTGTATAATAAACATGGTCTGAGGTCATTTTACCCTTCTTAACAGGTACAAATCTCTTCTCTCCTTCCCAAATGATTCCTTTAAATTTAGCCCAAAGTGTATCCACATTACTCCCTTCCCATATCCAACAACTGAATTGTGATTTAAGGTAAGTCCCAAATTCATCAACTTTAGTTTTTCTGTACAATTTCTTGTCTTTTGTGAACCTCTTATTAAGCATGCATGGTACGAGTCCTACATCCATTATTACAGCCTTGTGGTCACCTATTCCTTCAATTACCTCGGTTTTATCAACAATTTCCCATGGTTATCCAAGAATACATCTAGTAAGTTATTGAGATGAGTCGGTTCTTGTACTACTTGTGTAAATCCTCCCTCCCAAATTAACTTATTTGCCAGTTTCTGTTCATGGGCTTCACTTGCAGTTCCATTCCATTCAACTTCAGGCAAGTTTAGATCTCCCCCAATTATTACCATATCATTATTATTGTTTTTATGAGTATAATCTATTATTTTCTCAAATATTTCCATGTCTCTTTCCTCTCTTCCAGGCTTGTATGTTCCTATAATTCCCACCTCCTTTACATTATAACAAACTAATTTTATCCCTAACATTTCATCCCTTTCATCGGTAAACCATTCATGTGAACAATAAGTTTCCTTCACCAGAATAAATACCCCTCCTCCCTTTTTATCTCCTCGGTCTCTACGATAGACTGTGTACCCTTCTGGAAATACTTCTCTATTACCCACCCCTTCTCTCAACCACGATTCCACTCCTATCACCACATCAGTCTCATAAGATTCCATCAATGTACCGAATTTTAATTGTTTATTTACTACACTCTGACAGTTTACCAAGAGCAATCTCAGACCTCCTTCCTCCCTAAAACTTGACTGTTGCAATTGGGTAACGTTTGACCATGAGTTGAGAACGTCCCTGGAACCCAGATCGTTGTACATAGATTTAAGGGTCTTTGATTTGTTAGTTCGACATTAAACCACTAGAAATAAAGATTAAAATGTGATACTACTATCACTATCGTAATAACATAACAAAGCAATGTACAATATATTTCATATTTACAAAACATAATGAAAGAAGAGAACTTGAAAACAGGAAAATAGGCCTATATGTATGTTTGAAATGACTGATAGTTGAAAGAATGAAATATAACTTTCATTTATCGGATATGGAGAACAGGACACCAGGAACTTTCAATCTGTGAGACATGCATAAGATATCTGTAAATGTCACTAGCTTACTTGCGGAATACATCCTCCATTCCACTAGGCCTAATTTCATTTAGTAATCTTAGGGCCTGCATTGAGGTATGGCCGATGCTGGTAATGCCATTCCTTATGCAGTCAGTCCAAGGGGGTGAATATCCAATATAGGGTCAGTCAGGGTAAATATGAGACATTTTTTACAACTTTGTTCATAAATTACAAACTACAACAGTGACAATTATGCTAATAATCATAATAAGTTGTGACTGGTGTTACAAAAAACACTGGAAACAACAGATTACTATATATTCATTAACTTTTGAAAAATAAATAAAAATGTGCATCTCATTTTTAATCCATAAAAGGGGGAATTCTGAGACAACCCAGGGAAAAAGTGAGACAGTATTGTAGCAGACTGTAAAATCATGTTGGGGAGTTGATAGGGTAATTGTGAGACAGTTTAGGGTCAAAGGGAAACAGAAAAAAAATTGGGTATAATAGTTTGCAAATCATTAGTCCAGCCCGGGGGCCACTCTCGCGTAGCGACTGTCGTTTGTTTCCTTGCTTGCGGCCTACTCGGAAAGGATGTTCTCTAGCAGTGCTTGTGCTGCCAACCTCTGTACTTAGGAACTGTGCTTGCTTCGCTAGCTAGGGGTGGTGATTATTAGATTCTTGCCTCTGAATGGAAGACGATTGGTCTGGACGGTTAGAATTCTTGCCGTGGACAAGACCATTGGTCTGGATAGTTAAGAATGAACACCCCTCCTCTCAGACGCTCTCCAAGTAAGATTGCATTATTTTCCACTCACTTATAACATTACAAATGTAGTGGCCCCCGGGCTGGATTAATGCTAATATTAAAACTAAACCTTGAAATAGAGTTCAAAAAGCAGTACAAGTTTACAGATTATGATTCATGAATGATTTATACATCAAAAGATTAAACTAAACACCTTCATTTATAAACACTGTGTCAGTTTTGTATTTCGGTTTACATTTTCATATCCAAACCAAACTCCTTGGTGCTAGAGCCATGATGATATTTGGCCTACCAGTTGACCACTGCTCAACCTGAAGGTCTGCAGTTAGCAAGATGTTGCATGGTTGGTGTGAGAATCCTCTCAGCTGTTATTTTTGGCTTTCTAGAACGGGGCTGCTATTCTGTTGTCAGATAGCTCCTCAATATAATCACGGATGCTGAGTGGACCTTAACCAGCTCTCAAGATGCCGGTAAAAATCCCTGTCCTGGCCTCCAGATTAGAGGCAGGCATGCTTCACCTAATACCAATATAAAATACCAATATAAATGGTCCGTTATTGGACATTATAAATTTTCCAGCTAACTCATTCCTGGTTGCCAACGTTTCGCCCCCGTGTGCTAGGCTGGGCTCATCAGTTGGTACCTAGCACACCTACCAAGACGCTGGATAGTGCATACCGTGGAGGCCACTGCGTAGGCTAATTGTAGCCACCGGCAGTGCCAATGCACTATGACAGACATTGTCTCATTATCAAAAATTGATGCCTGCTTGGCCATCAGATGATGTAGATGTTGATTCCCATAGGGAATCAGAAATAATTGTTCCGAATGAGTAAATTTATAATACCAATATAAATGGTCCGTTATTGGACATTATAAATTTTCCAGCTAACTCATTCCTGGTTGCCAGCGTTTCGCCTCCGTGTGCTAGGCTGGGCTCACGGGGGCGAAACGCTGGCAACCAGGAATGAGTTAGCTGGAAAATTTATAATGTCCAATAACGGACCATTTATATTGTATTATAAATTTACTCATTCGGAACAATTATTTCTGATTCCCTATGGGAATCAACATCTACATCATGCTTCACCTAGTCTGCAGGGCTGGCGACATTTTCACATCACCATTAAATACTTTAAAACCAAAACACGGACTTAGGGGCTTTCTCTGTGCCTAATCTATATATGTAAAATAAGAGTTATATCTGTACATTGCTCAGAATTTAAAGAGAGTGGTATTTCTGTATCGGTCGTGTCCACGGTAACAAGGAAATGCACTTCTTAATTTTCCGTTCTGTCTGTATGTAGCCTATGTGTGAGCATCACGAGAAAATGGCTCAAGAGAATTTAACGAAAATCGCTATGCAAAGTCAGGAAATGAGGCACTATTTTTTACGCTGAGTGAGATGGTAGTGTAGGTGAAGGCCTAAAATGTAATTATCAAATATTTGTCATTAATGTTCCTATCGATAAGTACTTCATAACTAAAGTTATATTTACATGTCTGATCATTCATGTCCTATACCTTTTTACCGTACCGGTTATGTTAACTGAGATATTCATGAATTTCAATTTTTGTTTGCAAGTCCATATCAACGCCGAACCACAAGAAAGCGGGTGAGAGAATTTAATGAAAATCGGTCTGTAAAGCCTGGAAGCAAGGTAGGCCTACTACAATCTAGGATATAAGTACTTTTTATTCACACTGGATGAAATGATAGTTAAGGGGAAGGCGCTTAAAATTTAATTTTTTAATACTTGCGTTATTATTCATTTTAATAAAATCTTACTTGTAACGTATACAAGAGTTCGTTTAGAATTCTGTGTACAATGTAGAATTCCTTTGCAAAGCATGTGTACAACAGCTAGTCGATTGTCATTTTGAATGAATTTACCCAAAGGATGAAAATATTCTTTCAACACTTGCAGAAGCACCTTGTGCTGTAAGTAACTGTCCATTAATGGGAAAAGCTTTTTGTCATTAAATTTATGTATCATTCTTGTTACTTTTCCATCACTTGTAGGTTGTAACCTGTGATGTGGATTCTTTCTTTTGAAAAAATTGGGTTTTTGACAAACTTGACAAACAGTCAATGATGTGATTGAGTACACTGACTTTACAAATCTAAATGCTGCTTTCTTAAATTATCAGTTAAATCCAGTGCCGAATTCTTTTCATTTGGATCCAGCATGGAAGCTAAGAAATGAGCTGATGTTGGAGTCATATTATGTATGGTTTTGAATTTTTTTAATGATGCATTTGTTATTTATTCCTTCAAATTCTGTTTGAGAATTCTTCCACACATGTACTGATTTGGAAATAACTTAGTACAGTTTTTTTCTGAACAACATCAAGGGCAATGGCAATAAGCTTCAAACCATTAAGTGTATCCTGTACCTTTTGTTGTAATACAGAAAGTAGAAACTTGTGCTTGTTCTTGTAATGGTAACTTATCTGCCATTCGTCTGAAGCTGGTCCCGGTTTACACCTATCGGGATCCTTGGTCGACATCTATATGGGATCACTGATGATTTCATCACAGAGAAATATTATCCAGTAACAATCAAACAACACTGAAAAAACAGCAGGTAATATGATCTGTCTTGTAATACTATACAAAAAACTGTTTAATACATATTACACATACACATTACAACATATTTGTACATGTTTTGAAAAAAACATTGGCTAATTCTCTTCTTCAGGAAAAGAGTATTTACCAAAATCCAATGATTTGATTATGACAAAATAATTAGATGTTCAAATATAGTTAAATAGATTGCCGACGTTTCAAATACATTACAGCCTTGGAGACTGATTACCTCTGAGTAGGGGCTATTTCAGTCGCTTTGACAAAGAATACTGCAATGTATTCGAAACGTCAGCAAAGTGTACATAATGTACAGAAAACAACACGGTTCAACCCAGAAAATAAACTAAATAATTCTACACACCATGGAAGCTTCACCTCTAAGATAGTTGAATAGAATTGTCTCAAAACTTCTACAAATTGCATATTATATGTCTCATTCTGTATTGACGGCTATCACTTTACAAAAGACAAAGTATAAAAAGATTTTTCTTTTGAAAAGTGACTTATACCAATAATAATATGTATTAAACAGTATTGACAAGGCAGATCTCCTGTTCAGTTTTGTGAAATTGTCACTAAGTATTGTACACGCACTATTTAGTGATAGATTTATTTACTAGGTTGAGGAGTAAGAAGGGAGCACTGCCGGTTCTGGTAATACTGCCAACTGAATGGAAATGAAATCTGAATTGAATCGATAATATGGTCGATCGATATGAATTTTCTAAACCTTTATTAGCTTACGCAAACAACTGTGTCACACACACAATATATAATAATATAACATTTCCCGATGCAAAACGTGTTCCTAGCATGAATTCTATAGTTTCTTTGCTGTGTAAACAACAACAGTACGAGTACTTAGAAAGTGTATGCCAGATGTCTCACAGCAATGATAAGCGATTCTTAGTTTGTGTTTCAAAGGTTGCCAATACGAATCTCGAAGATAACCGAAGTCGACCGATTCAGCACTGGGGTGTAAATCTATCGCTAAAAAGTGTGCAGATAATAGTCAGTACGGACCACTATAGGCCATTAATATGGTCAAGTTGCTTAGTGTTCACTATTTCGCTTAGTGCCATTTTAGGAAGGAGGTTTCGACCTTAGCTGGTCTGTGGCCCTTGTTAAGCAGCACAAGACTGCTATGTTGTAGGAATTTAATTGTTTCAGAAATTGGAACTTTGGTTCTTTTACAAAATGTTTATGGGGTAAAAGAAAACAGACTTTGGAGTCTTCCTGGAACTGGAGAGTGTAGTGCTGCATTGCGTATGAATCTGGCTAGAGCAATACCTGTAAGGCCTGTGCCCTAGACTTGGAACATTTCCACTTAGGCCTTGTCGCTTAAGTGCGGCCAGTATCCGGTATTCGGGAGATAGTGGGTTCGAATCCCACTGTTGGCAGCCCTGAAGATGGTTTTCGGTGGTTTCCCATTTTCACACCAGGCAAATGCTGGGGCTGTACCTTAATTAAGGCCACGGCCGCAACCTTCACACTCCTAGCCCTTTCCTATCCCATCGTCGCCAAAAGACCTATCTATGTCAGTGTGACATAAAGCAAATAGCAAAAGGAAAAAAAACTTAAGCCTTGATTTCTTTTTTTGAGTCCTTTACCTTATAGCTTTAAAACCTGTGATGAGAGAGATGTTACGGGTTTGAGTCTCTTCTGTTATGATCATCAATGGTGCTATTAAGATATGTGGGCCTATATGCTTACTTAAATTTAGGCTAGAATTTAATTATCCTTTTTTTTCCCTTTGTTTAGTAAGAACTTTGCGAGTTCAGTTTTTCCTGAAATTAAGTATTTGTGATCATGAGAATTGTGAAGACTCAGAAATCATGAAAATTCTGCCCCCCACCCCGTTTTCTGAATTTTAAAACTTGTGAAATGTACATGCTATTTTTTTCTTTCTTTTGGAATATAGAAAAAATTGTACTTATTTTCCTGTTCTTGGGAGAATCTCATACTAGCAATTCTCTTTCTTTGGGAAATGTTTCAATCACATTCATGAGCATCATCAGTTCAGTTACTTCATTACAAAGAGTCCAGGTGTAATGAAAAACCTACAACCTGTTTTCCAGTCAGTGATTGGTCAGGGATGGAATGAATGAAGCCCCCATCTTGCGGCGAGGATAGGAATTGTGCCGGCTTCCGAAGCCTGTCGCACTAAATGATATTGGAGTGTGTTGCTGGAATGAAAGATAACAGGAAAAACCGGAGTAACCAGAGAAAATCCTGCCCCGCCTCCGCTTTGTCCAGCATAAATCTCACATGGAGTGACCGGGATTTGAACCACGGAACCCAGCGGTGAGAGGCAGACACGTACTTATTGACTTGCCCTCGTACATATTTGAGAATTGATATTGAATTAAATTTACTACTTCTCCTAACCTCCTCTGCGAACCATGTGACCTTGCCGCGGTGGGGAGGCTTGCGTGTCCCAATGATGCAGATAGCCGAGCCGCAGGTGCAACCATATCAGATGGGTATCTGTTGAGAGACCAGACTAACGAATGGTTCATCGAAAGGGGGGTAGCAGCCTTTCGGTAGTTGCAAGGGCGACAGTCTAGATGATTGACTGATACGGCCTTGTAATAATACTCAATATGGCTTAGCTGTGTTGATACTGCTACACGGCTGAAAGCAACGGGAAACTACAGCCGTAACTACCTCCCGAGGACATGCAGCTCTCTCTATATGAAGGATGTACTGATGATGGCTTCCTCCCGGGTAAAATATTCCGGAGGTAAACGAGTCCCCCATTCGGAGGGGGCGATCATCAGGAAGATGGATACTGACATTCTGCGAGTCGGAGCGTGGAATGTTAGAAGTTTGAATCGTTGTGGTAGGTTAGAGAATCTGAAAAGGGAGATGGATAGGCTAAAGTTAGATGTAGTTGGTAAAAGTGAAGTACGTTGGCAGGAAGAACAGGATTTTTGGTCAGGCGACTACCGAATTATCAACACGAAATCAAACAGGGGAAATGCAGGAGTTGGTTCAATAATGAATAAGAAAATACGGCAGCGGATAAGCTACTATGACCAGCATAGTGAAAGAATTATTGTCGCCAAGATAGACACCAAACCAATGCCCACCACAATAGTGCAGGTCTATATGCCTACTAGTTCAGCGGATGACGAAGAAATTGAAAGAATATATGAGGAGATAGAAGATTTAATGCAATATGTCAAAGGTGACGAGAATCTAATTGTGATGGGAGACTGGAATGCAGTGGCAGGCCAAGGAAGAGAAGGTAGCACAGTAGGAGAATTTGGATTGGGACAAAGGAACGAAAGAGGAAGTCGGCTGGTTGAATTCTGCACTGATCATAATTTAGTCCCGCCAATACTTGGTTCAAACACCACAAATGACGGCTGTATACGTGGACGAGACCTGGAGACAGACACTGGAAGGTATCAAATAGACTTCATTATGATTAGGCAGAGATTCAGAAACCAGGTGTTGGATTGCAAAACTTTCCCAGGAGCAGTCGTGGACTCTGACCACAACTTGTTGGTCATGAAATGCCATCTGAAGTTGAAGAAATTGAAGAAAGGAAAGAATGCAAAAAGATGGGATCTAGACAAGTTGAAAGAAAAGAGTGTGAGGGATTGTTTCAAGGAACATGTTGCACAAGGGCTAAATGAAAAGACCGAAGAAACACAGTAGAGGAAGAGTGGAGAGTCATGAAAAATGAAGTCAGTAGGGCTGCTGAAGAAATGTTAGGAAGGAAGAAAAGATCAACTAAGAATCAGTGGATAACTCAGGAGATACTAGACCTGATTGATGAACAACGAAAATACAAGAATGCTAGATATGAAGAGGGCAGAAAAGAATACAGGCGATTAAAGAATCAAGTGGATAGAAAGTGCAAGGTAGCTAAGGAAGAATGGCTGAAGGAGAAGTGCAAGGATGTCGAAGGCTGTATGGTCCTGGGAAAGGTAGATGCTGCGTACAGGAAAATCAAGGAAACCTTTGGAGAAAGGAAATCTAGGTGCATGAATATTAAGAGCTCAGATGGAAAGCCACTTCTAGGGAAAGAAGACAAAGCAGAAAGGTGGCAGGAGCGTATCCAACAGTTGTACCAAGGTAACGATGTAGATAATTTGGTTCTGGAACATGAAGAGGCTGTTGATGCTGATGAAATGGGAGACCCAATTTTGAGGTCAGAGTTTGACAGAGCTGTGTGTGACCTAAATAGGAACAAGGCACCTGGAATTGATGATATTCCCTCTGAATTACTGACTGCCTTAGGAGAAACCAGCATGGTAAGGTTATTTCATTTAGTGTGCAAGATCTATGAGATAGGAGAAGTCCCATCCGATTTTCGACAGAATGTTGTTATACCTATTCCCAAGAAAGCCGGTGCTGACAGGTGTGAAAACTACCGCACCATTAGTTTAGTATCTCATGCCTGCAAAATTTTAACACGTATTATTTACAGAAGAATGGAGAAACAAGTTGAAGCTGAGTTGGGGGAAGATCAATTTGGCTTCAGAAGAAATGTAGGAACACGTGAAGCAATCCTGACTTTACGTCTGATCTTAGAGGATCGAATCAAGAAGGACAAGCCCACGTACATGGCATTCGTAGATCTAGAAAAGGCATTCGATAATGTTGATTGGACCAGGCTATTTATGATTCTGAAGATGATAGGGATCAGATACCGAGAACGGAGAATTATCTACAACCTGTATAAAAATCAGTCTGCAGTGATAAGAATCGAGGGCTTTGAAAAAGAAGCAGCAATCCAAAAAGGAGTGAGGCAAAGCTGCAGTTTGTCCCCTCTCCTTTTCAATGTTTACATAGAACAGGCAGTAAAGGAAATCAAAGTGAAATTTGGAAAGGGAATCACAGTCCAAGGAGAGGAAATCAAAACCTTGAGTTTTGCCAATGATATTGTTATTTTATCTGAGACTGCAGAAGATCTCGTAGTTGCTGAATGGTACGGATGAAGTCTTAGGTAAGGGGTACAAGATGAAAATAAATAAGTCCAAAACAAAGGTAATGGAGTGCAGTCGAACAAAGGCAGGTGATGTAGGAAATATTAGATTAGGAAACAAAGTCTTAAAGGAAGTAGATGAATATTGTTACTTGGGTAGTAAAATAACTAACGATGGCAGAAGTAAGGAGGACATAAAATGCAGACTAGCACAAGCAAGGAGGAGCTTTCTTAGAAAAGAAATTTGTTCACTTCAAACATTGATATAGGAATTAGAAAGATGTTTTTGAAGACTTTTGTCTGGAGCGTGGCATTGTATTATAGTGAAACATGGCCGATAACTAGCTCAGAAAGAAAGAGAATAGAAGCTTTTGAAATGTGGTGTTACAGAAGAATGCTGAAGGTGAGATGGATAGATAGAATCACGAATGAAGAGATACTGAATCGAATTGGTGAGAGGAGATCGATTTGCCTAATTTGACGAGAAGAAGAGATAGAATGATAGGACACATCTTAAAACACCCAGGACTTGTTCAGTTGGTTTTTGAAGGAAGTGTAGGTGGCAAGAATGGTAGGGGTAGACCAAGGTATGAATATGACAAACAGATTAGAGCAGATGTAGGATGCAATAGTTACGTAGAAATGAAAAGGTTAGTACAGGATAGGGTGGCATGGAGAGCTGCATCAAACCAGTCTATGGACTGATGACTCACACACTTCTCCTAAACTACCATTTCATACAGTGTGAATAAAAGTTATAGCCTGACTTTATATTACCAATTTTCATTATCTTTTGTTCAGCTATTATCTTGTGATGCACAGACAGAGATGACGGAAAATTTAAAAATTGCACGTTTTCTTCTTACTGTGGACACGGCCGATACAGAAATAACGTTTTTAATTGTGAGCAATGTACAAACAAAACACTTATTTATATAGATTCATTTGAATGTATATTGATTATGTTGGCCTTTGAGTAGCTGTTCTTAACCCAAACATCTCCTCTCCTTGTTTCATAGCTGAGCTGAATAGCTCAGACGGTTGAGGCGCTGGTCTATTGATGCCAGCTTGGCAGGTTTGATCCTGGTTCAGTCCGGTGTTATTTGAAGGTGCTCAAATATGTCAGCCTCATGTCAGTAGATATACTGGCATGGAAAAGAACTGTGGGATAAAATTCCAGTTCCTTGGCATCCCCGAAAACCGTAAAAAAGGTAGTTACTGGGGCATAAACATCATTCTTGTTCCGTAATTGAGAATATCTGCAGGAGTTCCAGTTATCCAAATGTTCACCATTTCTTTAAACAGGAGGATTGTTTCTTATACCTCCATAGGTGGACCATAGAATTTGTGCCTTCGCTGTGCTGTTTCCGGCTTTGTTGATTTTATCCCTTAACGGGTGGCTTTCACCACGATGTTATCGGAACAACATTCAAGATCCCAGCTGGCTGCTCGTTATTCTGGCTGATCTTGTTTACTGCTACCATAGAACAATCTCATCTCCAGCCCTTTCTGAATGCATGTGCTTCGTTATTTATTTGGGCATGTGTAACAGTGTTATTATACCCATGTAAAGTCTCCGCTCTAGTGTAGTTTACGCTTTGCTTTATCAATATTTTTGTGATTTTCTTTCCAAATTTGAACGAAGTTGGGTAGCCTTTAAAACATTTCTCTAGGCATTCTACCATGATATTCCAGTGCACTTCACTTGGAAAATGAGTCTTGGCCACGAACCTACTATGCTGGCTTAGCAGGGGGAGAGGTGATACTCCCACGTGGTGCGTCCCATGTGCCGGATCGGGGGTTCTTAACTGCCTTGCCGGTGGACTTGACGGAAATAAAATACCTCTCGCGGACCAAACACACAACCCCCTGTGGGTGGGGGACGCAGACGAAGAATACACCTATGGTATCCCCTGCCTGTCGTAAGAGGGGACTAAAAGGGGCTACCAAGGGATGATTGTATTAGAACCATGAAACTACTTGTGATTAGTACCACCACACGGGGCACGGGTTGCTTTTACTTGCGCGTAGTGCCACTATGTTAGGTACCAAATAGGTTTGTGATTAGTAGCAGCAGAGTGCGTTGCCGGCTTTTACAGTACCTGTGATTAGTAGCATTATATGAGCGACACCATGGTTCTGGCTTGCCTATGATTAGTACCTACTATATAAGGAACACCACGGGATAGTGGGAGTCCCAGTGATTAGTACACTTATCTGATGAACACCATAGGTTTGCGTTGCCTGTAAAATGGCGTTGCAGTGTGCGAAACACCGTAGGTCTGTATTACATGTGCGAATTTCGTTACCTGTGAGTAGTACCTTAATGTGTGGAATACCGCGAGTATACGCTACTTTTGATTAGTACCGCAACATGACATATACCATGGTTCTACTTTCCCAGCGATAAGTACCATTTTGAGGGGCCGATGACTTGGAGTTGGACCCCTTTCGACTACAAGCATCGTCGATTCAGTATTGTGCTATATAAGCAGTCTCTTGGTCAGTAATACTATTGTTTTACGCCAGCTTCTGTGAATGTGAGGCTCTGTGGGTCGGTTCCATTGATTGTTTTGAATTCATATCCATCCATTCCTTCTTCGTCGTCATGTTTTGAATTTTGGTCGGTGGGGAATTTTGGACTTTTAATTTGTAATTTGTCTCATTTCGTTCCATTAGGGGCTGATGACTTAGATGTTTGGCCCCTTTAAACAACAAGCATCATCATCAATGAGTTTTGGGACACCAGATTTTTTAATAAAAGAATTAGCAAAGTGGTTGTTTCTGAAGTAGTTTGTTTTATTACATTTATCAAATTCTCTCTCTCATTTGGAAACTGAATGTCATTTGCTAGCAGATTTATTACATTTACTGAACATCCATTAGTGATAACATACTGAAAAAAAGAAAAATGGAAATCCACAGCCTATTTCCAGTCATTCGTCCGGGTCAGGAATGGAATGAATGAAGCCCCCATCTAGCGGTGAGGATAGGAAGTGTGCTGGCTGCCGAAGCCTGTCGTACTCCTGGGGCAATGATTAGGGCCTAATGACTGACAAATGAAATATTAGCGAGGGTTGCTGGAATGAAAGATAACAGGGAAAACTGGAGTACCCTGAGAAAAACCTGTCCCGCCTCCACTTTGTCCAGCACAAATCTCACATGGAGTGACTGGGATTTGAGCCACTGAACCCAGCGGTAAGAGGCTGATACGCTGCCACCTGAGTCGGAGTCACTTGATAACATACTAATCTTCATAATTTTCAAGCTGATGACTCATATTTGAAACATTGGCAGCATTATCCTTAACAACAGAATCAACTTTGCACTTTAAGTTATCCTCACACTTGTGCCAATTATTTGACTGAGCATATTCTAGGTTCATGGTGGATATTCGAGCAACCACCCATCAAACCCTAGGTACATAATTGATTTTTCAGAATAAGGGGACAAATTTTATTTTCCTGTTCTTAAATAGTTTCTAATAAAGATCCCACTAATATAATTTCTGTTTGGACGGGTGTAACCAGGGCGAAGATGTTGTGTAAGTCGCACAAACTGTGGATGTTCAACACTGTGAAAAACAATTTTCAATGCGTATGTAAAATGAGCTACTTCATCAAAAGACTTCTTTTGCATTGATGTCTATCTAACCACATATCAATTCAATGATATTGCAAATTTTTCATCTTACCCTGAAGGTATTCTGATTTATTTTAATTTCTTTATTTAGAAGAAAATGCTGCGATACTGATATTGGGAGTGACGAAAATAGGAAAAGTGGATAGGGATAAATGGATGAATTAGGTCTAGGTGTGCCTGTTGTAGTTGTGGTTGAAATGATATCTTAAAAAACAATCAAGTTCATGTTTAGACTGTATTTCCTGGTAGGATTGGTGGTGGCTTATTTATTATTTATGCTGATTGTGTGTGCTTCCTATTATTCCTCTTACTCCTAAAACTCGCACACTCCTGAGCCTCACCCAAAACTGCCTGATTCCCGTAACTCTCTATAAATGAGTCCATCAGCAAAAGTTACCAGCGGAGCAAATTGGGCATGCAGTTTGGGTCCCGTATCTATGAGCTTACATTTGGGAGATCGTGAGTTTGAACCCCACTGTTGGCAGCCCTGAAGACAGATTTCTTTTGTTTCATATTTTCACAGCATGCAAATGCTGAGGCTCTACCTTAATTAAGGATATGGTAGCTTCCTTCCCAATCCTAGCTTTTTCGTATCTCATTGTCGCTATATCACACAATCATTCATCATTGATCTGCATTTAGTACTGTCGTCCAGGTGGAAGATTCACTGTCGATTGTTTACCTAGTGTTTTGTTGAATGATTTCGAAGAACTTAGAACATTATTTCCCTAATTTCTCTTCTTATAAATGAATATTTGCCTCAATCTCTTCTTGTGCTTTTCCCACATCGTTGGGGTTGCGGGTACAAACTCACACGTGAATTTGGCTCTGTTATACGGCCGGATGCCCTTCCTGACACCATCCTTGTATGAAGGGATGTAATCACTATTGTGTGTTTCTGTGGTGGTTGTGTAGTGTGTTTTCTGAATGTGTAGAGGAAAGTGTTAGAACAAACAAACACCCAGTCTCAAGCTGGAAGAATTAATCAAACTCTATCGAAATCTCCGACCTGGTTGGGAATCAAATCCAGGACCCTCTGAACTGAAGGCCTCAGCGCTGACCATTCAGCCAAGGAATTGGACAAAACATTCCTCAGCTTTTCCTACAGTAGTTGTTTTCCGGGGTCGCTGGAGCCACTCAGACTCATTTTGGTTTTGGCTGGGATGCCCTTCCTGATGCCACGTGATTTTTGAGATGTAAATCTGAACTCAGGATTGACAGGGATTCGAACCTCAGTCTTCTAAGTGGAAAGCCAGTAGCTAAGCTACTGAGCCAGTCATGCCCTCCGAATATTTGTCCCAGTTTGTCGTCTTGAATTCCAACTTTATCTTCATATTATGATTTTTCGTACCTTTAAAAGGACTACTCAAGCCTATTCGTCCACTGGTGTCATTCTACGCCAACTCTTCACTGATGGCTTGGAACATACAGCTTAGTTTAGCAGCTAGTCTCCTTACTCGCAAGTCTTCCCAGCTCAAAGTTAGCAACATTTCTGTGATACTATTTTGTCGGAAATCATCTGTAACAAATTGTGCGGGCCGATGACCTAGATGTTAGGCCTCTTTAAAGAACAAACTCTGCGGCTTTCCTGTGGATCTTATCCAGTTCTTGTATCAAGTAATCGTTGTGTGGATTCCATACACTAGAACCGTACTCCAACGGGGATCGTACGTGAAACTTGCATGCCATCTGCTTTACATCCTTATACAACCCCTAAATAACCATATGAAGAGATCAGCAGCTTTTTTTACAACCTTGTTTATGCGATTATTCCAATGAAGGTCCTACCGTATAATATCTAGTTACTCGCAGTCGAACCTCTCCGGGGACACCAGAACCTTGATGTCGGTGTGTGGTCTTGTGAGCTGGTTGATCACAGCGGCTGTGCCAGCTCAGGGTTATCCACGTTTGATTGGCCTCGGAGTAGGGTCATACTAACAAGATGTCCCTGGAGTTGCCTAAGAACTGTCTGTGCTCTTATACCTACATTTCTATCTCTCTTTTTTTCTGTTCAAATGGCCATAATTTTATTTTCTCTGACTCTGGCCAGCCTCTCTGCCTCAGGTAGAATATTTTTTTTTCTGAATGAGTGTATAGAGGTTTTATCCTCCCCCAGTCTCAAGTTTTGGGTCATGGCGAGCTGATGCATGGCTACTGGGAGAGTAGTCACTAACGGAAGCCTTCAGATACTGGGCGACCTCTGGAATATGCACCGTTACCTTGATATGTGGGGCTCTGCCGAAGTTTATTTATTTCCATAGCTAATCATGGTACAAGAAGTGGAACCCTCTTCTGTTCTTTCTTCAAAGGGTGGTACCCTCAAAATGTAGTCTAAAATTGCCAAGAAGCGAAAGCAGTATACACCAGTACCTGTAGATTATGAATGTAATGAACGCCTTCCTCGATTCCTGGTGGCTTTCAGGGCCGATGGGACGAGTTTCTTATACAAGAGTCCTTTCCTAATCAGTAATGTAGTCAAGGGCATTGTTTATTTTGAAGTTGACAAGATGTGGAAGCTTTGCGATGGATCCATTCTTATAAAGTTATCGATAGGTGAGCAGTCTAGACAGCTACTTTGGGCTAACATGTTCGGGAGTGTGGCAGTTAACAATGAGGCTCATTGGTGATAAGCTGCTTGATATGGACCCTTTCATCCTGATATTTTAAGTATAGACCCTGCCCGAACATATCAAACTTTCAGTGTACTGCCTGACTGTAGTCTGTACATACCAGTTCTAATGACAGGTTACAACTGCCAGAAATTTGGCCACACCTCATTGTGATGTCAAGGTCCGACGACTTGTGGGAAAGGTGAGCATGCTGGTGTCGAGTGTATGCCATTACCTGTATGCGTCAGCTGCATGGGTGTGCATGCTGCAATCTCCAAGGAGTGTTCCACATTCACGGAGAAGGAGATCTAGGTGATCAAAACTTTCGATAAGCTATCTTGTCCAGACATCCGGAGAAAGTTCAAACCCATGGCTTTTCCCGAGTTCTCCATCTCCTTCGTTGAAAAGGTCACAAAAGTGTGGATCTCACAGAGAGTCTTGTATTGACTACCAGTACACAGCAAGCCTCAAAATGCTTCAGTCACAAACTGCAATTAGTAAGGAAACTGGGGATCCCAAAAAAGTGATGGTATCTTTCGGTAAATCTGTAAGTGCATCAGTGTCAAAAGTCGTTCGGGAAGGTCTAGTCTTCCAGCCCTCCCATACATTCTGGGAAACCTGTGTGTCAATGCCAACGTTGTCTGGGAAGAGGACTTCCCAGGAATGTTCTGCTGGGAAAGCCTCCCCTGCCAGGGAAGGGGGAAAGACTTCCCCAACTAGGTTGAAACTCTTCCAGCCCTCCTACCAAAGCCCAGAACAAGCAGGAGGAGAAGGGGAAGCCCCAGCACTCCCCTAAGTTAGAAGAGAAGCCATCTTTAACCGCTTGGCGGAGGGTTATCACATTCCTGAAGATTACTGTCAAACCGTCTGCTCGCTGTCTTCTGAACATTACAGAAACGGCGGGCAAGAGCAAGAGGCCCCAACATCCTCTTGCTCGATCCCAAGCTGGGGAACGTAGTTATCCAAGGAAGAAGGCTTGGCGTTTCCGTTCAGATGGTTTGCAATCCGTGGAGTGCTAGGTCACCGGGTCACCCTCTACTGAGGAGACAATGGTGATCGAACCACTCATAATTGTTGATGGTGATGACAGTGATGGCATAAACTGGCAGATATTTAGATGAAAGAAGGACAAGCAGTTGTCCTAATTTTGTTGCACTACTCATCCACATAGTGGCATTATTGCATTGGAACTGCAATAGTTACACGTCACCTAGTTGAGTTACGTCCATTGATATACGAGAATGGGGCCACCATAGTCTGTCTCCAGGAATCACACTTAGACCTGACACAACATGACTATGAGTGGGTTTCAGCTCTATTCCAAGGACTGAATAGCTGTTGATCACTTAGCAACTGGGGGCGTTTGTACCCTAGTCTGTTCCGACATCTTCAATGAAGATGTGCCCACTATTCAGTTTGATGAAGCTGCAGTTGCTGGCTTCATTGCCTGTAATTAAAACAGTGTGCAATGTGTAGTTTCTATTGGACTGTGATCTTCACGTGCACGAACTCAAGATTTAATTGCTCAGTTACCTCCTTGTTTCCTCTTGCTGGAAAACGTGAATGCCTGTAACGCTCACAGGATTTTTCCATCGTACTGCGCTAGGGAGAGGCTTACTGAGTGATTGATCAACCAGTTCGATCTCTGTGTGTTCAGTACAGGGGAATCTACTCACTTCAGTAGCACCTACGGCACATTCTTCCACCACCTGGATGTCACCTTGTACAGCAGTGCGCTAGTTCACTCGCTTACAATGGCAAGTACTTGATGATCTCTGTGACAGTGACCATTTCCTGATATTTCTCCTGCTTTTGAATCAAAGACAGCCTGAATTACTGAAGCGCTGGTTACTTCGATGGGTAAATTGACCTGTTTTCAGAACTCACAATGATGGCCGATGAGGTGCTGGGGTCAGTTGAAGACTGCATTTGTTCCATTACAATAGGCATTCTGGCTGCCGCAGAAGAAACAATACCTACCTCACCCGGTATTCGTTGCCGGAAACAGGTCCCTTGGTGGACTGACGAAGTTGCAGTGGCCATACAGGATCACCACAGGGCTTTTAAGCATTATCGTTGGAATCCTACGATGGACAATCATCTTGCCTTTAAGTGACTCTGCGCTAAGGTCCATTTCTTGATTCGAGAGAGTTTGAACGCTGCTTGGAAAAAGAATGTTCCATGACTGCACATATTCTGTCATCACAAGTGTGGACCAAACTCTACTGTATTGTTGGAGTCCGGAACACTCCTTGGAATCTCAGAGATATGGTTAAGATTCCTTCAATTATTGCTCATCACATCACATTATGCCACTACATCCAGCTCTGGGTGATACAACCCTGCATTTCTGCCTATCAGGTGTAAGGCAGAGGCTCATTACCTGTCATTTGCGTCTGATGCTCCTTATTCCTGTAACATGTCTTTCACAGATGCGGCTCGTGGGCCGGACAAAATCTGCAATAAAATGCTTAAACATTTGAGTGACTGATGTCTCAGAGATATCCTCACCCTATTCAACAGAATATGGAGTGAGGGGGGGAGTTTCCATCTCAGTGGCAGGAGGGAGTTGTGATACCAATTCTCAAGCCAGGTAAAGATATATATATAAAGAGGTGTTTTTACGTCGCACCGACACAGATACTCGTAGGTCTTATGGTGATTGTTGGACAGGAACGGGCTAGGAGTGTGAAAGAAGTGTTCCTGGCCTTAATTTAGGTAGAGCCCCAGCATTTACCTGGTTTGAAAATGGGAAACCACAGAAAACAATCTTCAGGGCTGCCGACAGTGGGGTTTGAACCCTTTATCTCCTGATAACTGGATACTGGCTGCACTTAAGCGACTGCAACTAATCAAGCTCGCTAGGGAAACATCTAAAGCTTCTGGATAGTTATAGGCCAGTATGCCGTACAAATGGCCTCTGTAAGTTTTTCAGAAGGATGGTGACCAGCGACTTGTGTAGGCTTTGGAGAGGAAGGGTCTCCTGACAATCAGTCAGACTGCATTTAGGTGAGTCACACAGGTGGCAGATTCCCTGTCTCTTGTTTTCCTAGCCTTTTCTTGAATGATTTCAAAGAAATTGGAAACTTATTGAACATCTCCCTTGGTAAGTTATTCCAATCCGTAACTCCCCTTCTTATGAACGAATATTTGCCCCAATTTGTCCTCTTAACTTTATCTTCATATTATGATCTTTCCTACTTTTAAAGACGCCACTCAAACTTATTCAACTACTAACGTAATTTATAAGCTATAAATTTCATTTTTGTTCCATATTGAAGTGCAATTATAAGAATAAATTGACAAGAGCGTTCACCTTTTCAATACGGTATATCAAGTAAATTATATTACATAAGTTTTGGGAATAGTTTAAGCCACTTCAGCCAAATAAAAATTAAATAATTTATGTGATAATTAAAACATATGTATACCGTAAATCAACTTTAAGACATCATAATGTGACAAGATCATCATAACCTTAAATTTTATTATTACCGGTAGGCCTATATATGGTTTAATGTTATAATTATAACTAAAACATTGTCTTTGTATGGTATACATAATATGTTTGTTATCACATGATTTAATTTTTATTTGGCTGAAGATGGCCACTAAGTGGCTGAAACTAGTCCCAAGACTTACGTAATATCATTTACTTGATATATTGTATTGAAAAGGTCTTGTCAATTTATTCTTATAATTTCATCATGCTGTTAAAAACAACCTATTAACTAACATTTCATTTTGTGTGTTTCCTATGTTTTTAATTCATTATACATGTCTTACTGAGGATGACCCAATGCTGAGTCAAAACATGTCTATTTATGTGTGAAGTTTCTTCTTAATTTGGCCTAAAATATATAGTATTGACTAGGAGGATTAAAATAGTTTTGTACTATTTTGTAAGAAGTTCAGCCGTCAATACAGATTTAACATGAGATTCATAGTCTTCCTGCCGATGTCATTTTTGAGTGTCTCAAAGTTTCATGGACTGAGGCTATCGTAGCTTGAGCCAATGAAAGATTGCCTTTAGATTATTTAATTCCTTAGATATTTTGTTTGAAGCTGGTAAAATAGCTTGTAGATCGTCTTTGATTGTATTCACCACCTGCAATCTAATGTCTTCTTTGACTGCCTCGAAGTTACTGATGAATTGAGTATTCATTTCTGTGAACCACCTTTCCAATTCGGCATTAGAGTCACTGAATCTTTTCTTTATGTGTGCGCTAGCCTGCGTCAGCTGCTGCTCAGGGATAATGTTTGAACGGAAAGTCTCTTATCTGCCTCAGCAAATTTGGATTCAATTTTGGTATTCACCTCAGCGATGCTATTAATTAATTCAGAAGTGACGTTGGCATTCTCCTCAGCAACATCAGAAGTTACTCCGGCAATTTTGGTGTTCACCTCGGAGATTTGTTGTTGATCCATATTAAGCCTAAGGGCTTCGATACCAGCAAGTATATTTTCCATATTGCTTACTATAGAGATTGTAAATTTGAGTGACTGCAAAAAAATTTAAAAATCAATGTTGCCTGGTAGGAGTGGTACAGTACTTGGTTACTTGGGAATTAATAACTTTATTCAAGCCTGTCACTATCTGAGTGCTGCGTCTCTCTCCATACCTTTTGCTATCCTTATATTGAACTTTAATACTGAGGTTACTACTCAATTTGTAGTGGCTATCTTGCTCCCATTAATCAAGCCTCCCACTTTATAGTGCCACTTTATAGTGTTGCTTACTTATCCTGTTAATGTAGCTTCCGAGCTCTCCTTTTGTGGCTTAACATGTTGGGATCACCACTTATTACTTTGATGTGGCTTATGAGCTCTCCTATCATGCCCCACGTTGGGCACCACTTATACCTTCCTCCTTCTGTACCAGTAACAGATACGCTCTTAATAACGCGTGTGATCGAGCATGAGAAGTACACAGGGCATGTGCTGTCTTTGATCAGGAGAGTGTACAGAGAGGGAATTGCAGCTGAATGAATATTGCATAGTAGGCCACACTTACTTGTATTAATATTAACAAATGTAAATAAATTCCTTGTGATATCAATGAGACCTTGTCAGATTGAACTAGCATACCATCAAAATTCTATATTTAAAAGCAAATAAAGTTTATTCTTGAAGTTTGCATTCTGTTATTGATAGACAATTATAGTAAAATGGTCAATGTTCATTCTTGAAGTTTCAAGCAAACTTTCAATTCAGAACAAAATAAATAATGAAATAAAGTTCCTTCTTGAAATAATCAGTTTGATTTAGGAAAATAAATAAAGTTCACTCTTGAAATTCTTAATTGATTGCCTAATTCAAAATTATCGCAAATTAATCAGAGTTCACACTTGAAATAATTAATCACTGTGGCGTATTGTGAAAATAAATAGTTCTAATTCACTGGAAAAATATGTAAGGAAATGGCTAAGTCTCAGTTGCAATCTTAAATGTTCTTCAAAGTTTTTTCCAACTCGTTAGCAAGTTTGCTTGAGCTTGGTAGTAGCTCTGGTAAGAATTAATACTACACTGGCTTTATGTATAAAATTGTAAGTTACTTGTGAAATTGAAAGTCACTTGAGAAAATGAAAGTTACTTATGAACGTGAAAGTCAAATTGCAAGTCACGTGAGAAATTTAAAGTTACTTGGAAAATTGAAAGTGATTTGTGGACTTGAAAGTTAAATTAGAAGTCGCAGTTCATAAAGTTCGAACTGGCTGTTCTTTAAACAACACAGATGCATATCACCTTCAAGTAGTTCTGGATCTTGAAGTTGCTGGCATTCTCATAGGCTCATAGTACCACATATCCGCTGGTGACCAGGAATGCCATTACGATATTTCTTCGACGATCCGGACCACCATCACCACGTATCCCCTGAAGCTACCACGTCTCCATCGGCGGAAGTTTACACGAGGTACGGGCGGTTAAGTCTATGCATGTGGCGTCAAATTGCGCATGCCACTTGGAGGGTTATAGCACTGTCGGTTCACAATTAACAAGTGAAACATTCGTAGTGAAATTTCACTTATGATATTTTCAACCAAGGTTCCACTTAATAATGCGATCGAACCGTCACTGTCCAATACACAAGTTTGATATACTGAATGCACTGTGTTCCTGACTGTAAGTTTGGATACAGTTCATGAAGTCTAAGCAGAGTCTGCACATTCTATCTCACACACGATAATGTCATAATATTCAATTACATAGTCTATGTTGCCGTACGTGAAATAATGGACACGTAATGCTCGAGAAACAGTCTGCTGTCTATCTAGCACACCATAAAGTATTAATGTTCTGTTTCACAGTCTATGTTCTGTCATGTGAAATAACGGGCACGTAATTTTAATAAATAGAGTTCTAAATAGCAGGTCACTGTCTCATTAAATTGCAAGTTATGTTGTTTACTGACAGTTTTGTAACACACGGCACAAAAATATGATGTCCAAAGTATGATACTTGTGTTTTCAAGCAAGCAACAAGTACCGGCGAGTATACTTTTACTTTATGCGTGAAGTACCAAGTTCCGAACGTCTGTAACTTTGAACTCGGTATCTGCGGGGCACGGCGTAGGTGAGAACTTTTGACTCTGTAACTTTATACTCTAAAATTTTTCATCCACTTCTAAAGGACTTATTGAAAAGCATTCAAACACTCTTTTAATAATAGTATGACAGCAATCACTCCAGGGATCCTGAATTAATTGAATTCAAGAGACACTTTTATAAAATTAAAACAAACAACATTCGCCTTGGAAAGAGCAAATGAAGAGAATATCCTTGTAAAATGTAGAACAGGGACAAAGGAAAATTATTTTTCAAAAACTTATTAGTTTATAAAAGTAGGAAAGATGACAATATGAAGATAAAGTTGGAATTCAAGAGGACAAACTGGGGCAAATATTCATTTATAGGAAGGGGAGTTAGGGATTGGAATAACTTACCAAGAGAGATGTTCAATAAATTTCCAATTTCTTTGAAATCATTTAGGAAAAGGCTAGGAAAACAACAAATAGGGAATCTGCCACCTGGGCGACTGCCCTAAATGCAGATCAGTATTGATTGATTGATTGATTGAGAATATCATACGTCACAGTTAAAAAGTGCCGGAAACAAAAACTTTTTTTTAACATCTGTTTGAATGAATAGATATAGTTTTCTTCTTGTGTTCGGGCCTTCTAAGGACCATGTTACAATTTCAATTCTTCCTCCTTAGTTGTTCTTTCCTTTTCTTTCAGTATTCTTTCATTGTTTCACTGTGCTTCTTTTTCCTGTCTTCAGTCCACTTTGTGCCTGTTTTCTTTTCCTTCCTCCCTTGGAATCCTTCCATTTGTAAGACCTTCTTCATAAAAGTCTTTCTTTCCAATAATTCTTCTTCTCGTATGTTGTTCCTTTCCAGGTCTTTCTTGACTTCTTGAATCCAGGTGGTGGTTTATTTCTTTTCCCAAAGGTACTTGAAGATTCGTTTAGTTAGTCTACTGTCATCCATTCTATAATAGTTCTATAAATATTTGGAATTGCGCACAAATGTGCAAGTACAATTTATGAATTCAGTCTTTACTGTAATCGACTATCGATCTGACTCTCTTGTTGAAAACAGTTATTATACTTGTCACAGTGTTTTCCACATAATACACATGCAATCAATATTTTGCTCATGAAATTTCTTATTGGTACACAATTTGATAAAATCCATGAATTGCAAGTCTTGTTAAAACAGATCTTAATGGTTGGTTTTCGTTCATCCATCTCCTGTCAATCATTGCGTTAGTAGCGTAGAAGTCTTGAGATATTTCTGCACTTTTTTTTGTTTTGTTTTCTTCTCTCAATAACTTCAGTTGCAAGATTAGTAGCAGGTAGTGGTAGATTCAGCCGTAGATCTTCTAAATAGAATTGTTCTCTGGCCAGTTCATGAACTAGACAAGAAGATGCTGTTCTTGAGACTCCCAACACTCTTTTCAAGTAAGCTGCTTTTATTTTTTCCAGTGTAGGTAAATCAGTTAAAGAGAATTTTTCCCAAATCAATTCTATGCCATATGTTAGTATTGGGGAGATGCGTGGAATAGCGTTAATGCTGTTTGCAAAGACAGTGGTAATATTCTTAATAGTGTTATATCCCTCTGATAGCAGCTGTAACTCTCTCCTTTATGTGGAGCCGAAATGCATTACATGAAGCCTGTAGGGTATTGCCAAGATATTTATATGAATTTAATGTATCAATCACTTTTTTTTCCCTAGGGTCACTTTGTCCTCTGGTGAGGTTTTTCCCCCTTTTCAGAAATTCATGTGTAATGTTTTGATGAAATTGATGAAGTCATTTTCATCAGCCCAGAGATATGAAGCGTTTAATGTTTTTGTAGTTCATGTCTGAGCCCAGAATCATATCATCTGCATACATGTATAAGGATACTGATTTTGTTGCCTCTAAATTCTGTGTAATATCTGCAGTTGGGATATTGAACAATAAAGGACTCGTTGGGTCTCCTTGTAAAACCCCATTTGTCCGGGTACTCTCTCGCAGTCTAGTTACTCCATCCCTTATTTCCAAATTGTTGAAAGTCAAAATGTTTTTAACAGCTGATGTGATTTCATTTCCTCCTTTTGTCATCGCATCCAGTTTTTCTAAAAGTTTTGTTCTGTTTGTTAGATCGAATGCTTTGGTGGGGTCGATGAAAATTGTGTGAAACTTTCCTTTTCGATATCTTAGAGCTTGAACAATGTCATTTAGAAGATGGCCTATGGCTTGTAATATTGATCTCCCTTCTCTGAAACTAAACTGTTCGTCAGGAATTAGTGACTCTATTCTTCATGAGTTTCCCAGTGAGTAATTTTGAGTAGATTTTAAAAATATTGTTTTCCAAAGCTATTCCACAATACAAATTTGGATCCTTAGCATCACCTTTTCCCTTATCATCATCATCATCATCATCATCATCATAAGTCATTGTGCTCATTACTCTATCATTGCAAGAAAGACGAAGCTCCCTTTATAATTAACGAATGGCAATTGGCTTCAAGGTTCCGCATTATACTCAATTTAAGAAATATTAAGTAAGCTCAAAACAAACACAGCCAACTTGGAAGGAGAGAAAGAAGTGAACATTCATAATATTTAGAACAGTGACAAAGAGACATACATTTTAACAAAAACTTTTTAACTGGAAGACAAGCGGAATAATTTTAGTGTACCAGAGTTTGAAATTCAAATGAATAGTTTCACCCATTTAACCACCACATAGTTTTGATTTCATTTCAATTCAATTTATATTCAAATAGTTTTTAAGAGGAACAAGGTACCTGAAAATAATGTACTTAAAAATTCAGTAATTCACCTAAGCTAAGCAACAGCTGAAGATGTTCTCAAATAGGAACAAAACATGTACTGTTTATAATTAATTAATTTGCTAAAAAGCAAATAAAAAGTATCTCTGTCACTCTATTATTTCCGTGTTGCAACCTTGACAAGATGTCTCCATCCCGAGTGGTTTTTCACATTTCTTTAATATGATCTGAAGTGGTAGACCAGTGATCTTCTTTGCCTGATCTATCCATCTACTTGCTTTTCTTCCTCGTGGTCTACTGCCTTTGATTTTGCCTTGCAAAATGCCCTTTGCCAAGTTCTCTCTGTCTCATCTTAAAATGTGGCCAAGGAACTGGAGGTAACTCACTCACACGGGAAGATAGGTGTTTCTTGACGCAGAGTTCGTCCAGAATAGAAACATTAGTTCTTCTTTCTGTCCAGGGTGCACATAGCATTCTCTGCCAACACATCTGAAAGGCATCAATGTGCTTTTTGTCTTTAGCATTCACGGTCCAGGTCTCACAGCCATACAAAAAGACGGAGAACACTAATGATCCTACCAAGCTCATCTTCGTGGCTTTTGATATTGTCCGGTTCTGCCAGATCTTAGTAAGTTTAACCAAGTATACAACTTCCTTAACTATATCTAGGTCCTTTAGACATCCTGTAAGTTGGATTTGACCTTGCCGATCAACTACCATTAGTTTGGTCTTTTTTATGTTTATCTCTAGACCATACTGAAGACTAGTGTTCTTCACCCTTGTAAGCAGGTCATAAAGTTCCTCTTCACTAGCAGTGATGAGGGAAGTGTCATCTGCAAAGCGCAGGTTATTAATTTTTCTGCCACCAATCGAGATTCCACCATTCCAGCCATTCAGAGCTCTTTTGATGACACACTCTGCATAGGTGTTGTAGAGTTGAGGTGATAATATACATCCTTGCCTTACTCCATTTGTCACATTGAAAATGCCTGAGAGATCACCATTCACCTTTATGGTTGCTGCACAGTTTTTATACAGGCCTTTCAATAATGATATTAAATGCAGTAGAACCCCAAATTCCTTTAGCACCTGCCACAACTTGTCACACATAACAAAATCAAAGGCCTTTTTGTAGTCCAGGAAGCAAATAAAGGCAGGGACACAAAACTTGCAAGGCGTTGATTTATTATGTAGAGCAGAACTTTGCTTGCATGGGATATTAATGCGATAGTATGATATTGGAACAATCCCTTATACATAGGTGGTTTGAAAAGTTCTCGGAATGTACTAGAATTAAGTATCGAACCTCGGTGGAACTGCTTTTATTTTTCAACATAGTCTCCCTGTAGACTAATGCATTTGGTCCAGCAATGTTCCAATGCCTTGATCCCATCTCGAAAATGAGATTCCTCCAGGCCTGCAAAATACCTCTCCAATTCGGCTGTCAGTTCTTCCCTTGTAGAAAATCTCTGTCCACCGAGGAAAATTTTCAGCTTGGGGAATAGATGAAAGTCTGATGGTGCCATATCAGGTGACTAAGGTGGATGTGGCAACAATTCGTACCCCAGTTCATGAAGTTTTGCCATGGCAATAACACTTGTGTGTGGCGGAGCGTTGTCCTGATGAAAGATGACATTTTTCCTTGCCAAACCAGGCCTTGTTTCACGTATCTTTTCCTGTAGTTGGTCTAGGAGATTTGCATAGTACTGCCCTGTAATTGTTTGGCCAGTAGGAAGATAATCTATCAGCAGAATGCCTTTTGCATCCCAGAAAACTGAGGCCATGACCTTTCCGGCCGAACGCACTGCCTTTGCTTTCTTTGGTGGTGGTGAATCAGCATGTTTCCACTGCTTTGACTGCTGTTTTGTCTCTGGTATATAGTAGTGGACCCAAGTTTCATCTGTAGTCACAAACCGGCCCAAAAAATCTTGTTGGTTGTACTGAAAACGAGCCAGACTTTGTTCGGACATTTCTAATCTGGTGCGTTTATTGTCCAATGTCAAGAGCTGTGGCACCCATCTTGTGGATAATTTTTTCATACCCAATTCTTCGGTTAAAATATAATATACCCATTCAGAAGACATCCCTACAGCTTCAGCAATCTCCCGCACTTTGTCGACGATCCTCCATGACCATTTTATGCACTTTTGCGATAAATTCTGGGGTCGTAACACTTTTTGGCCGTCCACTATGCGGATCATCATCCAAGCTCTCCCGACCAAATTTAAACTCGCTGGTCCACCTGGCAACAGTTGAAAATGAAGGAGCAGAGTCCCCCAGTGTGTTCTGGAAGTCGGCATGAATTTCCTTTGCTTTCATACCTTTCTTTACAAAGTATTTAATCACTGCTCAAATCTCAGTTTTTTCCTTTGTCACAAATCACTACGCGGGAACAACAACAGAGTCGTCACTACCACACTACTGCAGCTAGAGCACTGACGCGCCACGTGTTCACTCACAAAGGATGTGTGATTATTGCATGGGTACCTCGTTGCTCTAGCACTGACATCTAGCGGTGATTCCGAAAACTTTTCAAACCGTCCTCATAGACCCCTTTTTGTGAAGAGGGATTAGTATTGATGTTCTGTCCTTGGGCCATTCACCAGTTTTCCACACCATATTACATACCGAATGTAGAACATGCATGCCCTTCTCCCTCATCACTTTCAGCATTTTTCCCGAAATACCATCCATACCTGCAGCTTTGTTGTTCTTCAAATGATTGACAGCATTCACAATTTCAGTGAATAAAATGTCAGGTTCTTTGTCATACCTCAGAAATTTCCTGTTGGGCAGAATTATTTCCTTTGCAATACAGCATTTCACAGTATTGTTTCCACCTCTCTATTGCTTTGTTCTTATCAGTAATAAGGTTGCCATCTTCAATCAGCCATATGCGTGGTTTGAATTCACGGGTAATGCTGTTGACTTTTTTAAAAAGATCACGTGTTAGATTCAGCCTGTGATGTTGGTCGGTTTCATCACAAATACTGGTGAGATACCATGTCTTTTCAGCTCTGCAATTGCGCTGTATTTCACGGCAAAGTTCACTGTATGCTTCTTCGTCTTGCTAGTTTTGAATGCCACGTTTCTTCAGTATGCTCCGCTCTTCTATCAGCAGTAGAGTGGTGTTCGATATCCAAGGGTGCTTAGCTTGGGGAGAAGTAGTAAATGGTTCAGGCAGAGAAGAATTAATGATTGTCTTGAGGTTATCCCATGTTTGGGAAGCTGATCCTTCCTCCTGTACTTGCTGAGGTTTTGGCCTTATTCTTTCCCCAAAATCTTGGAGAACATTTTTGTCAGTAATGCGAACCTGCGTTACTCTCTTCTTCTTGGTCAATTTCAGTTTGATCCGCATTTTTATGGATAGCATAATGTGGTCACTACCACATTCTGCTCCAGGATAGGTTTTGCAGTCCAATACAGAAGTCTGCCATCGTTCCCTCACCAAAATGAAATCAATCTGATTTCAATCCCTGTCTCCAGGAGAAATCCATGTGTATTGACGCTGTGGGTGATGTTGGAAGAGAGTATTGCAGATAGAAAGGTTAGTGCCAACACAGAACTCCAGTAGACGCCCACCATGCTCATTTCTCGCACCTAGACCAGTGCCTTCCAACCACATGTCTCAAATGATTTTCGTCAGTAGTCTCACCTATCTTTGCATTAAAATCGCCCTGAATGACTAATATTTCCTTCTGAGGAATCTTTCTGATGGTGTGTTCCAGCAACTCATAGAATTAATGGATTTCTTCATCTAGTGCAACTGCAGTAGGAGCATAAACCTGAATGAAGTTGATCATACACGGAGAAGCATTCATCTTAACGGAGATGATTCTGTCGGAGACAGGCTCATATCCGACGACAGCACTGGCTAGTATTTTAGGAATCACTGCAGCGACACCATTCCGACTCAGATCCTCACTTCCAGAAGAATATACGGTGTTATCCGAGTGAGTGACAAAGTGGCCACAACCTTTCCAGTGTGTCTCGCTGAGTCGAAGTATTTCCAGATCATGTAGGCTGATTGCTCTTTCAACTATAGGCGGTTTTCCTGTCTGTAAGAGACCACGTACATACCAGGTTGCAATCTTTCTAACTACACGCAAGGTTGGTTTGGATTGATTTGCACGTTCAGATGCTCCGCTCAACCATGTCTCCCCCGGAGATCCGACTGGGAGACTTACTCCGGACACTGATTTATGATTGAGTAAAGCCATGAGGTTGTCTTGGGAAAATGAACAGTGGTGGTTTACCGTTACCTTCCACTGACCCCCAATTCCACTCTGCTCACCGACCCAGCTTCCCGCTGGGGTTGTTACCCGACCTTCCACTGGGTTGCTCGACTTAACAGGTGCACCACGTGTAGGTAGGAAATGAAGAATTGAGGTGAGAGAGGCTAAAAGAACTCTCTCGTTGAGTTCTTATATTCACATCACATCTCCATTTAGCCAGAGTCTCAGGGTAGTCAGAGACTCTCCCTAGGTCAGTTCCCAGGGCCCTTTTCCCTTAGGGGCTGATGACCTTCGATGTTAGGCCCCTTAAAACAACAAGCATCATCAGCAACCTTTTTCCTTATAGAGTACTTTTATTACAGATTTTCTCCATTCTTCTGGAATCTTGCTTGTGGTTAAACATTTGTTCAATAGTTCTGTCCAAATTTCGATTGGTACGTCTGCCGAAACTTTTAGCACTTCGTTATAAATCATATCTGGGCCTGCAGCTTTATTGACTTTTGTTTTCTTTATTGCCGATTCTATTTCATTTGCTGTGAATAAGGAGATCTTCTCTATCTTGAGTGATTGTCTTGTATTGGGTAGAGTACTGTAACTTATTGGTGAAACAGAAGATACTACATGAATGAATAGTCATTAGGATTAGGTATAAGTAACAAAACTAGGCACCACCTGCAAACAATTTACAAGAATAATTGACTCAAAGAGCATGACAGAACTCCCTCTCCTAAGATGACAGTCATCAGGCTGACAGTGCTCCAAACTTGCTATATAACCATACCTGTCTACCCCTGGAATTAAATTTAGGTAACATGCCAGGTTTTCACTCCGTGAGTAAAAGTTATCATACGCTTAACTATTACATTTACTGAGAATAAAAGTTTACAAAAAGTCTAATATTGCTCACAATAAACAATTACATCTCCATCTTGTCCACTTCACAAACAACTTAATATTTGCACTGTACATACATACCTCATGTGGTATATCTTATAATAGATTCAGCACATATAATTTTCACTCAACATATTGATTAGTAAGGACAAGATGCCCCAACTTGCGTTATGATTTATAACCAGTTATTTGCTAAGTGGATCCCTAACCTAACACAACACTCGCTTTTTAAATCTTGACTTCTGAGCCTTTCAATTTGCCACCATCTATAGGTTGGTTGTGATTAATCCAAAACATCACCACACAAGAAATACTGCACCAATTTAGAATTAAGCTACAAGATCTTCGTCCCATTTTGACCTCATATATAAGCTGAACAAGAAGCACCATCACTATCTGAGAATACCAAGTAATGTCACTGTATGAGGTATAACCATAAGACACCTCAACATGCTAGGTGATATCAAATCAAATCTTAGCTACGTACAATGTCAAGTCAAGTGTCAGCGAAGAAAATATCAAATTACATGAAGTGAAGAGAACTGCAGCCAAACAAGTATGAATGAAAACTGTTCACACTGAGTCCATACTGGTTACTGAATCTGAATGCACATCGAACAATGTAAAAGAATAATGAACCCAGTTCCATTCTTGCGTAAGTTTTTAAAAGTTCTCTCCACTTTAAATAGTTAACAAGCATGTAGTATTCTTCCAAGAATATGCAGGTAATGAACAATTGGGCTGTAACTTTTTTCATCAAGTTGTAATTAGTTCTGTGAACCACATACATATTACCTCCACACTACGTATTTAAAGGCTGCCCATAATAAGCTTTTCCTCGGTGAGGGAAAATCGATAGTCTTATAAAACATCACCGTACACCATATCTCACCAACTGCTCACTAGGAATGTCCATTAACAAGCAATGCACTCTTGACTCAGTAATTTTACAGTAATAAAGCTCCCGTAAAAATGCTCGTGCAGCACCTACTTCGCGGTATCAATTGTCGTCAACAGTAACTTCAATAGCAATAATCAGCAACTGTAACAGTCATGCACAATAATACACAATAATAGCAACAAACTCGTAGCACACACATATACAGACTCGCTCCATGCAGCACAGCGTCCGCCAAAATCCACATGTTGCAACACTTTAAACCAACATCAACTGTCTTTATCGATATAGTAGCTGTTTTCCTGGTTGCATAAACTTTACTGCTATGCCATGTGCAGATTCATACACAAATTTAGGTTACACCAATATAAAGAAACATAGATACATAATTCCCTACAACCAAATATTCTTCTTACAATATAATGTTCTTATATCTCAATTCAAAACTCACAAGGTATCTATTACTTCATATTAAAAATTATTTTATGAAAACTTCCTAACCTAAAAAGCGCGAGTCATACGCTCGTACAGTTACAGTACTTGTTTGTTCGGAATTCAAGATTTGCTTGAAATGATCCTCCCACGTGTCCATTGGGACCTTCAGCAGTTGTAATTGGTCTTCTTTTAAGAGCAATGAAGGGGTCCTGCGGGCTTCCTCTGCCTCTAACAACGCTTCCTTTTTGACCTACTGTGACTTCTTACGCTTGAGAAGTTTCTTGTATTCTTCTAAGAGAACTTATGTTGATATTAGCTAAATGGAAGGCACCTAATGTTTCTCTCCGGGATTGGTAGCATTCTGTATCGAACCAGGGTTTACTCTTCCTCCTTCTGAATGGCATCATTGCAGCATTGAGCATCTCGAATGGTACTCATAGCAAGGTTGATGTTATTTTCTGTCAAGTATCTTTTTGCGATATCTAAAGCCTGTTTGTTGTTGATTAAGTCTGATATATTTAACCTTCTTGAGAGTTTGTGCGAGTCTGAAGCTGGTCGTTTATTAACATTACTTGCCATAAGGAAAAAGCTAGTACGTATTGGTACATGTTTTGCCAGTGGGGTGTTTGCTGACTTCTGTACACCAAGTTGTTTTACGGCACATATACTGTATTACCTCTGTAGAAGACAGTCTATAGTACTTGTACCATTGTAAGCAATATAGGTTATTTCTTCTGCCTTGTTGATCAGAGTGTACCCTTCCTCTAGCATGATATCCAACATCATTGTTGTTTTGAAGTTTGACTTGGCTAGTCTACAATTAGTCTCCGGCCATGGTGATATTATTTTCAGTTTTGATTAGTGAAAGGGCACTTATCTGTTCTGCTGTGTCTTCGACGGAGGTTCGATATTTGATTATATCCCAATTATTGTTAAATCGGTAACCTTCAAGATTATCATGTTTTCTTCTTTTAGAATATCTTGAATTTTCCCTGCTGCATCATTGAATATAGTGGAGACTCCTCCTTCTGGTCTTCCTAAGCCTTTATGCTTGGCGTATGAATGTATTATGTAATAGCCTGGTAACCCAAGCGGCTCCAATAAAAATGTATCTGATGCTATGATTACCATTATTTAAGTATAAATCCTCAGGTGCATTACTGAGAATGCGTCTTAGTCCTTCTATGTTCCACAAAAGAAAATCTATTTTCTTTTCAGTCGTGTGAAGTGATCCTTTATGTACGATTCTGCTGTTGTTTATTTTATCATCGTAAGCTCTGTCACTGAAGCATGACTCCTGAGAAGTTATTTCTCTGAAAATTGAATCTTCGTACCTGGATTCCTTTTGGCCAAAAGTGCGGTTCGTTAACTAGGTTTAACATCTCAAATGGAATTACTATTCTAAAATATTTTAAGTGACTTTTTTGATTCTAGTTGCTCACATTCTTGGGTGTCAATACAGTTGTTTTTTAAAATGTTACGGATGTCATCAGCTGTTGTTTCTCTGTGCAATTTTCTTATATAAAGCCAAGCTTTGCGAGGACCAGATTTCAGTATACGTCGTGGTCGTGTCTTAGCAAGCTGCAACCGATCTCGCTAGCAGCATGCGTTGCATTACAGACTACAACGCGCACAAATTTAAACTTATGAAACAGGCCGTGCAGTCTCCAGTTCGATTACGGGCAATTGTAGGCGTAACCGGATGGTTCCTGTTTCAATATATTGGTTTCAACTTGTAAGAAGTAGTGCAGAGAGTAGAATTACTATTTAAAGGAGATCTTCGTTCACTGGTTGAGGTAGATTACTAAGTATTGTAAGACATGGTGATTTAGTGAAATATTTGTGTATGAGGCTGTATTTGGATGGATTTAGTTCTTTGTCTCATTGAAATACATTTCAATAATTTCAGACATCATAACCATGTTCTGGATTCAACATCTCTCATACGATTTTCTGGTCTGCCTAACAATGCCCTGTTGGAGATGGCGAAGACAAGAAAGACACGAGAAGAGTCTGATGTTCTCCTTCTTCTTCAGTTGGAATCTGGAGAGAGGCTTACTGGGACATTTACTCCAGCAGGTCAGTAGATTTACTCTAAAATTCAGGCTCCTTTAAGGAGTTGAAAGCAGAATTTTTAATTCAGTGTATTTTCCTTTTCTATTCACACTACTCATGGATGGTGACGTAAATTACACTCGCAGTATCCCCTGCATTTTGTAACAAGTGATTAAATGGCAGACAGTGGCAAGACGCTGATTTGAGACGTAGTACAGGGTGCAGCTGAAATAACTCTCAAATGTTAAAAGTGGGTAAAAAAGCCATGCTAGAGGTTATTCAAAAACTTGTTTCACAGTTTGAAAAAGTATTGTGTGATTTACTTCACGTACATCATCACTAGGTTTTGAAAATGACATCCTCCTTTTCTATGCATATCTGAAGTCAGTCCCTAAAGTTTTGTAGCACTCTCCTAGTCATGTTTGGTGATACTGCCTTGATTTCTTAACAGATGGCAACTTCCAGTTTATGTAGTGTTTGCGGCTTATGTTGCTAGACTTAAGCCTTCAGGTATCCTCAGAGAAAGAAATCGCAAGGTGTGAGATCGGGGGAAGAGGTTGGCCACAGAATGTCATCTTGTAAGGAATCGAGCCCCTTGGAAACATTTCCCTTTTGGAGGTTCATTGATGCCCTTGGTGTGTGTACAGTGGCATCATCCTTTTGGAACCATACTGCGGGATTCCCTACTTTGTTGTTGTTTGGCATTTGTGTGTAACGCTCAGAAGTTACTGTTGCAGCTTTGTCCTCTTCAAGGAAACTATTCTCAGCGACAGTGCATCAGACAGTGATGCATTTGCTGTGGAGAGGTCACTGATAGAGCTGTGGAGGATTGGTTTTGGTCCGTTACTGAAAATCTTGTTTGTTAACATTGCCCAACAGATGAAAGTGAGCTTTGTAACTTGACAGTAGACTGATGACATCAGCTCGAACAGCTTCCAGATTAGTCTCTCAAAATCCTTCGCGGTTGATGCGATCACGTCCACAGGGATCCTGCACAGCCATTTCTTGAGGATGCCATCAGTTAGTCCCGTAGCAACTACATGCCTCGGACAAAACGTTGAGGAGATTGGATAATCACTTGTCTCGCTGCATGGATGTTTTCTGGTGTTTGAACGCTGTGAGGCCTACCAGGTGGCTTTGGTTTTAAAGCAAAACCTGTTATTCTGAAATTGGCAACCCATAGTAAAATGGTTTTCCTCTCGGGAACTTCAGCATGTTGATCTAGCCTATAGTGTCTCCGAAATGAGCGCTGTGTTGTGGTAACTCAGTCGTCGTTTGAAGCAATTTTCAATCCTGAATGCACTCCACCGCCATGGATGGTATCTTTACCTTGCCGTGGTTGTGGGGCTTGTGTGGTCAAAAGATCCTGATTGCTGTGCTGGCGGTAGCTTAGCTACTGGTAGGGCCTCCTTTGCCGGACATATCGAAGGTGATGATCCAGACTAAAAGGGATACCCTGGTCCTCCAGGTTGGGGGTTGGGCATAGGGTTGACAACTCTATCCCGTTTAAAAAAAAAAAAAAAAAAACGGTTGAGAAGCTGCAAAGAGTAAGAACAAACCGGACGGATAGAGTTTATAAAAGACCTAGGCTAGGAAATGGTTATGGATTGGTATTAGCGACTTGGAATGTGAGAAGCCTACTCCAGCCAGAGAAAAGCAGAAAACTAGAAGAGAAACTAAGAAAGTATAATGTGGAAATCGCTGCTCTACAAGAAATTAGATGGCGGGAAATTGAGATGTTCGATTTACAAGATTATACTTTAATCAATAGTGAGAATAGCAATAACATCTGTGAAACAGGCTTTATGATATCTAAACAACTGAAGCATACCTTAATGTCTTACAAGGCAGTAAATGAAAGAATCTGTATCATGAGAATCGGGGGCCGTTTCTTCAATTATACACTTATAAGCGTACATGCACCTACGGAAGAAAAGGAGGATGAACTAAAGGATAAGTTTTATGAAGAACTAGAGAAACAGTACGATGAGGCACCTAGACATGACATTAAAATAGTAATTGAGGACTTCAATGCAAAAGTGGGACAAGAGGAAGAATTTAGACCCACAATAGGAGCACAGAGTTTACATTTGGAAAGTAACAACAATGGGTTACGGCTTATTGACTTCGCTACAGCAAAGGATATGGTAATCAGTAGCACTACATTTGAGCACAAGAGAATTCATAAAGAAACTTGGGAGGTACCAGATGGGAACACCAAGAATCAAATCGACCACATACTGATTGATGAAAGACATGCATCAGATGTACAGGATGTGCGTACTTATAGAGGTGCGGATATAGATTCAGACCACTATTTGGTGAAGGCTAAATTGAAACAAAAGCTTGCGGTAAGAGTCAGAGGTAAAGCAGAAAGGAGGAAAGGATTTAACCAAGAACAATTTAATGATGATGCAAGGAGGAAGGAGTATGAAAGACAGGTTGAAGAAGCTTTGAAAAACCATAAAAATTCAGTAACAGTGGATGAATCATGGCGGGTGATTAAAGAAGCCATCACGAATGCAGCCCAGGAGGTACTAGGAGAAAGAAAGAAACAGCCAAAATAGGATTGGTATGATGAGGAAGTAAAGCTAGCCTTGGAGAAAAGAAATAAAGTAAGGGTGATATATATGCAACGGGCAACAAGAGTTACTCACCAAATATGTGGAATGCAGAAGGGAAGCCAAGAATCTTTGTGGAAAAAAAAGAGAAATGGAAAAAGATCTGATAGGAGATGCAACAAGATTATGAGCATAAGAAAAGTAGAAAGTTTTATAGAAACGTAAAGCAGGGAAAAAATGGATTTCAACCAAGAGTAAGCTGCATTCAAAATAAGGATGGGCAACTACTTGGAAATACCCAGGAAATATTAGATAGATGGGCAGAATATTTTGAGGAGGTTTTGAATCCAGTTAAAATACAAAATGAAGAATATGAATTAGGATTGCCAAATAGTGAATCTAATGAAGATTAATCAGAGGAATGCAATAGTGAGCCACCCACTTTGGAAGAAGTAAAAGGTGTCCTCTTATCGATGAAGAATAATAAGTCGCCAGGAGAAGATGGAATAACAGCTGAGTTGTTAAAATATGGTGGAGCGGTATTGATACAAACATTGTGTAAGTTGATACTGGAAATCTGGCGAACAGAGAAATTACCAGAAGAATGGGAAAAAGCTTTGGTGTACCCAATTCTTAAGAAGGGAAATAAATTGAAATGTGAAAATTAAAGAGGGATATCTCTGCTTTGCATAGGCTACAAGATTTTTACCATAATAATAGCTAAGCGTCTAACACTCAAAGCAGAGCAGGATCTTAGAGAATATCAGTGTGGATTTCGTGCCAACCGTTCAACAGTAGATCATATCTTTACAATGAGGATCATCCTGGAGAGGTGCTATCAATACAACATACCACTGTATCAACTGTACGTTGATTTTAAACAAGCATATGATTCAGTGCAAAGAGGAAAACTACTCATCGAAATGAAAGCCCTTAGTTATCCTGGGAAGCTGATTAGGTTGGTAAAAACAGCTTTGAGTGGAAGTAAATTTAAGGTATGCGTACAAGGGCAAGTATCGCGAACCTTCGATGTAAAAGTGGGTTTCAAGTGTCCTCTTCAATATAGCTTTAGAAACAGCTGTGCGTACCATCACTGCAAATCGTGAAAGGAACATATATCATAGAATAATTCAAATATTGGCATATGCAGATGATGTGGCCATAATTTCTCGTACAAAGAATGTAGGCCTAGTGCTTGAAACCTATGAAGAATTGGAGAGGGGAGCACAGCAAATTGGACTGGTAGTGAATAACAACAAAACTAAGTTCCTAGTGAGTTCCAGATCTAATCAACCTCCAAATGCACTTAGGTGTGGAGAAAAGTGTTTTGAAGGGGTACAGGAAGTTACATATCTAGGTTCTCTGATTACTTCACAAAATGAAACAAAAAAAGGAAATAAGCTGCAGGAAATTGATGCTATACTGCCTTAATTCCAATATTAAGAAACAAACAAATATCCAGGAAAGCTAAGTTGACCATTCATAAGACTGTCATTAGACCAGTGGTTACATATGGAGCTGAGACCTGGGTATTAAATAAAACAGAAGAATATAGGTTAATGACATGGGAAAGAAAGATATTGAGGAAGATTTTTGGGCCAGTTAAAACTGAACTGGGATGGTGTATTAGGTCTAATCAAGAGCTTAGAGACCTGTACCAAGAGCAGGATATAGTATCTTTGATGAAGACTGCTAGAGTGCGTTGGCTAGGACATGTCCATCGAATGGAGACTACAAGAGAACCTAAGAAAGTGCTGGAGGGGCATCCAGGTGGAAGACGATGTCGAGGTAGACCAAGAAAGCGATGAATAGAAGAGGTGGAGGCTGATCTACGTACCATGGGAGTCTGGAGATGGAGGACCAAGCCAATCGACAGAGAGCTTTGGAAGAAGATTGTTGCAGAGACCAAGGTTCTACAAGGACCGTAGCGTCAAGGAGTAAGGAAGTAAGAAAGAATGCACTCCACAACATGATTGCGAATAACATGATAGAGCACATGGTATTGAAGGCCACCATCCTACCACATGGATCACCAGTAACACCTGTGAAACAGTGGTGGTAAATGTAGGAGTTATTTCTGCCACTCAACTCTACCAAAATAAACTGCAAATTATGTTGAGTAAATGGCAAACACTGCTTTTTCAGCCTCTGAAATAAATTGAATAGCTTCTAGTATTGCTTTGTCGTTTACGTTTAACATTGGGGAGTTATTTCTGCTGCCCCCGGTATGTGTGAAATGGACTTCTTATGGGTAGTAATAATAATAATAATAATAATAATAGCAGTAGCAGCACTGAGGCCTTTGGTTCAGAGGACCCTGGATTTGGGGACTCTGTGTTTTTTTCCAGTACATTAATCGTTATATTCAGACAACACAACCACACTACCAACCACAACAGAAACACTCAATAATAGTTGGTGTCAGGAGGGGCATCGTGCCATGAATAGGCCAAATCCTCAAGTGGCTCAATCACTCCTATGACCCCATCAGGGTATGAGAAGAAATAATAATAATAATAATAATAATAATAATAATAATAATAATAATAGTAATAATAATAATAATAATAATGATAGGATCACTGAGCCCAATAGCTGCAGTCGCTTAAGTGTGTCCAGTATCCGGTATTCAGGAGATAGTGGGTACGAACCCCGCTGTTGGCAGCCTTGAAGATTGTTTATCGTGGATTCCCATTTTCACACCAGGCAAATGCTAGGGCTGTATCTTAATTAAAGGCATGGCCTCTTCCTTCCCACTCCTAGCCCTTTCCTGTCCATTTGTCGCCATAAGACCTACCTTTGTCAGTGCGACATAAAGCCACTTGTAAAAAATAACAGGATCTTAAAGCCATGAACCTACTTCGCTGTTGTAGCAGGGGGAGAGGTGATACTCCCACGTGGTGCATCCCAGGTGGCGGTTAGGGGGGTCCTAACTGGCTTGCTGACGGACTTGAGAGAAATAAAATAGCTCTCGCAGACCACACACATATTAGAGGCGGCTGGCAAGCAGAAGCAGCAGGACATCCAGAAACTATCTTAATGCAACCTATAAGACTCATTTCCTTAGTTGTAACATTGAGATCGACCATTGACAGTCTCCCCATTACCTTCAATCTTTTAGCATGATGGAAATGTCAGCTGACATAGAAACTATGCCCGGCCCTAGTGATTGAACTAAGTTTTCTCGGTCATTGGATTCTGGGGGACCGAGAACATCATGCGGGAATGTATCTGAGCTTCCCAAATCTCTTCATCCCAAAGGCAAGCATTTTCTTGCCAACATCAGCATTAATACAGTTCTCAAAACTGGCAAATTGAAGCAATTAATGGTCATGTTGGGCAGACTAAATATCCAAATTTTAATAATAATAATAATAATAATGTTATTTGTTTTACGTCCCACTAACTACTTTTTTGGTCTTCGGAGACGCCGAGGTGCAGGAATTTAGTCCCGCGGGAGTTCTTTTACGTGCCAGTAAATCTACCGTCACGAGGCTGACGTATATGAGCACCCTCAAATACCACCGGACTGAGCCTGGATCGAACCTGGCACGTTGGGGTCAGAAGGCCAGCGCCTTAACCATCTGAGCCACTCAGCCCGGCTATCCAATTTTTTTTAGCTCTTTAAGAAACCAGATATATGGGTGAAAATCACTGCGAGTCAGGCAACTACAGAATATACAAAGGTAAACCAGCAATTCCAGTCTTTAACACACCAATACAGTTCGGCAGATTACGTGAAAACAAAATTAATTTAGTGTTTGGCCTTCGCTGATGACTTGAAATGCAGTTTGCAGTAAGGAAGAATATCATAAATTCAGTTATGAGTTTTGCATCTTCATCTGAAAAAAATTTCAGTGCTCATGCATCTACAAATAATTACAACCAAAAAGACCCAGAAAAGGTGGAAGAATTCTGGGAACTTCTAGAAGAAACAGTAGCCCAAATTCCTAAACATCATATCATAATTTTGATGGGAGATTTCAGTGCACAAATAGGCAAAGAAAATTAAGTACAAAGCCACCGTAGGACTCCACCCTGCCCATAAAAGAACAAATAAAAATGGAGAAACATTAATCAACTTCTGTGAGACTTTTGATCTGAAACTCTCAACTCATTTTTTAGCACACCTGCAGAAGGAAGCAACCTGGAGGTCCCTGAACATCCATTTTAGAGAATTTCAGATAAACCATGTGGCTACTACAAAGAGAAACCAAAAGGAGATCATGAATGTGAAAGTCAAGAAGGGTATCATGGACTCTGATCACCACCTATCTCTAATCAAAGTGAAGTTCCAACCCTACACACCCAAATGTAGATCATGGTGAAACCTGCAGATCGACCCAGAGATTCTGAAGCAAATCTCAAGCTCTTTCGTGGCCATTATCTCCAAGCAAAATGCTACTTGTTTGTCAGAACTTAGACGAACTTGTAAAAGCAGCCAAGTGCACTAACATGCCACCGAGGAAACGTAAACATAAGTGGTGGAATGATACCTGTCATAAGGCGTTAGAACTCCGCATTAAAGTATGGCAAGATTGGAATTCGCAGCAAACCACAGAGAAGTGACATGCCTTCATTAAAATCCAGAAGGAGACATCAAAGATTATAAGATTCCACTAAGTCATTATGGTCAGATGAGATTGGCAGAAATCGAGCAAGAGTTCAAGAAAAACAATTCTTGGAACTTTTACAGAACTTTTTCAGGAAGAAACGACAGTTACAGGGCACCCACTCTGTTTTAAACAGCCGAATGGGACTTTAGAAAAAAATAATGAAGAAAACTGTAAACCTTAGCAGATCATTTCAAAGACCTTCTAAATTGCAAAGCTCGTACTGACCAACTCACTTTTGAAACATCAGAACCAAATCCAGATTCAGAGCCTCCAACAATAGAAGTTTAATAAATAATACACCAGTTAAAAAACAACAATGCTCTAGGGGAAAATGGTATAATTGCCAAAATGCGGAAAGGAGGTGGGTGAAATCTTTCTCAGAAAATCCATAAAATTCTTACAGTGAAACAATTCCTGAAGACTGGAAGTGTGCAATAATTCACCTGTTGCAGAAGAAAGGGAATAAAACTGACATAAATAACTACGGAGGTACTGTATTTCCATACTAGCAGTCACCTACAAAAATCTTTCAAAACTCCTACTCAAGAGACTTGTAATGCAAACAGATCATTTCATTGGAGAATATCAGACAGGGTTCAGTAAAGGCATGTTGTGCACAGAACAGATTCTTAACCTTGAAACCATCCTACAAATTCCTAAAACCAGGCAATCGGTGATTACTTTTAGGGACTTCAAAAGGGCATATGACTCTATAGACACACTTGTCAGTGTACTGCAAGAATTCAAAGTCAGGAAAACAAGAGAGTTAATCCTGCAAACACTAACAGGCACAACTTCCGAGGTTAAATTGTGTTTAATCTTGTTTTGGAAAAAGTGATTCGGACTCAGGAAAAGAAGTTTCTCATATCAGAAAACTCACTATGTGGAAGGATCCCTTTGGTACCTAGATGGACAACCAATGAAAACTCAATATGGCAAAATATCCCAAGTGTCTAAATTCAAATACCTGAGAGAAGTCATCCAACCTTCAGGGCTCAATCATGAAGCAAACAAAGAAAGAGGCTCTGAACTACAAAGAGCATACAGACTCACGTGGAGCAGCTATAATAAAAGCTCTATATCCTGAAATGCAAAGTCATGGCATAACACTGTAATCAAGCCTGAAGCACTGATCATTGGGGGCAGATCATTGATTAAAGATGTAGAAGAAAGAAAAATCTTAAGGAAAATTTTTTGACCAGTCTATCCAGGAGGAGTTTGGATGGTAAGGAAATCTCATGACCTGTACCAACAATCAGAGAAAATCTTACTCATTTAGGAAAATATGTTTGAAATTTTAAGGACATATTCTCAGAATGAGTAATCAGGGATTGATCGAAATAATTTAGTTTTGCCCTGTCAATGAAAGTAAAAAAACAGCTGGCTGCTTGAAGTTGGAAAAGATCTTCAGGATATAGGTGTCACAGATGACATTATGTTAGACAGATCTAAGTTCAGAAAATTTGAGCTTGAATCCATCAAGCAAGAACTTTCGGCACTTCAGCTGAGAGCTAACAAGCAAGACGATATACTGGATGCTCAGGAACGATACTCAAGGAGGAATTTTCTTTTTCACGGTGTTAATGAGTGTCCTAATGAGGATGCTGCTGTAAAGGTACTGAACACTGTGATGGAGTAACTGAACATTGAACTGACAATGGCCAGCATCGACAGGTGCCACAGACTTGAGGTAGTAAGGGGACAATGGCAGATGCAGTGGCTAATGGTAAGAGACCCATAATAGTAAAATTTGTTAGTTACCATGAGCGAGAAGCAGTGTGGCATGCTGAATGGGCTTTAAAGGGTAATCAGTTGTTAATAACAGAGTCTCTTACTCAGACGAGGAAGGAGATGCTTCACAAAGCCAGTGAATGTGTGGGCAGGCGAGCTTGGTCACAAGATGGATGTATCATTTTAATGGACAGTGGCGGCAAAAAGTATTTTGTAAATACACCTGCTGAGCTAGATTCTGTTCTACAAAGGCTTGGTGCAGAGATGAACTGATTAGTCCACAATGGCTGTATTATACCGTAGTAATCTTACGATAGGTTTATATTATAGTGCGTGTGCCTCAGTTCAGTTAATTTTTGTGTGTGTGTTTGAATGCAAGTATAAGTTGACAGTACATCTATAGAGATATGAAGGTAAGATGCATGTTTTCTCTCCTGGGTAATTCCTTTATTACAGAGTACTGTTATGCCTCCCCCTAAGTATGGCAATGACCTTCAGATAGACAGCGACCTGCTCCTTCCCTTTCCCCACCCACCCAGCACTTGCGCCCTTCCCTCCCATTGCTTTGTAACATGCTAGAGAAAATATTTGTGACTAAACCCCATTCCTTGAACTGCATTCACACAAATGCACAGTCTGTCCCAGCCCATATTGACGAGCTTCAAGAGAGCAACGTGCATATTGCTGGAGTGAGTGAAACCTGGTTCAGAAAATCCATTCCTAGTAGCATGGTAGATATAAACGGATATCGTCTATACAGGCATGACAGAGGTGACAGGAGAGGAGGAGGAGTAGCTTTATACCGTAGAGACGATATCCGTTGTAAAATAGTTTACACTTCTGGCCACTCTGCTGAGCCGAGACCAGAGTTCATGTTCGCGGAGGCAATTATTTCTCCAGTAAAGGTATTAATTTGTGTTGTCTACAGGCCCCCCAGAGTAGGGCATATGACTGACTTTGAAGACATTCTACATAGACTATTACCGACTTATGAACACGTATTAATATTTAGAGACTTCAATACTGACATATTACAGTAGACAAGTGAAACAAAGCAATTGCTGAACATATTCCAATCGTGTAACATGACAGTATTACCACTACAACCGACTAACCACACTATCGGAACCACCTCCTTGTCTCATACCATTCTTGATTTAATGGTTACGAATAACACTCGTAAAATTTTGCTTCATACATTCTATACTGATTCTATAGCATATTTTTTATTTTTTGAATGTTCCTTGCTATTAAACTTTCAATGGCTGATGATGGCATAGTGGATTGCCGAAACCGGTCCCAAAGATGTATTTTACAATAAGTTAAATAAATATGTGATGTTCTAAACAGACCATATGATAATGCATTGAATAGGTGGAACCTTTAGCTTTACCAAGCATTGTAAAATCTTGAGTCAATACGGACAAAAAAATGAAAAAAAATGTTTTAAATACTAAATAAATCGTGGACAGATTCCTGTTCCATGCAGTTCTAAGCATGACTTGATATACCAGTCATATTCTCTTAAAGTGCCAAAATATAAAACTAAATATATCACTTATAGGATGTTAAACATATAAATATGCATGACTTTAGACTGGATACTTCTAATTCTCTTTGGGGGGACATTTTTTTTTTTTTTTTTTCTGTTTGCTTTACGTCGCACCGACAGATATGTCTTACGGCGACGATGGGATGGGAGAGGCCTAGGAACTGGAAGGAAGCGGCCGTGGCCTTAATTAAGGTACAGCCCCGGCATTTGCCTGGTATGAAAATGGGAAACCACGGAAAACCATCTTCAGGGCTGCCGACAGTGGGGCTCGAACCCACTATCTCCGGATTACTGGATACTGGCCGCACTTAAGTGACTGCAGCTATCGAGCTCGGTATAAATGATATTGATATGAAACTACAAAAGTTCAATTCCCTCTTACTTTGTCTCCTCAATAAGCATGATCCGAAATGTAGAGTTGAAGTATTTAGACCTCCCTTACCATGGCTAACTGATGACGTCAAACGCATGATGTCCCATCGAGATTCATTACATCGGCTATATAGGCAAACCAACTCTCCTGATGTACTTGAACAGTATCGGTCTCTGCGCAACAAAAAGTATTGATCCGAAATAAATTCTCTCACTACCAACAGCTAGCTAATAATATGAATGCACGAAGCACATGGCGAGAGCTTGGCTCCATGGGAATAGGGAAACTTGAACGTAACCATTGTAACCCAGATATATCACTTGACGACTTAAATAAACACTTCTCTGACGTTAAAATTAAGCACCAACCACAGATTATAACTCATTCAATTAACACATTACTGACTAAACCGCCACCAAATAGACCAATGTTCAAATTCCTTACTGTTAATGAAACCAAGGTGAAGCGTGACCTGCTTTTGGTCAAGTCAAATGCCATTGGAGTTGATCTCCCCTTCATCATCATTAAACGCATTCTAGATATTATTTGCCCAGTAATTACTCACATATATAATTTCTGCCTCAGTTCTGGAACATATCCAAGGATATGGAAAGATGCAATAATAAATCGGGTACCATAAGTCTCCAGCTATTTCCCCTATCAGACTATCGACTTGTGTGTATACTTTCATCTCTCTCCAAACCCTTCGAATGCATAATCCATCAGCAACTAACGGGGTATCTTAACAAATATTCCTTGTTTGACCCATTACAGACAGGCTTTAAAAAGGGACACAGCACGACCACTGCCCTATTGAAGGTTACAGAAGACATTAGATACGCAATGAGTGAACAGGTCACATTACTTACTCTTCTTGATTTTAGCAGTGCATTCGACACTGTTACTTAGACATATTGCTAGCCAAATTAAAATCCCTTTATCTAAATCAGACTGCTTTACAACTCTTTAGCTCTTACCTCAGAAATCGCAGATGAGTCGTTATAAAGAATAAGACTTCTCAGTGGGCAGTGAAACACGCAGGAGTACCCCAAGGCTCTGTACTTGGACCATTGCTTTTTATTTATACATAAACGACATAGCATATCGATTGAAATATTGTAATTATCATATATATGCGGATGACCTCCAAATATGTTATCACACAAATTTGGGAGATATTCGTCTAGCAACTGGTAGAATGCATGCTGACTTACAAAATATATCATCATATGCTTGTGAAAACTCTATATTAACAAATCCCTCCAAGACAGAAGCTATTATAGTTGGACAATCGAAATGAATAAACATGACAGTCTTTAGACATCCCTTCACTCTCACTGTCTGGTACCAAAATTCCGTATGAAAGCTCGGTAAATAATCTAGGTGTTGTTATAAATGAAAACCTAAATTGGAATGAACACGTCACATGTATTTGTAACAGGGTATATGCCTCACTCCGTCCTCTGAAATACCACAACATTTTACCGTTAAATATGAAAGTCAGGCTTATAAAAACATTAGTTCTCCATTTATTCTACTATTGTGATGCTGTATTCATGGATGCAACGAAAGAACAAATTAGAAAAATACAAAGCGCTATGAATTCCTGCATCAGCTTTATATTTTTGTTACGCTACGACACTCATGTCACACCTTATTACCAGCAACTTTCCCTCCTGAAATTTGAAGAACTCTGAAATCTTCATGTAGCCCTGTTGGTGTACAGATCACTAACTGAGAGAACTCCCCTGTACCTGTCATCAAACTTTACATACCTTTCCTCTTTTCACCAGCACAATACACGCTCTGTTACTACACTTGCCATTCCCTTTAGCAGGTCAGCTGCCTATAATCGCTCATTTATTGTGTCAGGAAGTAGATTATGAAACTCTGTTCCATATAACATCCGAGTTAGTAACTCACTATAGTCTTTCAAGTCTTCCTACAGAAGGTATCTCTTGGATGTATAAGCCCACGGTGTGAATCTTGATGAGTGAATGGTGTTGTATGGATGTGTGTATAATTTAGTGAATTTTTCTTTAAATTAATTTAAACTTATTTATCATTAAATTTCATTTAGTAGTTTGACAAATTATATGTTCTTATTGGTATAATTAAGATGATGTATTTATTTAGAATTTATGATACAAATTAGTTTCTTTTAAAATATTTAATATTCTCTAGGTTTTTCTGTACAATGACGTGGTTAAGTATAAGAGAGGACCATGAGTCCTAACTTCGCCACTATTAAAGATAAATAAATAAATAAAAAATAAAATAAGACAATCACCACTTTAAACATCATCCAAGCACTACCACCAGCAAGACCTGGTCAAAAGATGGCAAGAAAAGGCACAGAGGGAGATTTTGGGTAAAGGAAAAGACATCAGCTAAATAAGTTCAGTCGTGGTCCTTCGTTGGGCATAAGAAAGAAAGAATAGGATCTGAATGAAGAAGTATTGGGCTGACAAGTAAACTGAAAAACTCTTTTTCTAAAATGGACTGAAGTGGTTCAGTGAAGGCCATAAAATGCAAATAATAATAAAATATTAATAATAATGCTTTGGATTTTACCAAGTGATTGAAGAAAGTGTTCTTGTGTGTGTGTGTGTGTTTTTTTTTTTTAAATTACATTTAATTTTAACTACTTGTGATTGTGGAGTACAGCCTTTGTCCTAGAGGACTAGAAGTGTGTCTAGTTAATTTCCTTTCCATGTGATGTAGGCTCTTCGTGTTTGGTGAAGTTAACTTTTATGTGTATCTCTTTAACCCCGCAACCGGTGACTATATTACCTCCAATCGCTAATCATTTCTGGCAGTTTTGCATGTAACTTTTCATAAAATCACACAAAAGAAAAGTTAACTTATAAGTATTATGTTATTTTATTCAGAAAAATATAGTAAGAAATCAAACCAATTTAGTGTTTTAAGGGCATATTGATGAAATATTCCACAGAAAAGGAAAAAAGTCTAAATGGTAGATGAAGTTCTAGGAAACAGAGGTAAGTGAACAGCTTTATCACTGTTATATACAAAATGTGCACCATTTCATGCTGATAAAGAATGTATACACTTTTCACTATTCTGAACAGTTCTAAAGGTAAGAGAAATAAAAAAGAACTGAATAATATAATACATGCACATCACTCCAAAACAGAGACCGCTTAGTTGGCCTCATCTTCGGGGTGGTTTCTCTTTTTTCATAATAGCAGTGTTGATGCACACCACAGTTACATCCTGGGCAGAAGTGGCTGCGTGATCAGGTGAACAGACAGGGCACAAGCGCATTCCTTTCATGGGTGGTGTACCAGCTCATGTCAGAAACATTGTTTCCTTCTCCCAGAAGGACATCACTATCTTCTTTGCCTTCTAAATCTAATACAGTCAGGAATTTCGCTGCTTCTTGAAAATTCACTCATTTACTGTAGATACAAGTACCCTGGAAACGCGCTAGGTAACCACAACAAAGATGATGGCTGTCTGCAATATGTTCTTTTTCCACGCGTATGCTAGTCTTCTCCATGACTATATGTTGGGTATTCAGCCCAAAGGCTGGTTTTATCCTCTACAGCTCCACCAACAGCTGTCATAGATAGTCTAGGTGTTACTGAAGAGGCATACTAGGGAAATGACGAGTGAGGTTGTTTCCCGTTGCTTTCCTCACTGAGCCAGAAGTTGCTATTACATATCAGTCTGCCAAGCCCACTGAAATGCATGCACCAACTGACCCTATGAGCGATATTTTCACACCCTTCATAACAGGGACTGGCTGCATAAGGAACGGTATTACCAGAATCGCTCATACCACAGTCACTTTCATATTGTCAAAGCCAAGGAAGAGACTGAGAGGTCAATGAAAGTAACAAATTTATTCTAGCCTATACCAGAAGACATAGCGCACTGTAAACACTACATCCTGCCAGCAAAGGCATTCCATGACTATAAATTACTTTATTCGTATCAGAAGCAATAAATCATATAAATTATTAGTTAAGAATTAAAAATAATGAAATAGGCCTAACAGGTAAAAATCATACTAGAGGTACATTCAAAGTAACAATTATATCATATCGGAACAGAATTTGGCAAGATCTCGACCATTTGGTGTGGCCTTCACTAAATCTTGCATGGTGCAAACGAGAGGGCAGGAGGTGCACCATAGTTTGTTCTTCTCCGCAGACACAGAGGGTTAACTCTTCAGATAGACCCCACTTCTTCATATTGTTCTTAGATCGACCGACTCCAGACCATAGCCTGTTCAGACTCTTCCATGTAGACCACGACTCTTCATAACCAGCTGGAAGAGTTTCAGATGGATCCATCCATCCATTGAGATGGTTTCTGGATCTCCAGGAAGTTAGTCTTGATGATTGAGGTAACTCCGAAAGACACTCAGTAGAATGAAGAAAACTTCTCGATTTCAGTCGTTGTTGAGCCGGTTGATAATCATGTAATGGATGTGTTTGTGAAATGTCTACTTTAGATTTTTTATGTTTCGCAGCTACTTCACATCTAATATCTGGGGGAGCAATGCCAGCCAAGCAATATACCTTATCACAAGGTGTAGATCTTAGGCAACCAGTTATAAATCGGCAAGTTTCATTTAAAGCAATATCCACCTGTTAGGCATGACATGATCTATACCAAACAGGGCATGCATATTCTGCTGCAGAGTAGCTCAGTGCTAAAGCAGTAGTTCTCATTGTTTGACCTTTCATTCCCCAGCTGGTACCGCATAACTTGCGAAGAATGGAATTTTGCGTAGATACTTTTTGTTTCGTGTTAAGACAATGTTGTTCATACGTGAGTGCACGATCCAGTTACCCCTAGATATTTACTGATGTGTAATAATTGTAAACAGACTTTCCTCTTTAAATTGGTGTGTAATATCTGATCAATACATTGACAATAAAGGAGCTATCGCAAGATTAGTAAGTGCTGACATAATGCATCGCCATGGTGACTTTAGCGGTAGAGCTACACAGAAATACGTCGCGGTTGTAGGGTTAAGTGACTGTCGCTTGTCAAATGTTTTAGTATTCGATTACCTCATAGTGAAAGATTCAGTTGACAAATGCTCAGAGATGGTCCAATTCTATAAATTTGAAGGTCCTGAAAAGGAACACACGTCTCCTTATTCATTCTTTGACTGAGAGGTCTTTTTCGACAATTCGGTCTCATCTTTGTTGCTTTCATAGTTCCAGTTGGGGGACACGTGTAAGGCAGTGACCTCCAAGCAATATCTGTTGAATGTGGCTGCTAAAATCAAAACTAGAAATAATATTCTACAAAAACTTTCTAGTATATCATGAGGAGCTAATACGCACATCCTACGATCCAAAGCCTTAGTCCTATCATATTCTGTTGCTGAATACTGCTGTCCAACCTGGATCAATAGTGCTCACACTAAGAAAATAGATGTACAACTCAACCAAGCTATGCAAATGATCACGCAATGTATTCGAAGGTCGAACATGCTATGGCTACATGTTCTCAGCAATATTCCACCTCCAGCCCTATGAAGATCAGAAGCACTTCTAAAGGTATGAAGAAACATTCAATAGAATCCAGAGCTACTCCTTAACCAAGATATTGCACAAACAGAACATCAGTGCTTGAAATCAAGGAAACCACCATGGTACACAGCAGTTAACCTTGAAAAATCCTCCTTCAGAGTTACCATTTCATGGAAAATCAAGTGGAAGCAGTCTTTAGTAATCAATATGCGTCTAGGTGAAGACCCAAGCAAATACAAGGATTCAACTTTGCTGGCGTCGGTGGAGGATCATCGACCGGATCCGAACCAGACCAAGCTCGATAGCTGCAGTCGCATAAGTGTGGCCAGTATGCAGTATTCGGGAGATAGTGGGTTAGAACCCCACTGTCGGCAGCCCTGAAGATGGTTTTCCGTGGTTTCCCATTTTTCACACCAGGCAAATGCTGGGGCTGTACCTTAATTAAGGCCACGCCCGCTTCCTTCCCAGTCCAAGCCCTTTCCTGTCCCATCGTCGCCATAAGACATATCTGTATAGGTGCAACGTAAAACCAATAGATCCGAACCGGACAAGGCCGATGTAGATAACTGCTTACATAAATGGGGATGGGACACCTCTGCAAATTGGCTTTGGTGCCTACTTGCAGACACTCCGCTACATTGTCGCCGACTGCCCTCTTTGTGCTTTCCGAGGAATGATAACGGACATCCATCATATATCAGTTGAAGCAATGGAATGAGTCGGAGAACTAGACCTAGAATTCTAAGATTGTATGAGCTTGTGACTGGTACACATTTGTCCACAACTTTATATCAGAATGTATATGTATATAACTTTGATTCATCCTGTGATAACTACATATATAAATAAATAAAAAAATAAAGCGTGGACAGAGAAGTAACATTAGAAGATAATGCCTAGAAGATCGCTTAGTTAATTTTATATTCTTTCCTGTACAAAAACATATCTATAAGAATATTTCAGCTTGGTAAAGTCTTTGGTCACATTAATGTACAAATATAATATTGATTAGGTGACAGGTTATGGACAGACTAATATCTTCAGGGAAGTGTTATACCCTTATATTTATAATGTATTTGTCACATAATGCTTCGTGGCCAACAACTTGGCTACTAGTTTTCTTGTTAAACAAGATTTCACTAATTCAATCCTTTGACATTACTTCACCTCCAACAATATGGCTCTTGATTTATTATAATTGTTAAATTAATAAGTGCATAATAAGGACAAATCTAAAAATATTGCAATGACTCCCCTATACCGCTCGCAAGAAATGAGGAGGGAGGAGCGCAAGTAGTATAACCCTGTAAAAAGTCAGCTGGCCTTGCTGATAGACCCTGTTGGGGCTCCTGCCTAGGGTACAGGTGAAAACTGGCCAGCAGTTTCCAAGGTGGAGGAGGATGTGCTGTATCATCTCAACAGCAAAGAAGGCTTACGAATCACGGCGGCAAAGATTGGTCTCCATAGCCTGGAAATGCAACCAGTCTAAGGCAGCGAACACTGAAATCAAACTTACTGGAGCTTACTACCTCTGTAGTTCCATCGTTAGGATGTAACACACCTAACCCCCTCTATACAATTTTCAACAAGAGCTTGGAGGATAAACGTACAGTAATTATTACCCCAGGTGGTATTCAATCCACCCCATTTTCACACCAGGCAAATGCTGGGGCTATACGTTAATGCCATGGCGGTTTCCTTCCTACTCCTAGTTCTTTCCTATCCCGTCATCGCCATAAGACCTATCTGTATTGGTTAGTGGGCTTATGGATTCTGGGGAGCCCATATCAACATGCTACCAGGATGAGTCAGAGCACTCTGAAACCCCTAACAAGACAAGACGCGACACAAACAACGCAGCTACTTCGCCACACTGAATGTGAACATCCTACTCAAGATTGGTAAACTGAAGCATCTCTCAGACACTCTGATGCAAAATCAGGTCTCACAGCAGTACAGGAGACTAGATATATAGATGAAACATGCCTTTGAGTCCCAGGGCTACCGAATCCTCTAGGAAAAGATGGGCTATGTGAAAACTCAGAATACTCAAGCTTGACTTGGAAAAACTCAAAACATGCAGCCAGCTTGCAGAGAAGATGGAAGGGTTGGAATGCAACAACTGGAACTAGCTAAAGGACAATTTAGTCACAGTTGTCACAGAAGTTGCCCAATTAATGAAACAGAAGGAGCATGCCTAGTGGACAATGTGCTGCGAAGAAGCAGTTACTCGGAGACGGATAGCATGACCCACTGTGGGTGGGGGACGAAGACGAAGAATACACCCACGGTATCCCCTGCCTGTTGTAAGAGGTGAGTAAAAGGGATGACCAAGGGATGATTATATTAGAACCATGAAACTTCTTGTGATTAGTACCACCATGCGGGGAACACCATGGGTTGCTTTTCCTCGCGCGTAGTACCACTATGTTAGGTACCAAATAGGTTTGTGATTAGTAGCAAACGAGAGCGCGACGGATTTTACAGTAGATGTGATTAGCAGCACTATATGAGCAACACCATGGGATGACGGACCCCTTGGTTCGGGCTTGCCTATGATTAGTACCCACTATATGAGGAACACAGGGATAGTAAGATTCCCTGTGGTTAGTACACTTAGGTGATGAACACCATAGGTTTGCGTTGCCTGTCAATGGCACTGCAAAATGCGAAACACAGTAGGTCTGTAATACATGTGCGAATTTCATTACCTGTGAGTAGTACCATAATGTGTGGAATACCGCGAGTCTACGCTACTCTTCATTAGTACTGCAACATATCTACCATGGTTCTACTTTTCTAGTGATAAGTACCATTATAAGGGGCCGATGACTTGGATTTTGGACTCCTTTCGCCTACAAGCATCATCGGTTCAGTATCGTGCTATAGAAGCAGTCCCTTGGTCAGTAATACTATTGTTTTAAGCCAGCTTTTGTGCATGTGAGGCACTGTGGGTCGGTTCCACTGATCATATCAATCCATCTATCCTCACGTTTTGAATTATGGTCAATGGAGGATTTTGGGGTTTTAATTTGCAATTTCATTTCGTCTCATTTTGAACCATTAGGGGCCGATGACCTAGATGTTAGGCCTCTTTAAACAAGCATCATCATCACAAATAGCCTGACTATAACGTAGCTCACAGAAGACCCAGGTGAATAGAGACAAGTTCCTAGAGCAGCACCAACTAACTGACAAGACCATCAGACAGGTTAAGTGTCAGTATATCCAGGACCGGTTAACACATTTGGCTGAAGACTTTAAGGGGAATAACTACAGAAACTTCGAGCAAAATTTGTCACTTCACCCCACCCAGCTGTCCCAGGCAACCAAACTCCCACCCTCCTACAAAAGAGGATGTAACACACATCATCTAGTCATTAAAAAATGGCAGAGCACCAGGAGAACACTTAATAGTGGCTAAGCTTTGGAAACAGTTTGTGGACAAAGCAATTGAAGGGTCAGGGGAAAAAAGCAGGAGAGTCAATATTTGTACAACTTGAGAAAAAGCAACTTTTGTGCTTGACTTCCCTAGTTCTTTCCCCTAACAGCGAAACTTTGAGTGCTAATTTCTCCTGACTTGCCTGCTTTTATTCCATTTTTAACCTCTGAATAGATGCGCATGATCACTCTGATGCGGACTGTAACAATATCTCAATTTCGATGAAAAAGTGACTTACCTGGTTTTTCCCCCTGACCCTTCAATTGGTAAGTTGACAGAGATCCTGCAGAACATTTGGGAGACTGAGAACCTACCAAGTTAATGGACATTTGCTCTGATCTGCCTTCAGCCACAAAATTAAAATACAACAAATAAAAGGGTGAAATGATGGCCGAAATATGCATAATTTTTTTCATCCTAATGTTTTAAAGTTTAATAGATACAATTTGTATTGAATAAGTTGAACTTTTTAAATTTTTTCCTATTTTTAAAGGATTTTTTATAGGACATATATAGAACAATGAGAATTAGATTCATGAACGGTAACAGTTATTGAGTCCTTGATATCAGTCACTGACAAGATATTGTTTAAGGCCTTCTTGAACAGAGCTGAATGCCAACTGGACTTGAATACCAGCGGGGATTTGGGAAAGGTCACTCTTGTGCTGAACAAATTCTCAATCTGAAGTCAGTATTAAGGCAGTTAAGATAGCGGGCAAAATGTACGTAGTCACCTTCGTCAATATTAAGAAGGCAGGCATATGATTCAAGTTGACATACCTACCCTTCTGAGATTTCTACAGGAAATGGAATTGGAGCTGAAAATTCACTGATATCCTGGGAGAAACAGAACCCGACCTTGTGTAACACCAGATCACAATAAAGTTCAGAGGTACACAGATAAAGACAGGAGTTAGGGATGGGCTCTCCTCTTCAACTATACTTTAGAGAAAGTCATCAGAGTATGGTGGAAGAAGCTGGATAAACAAAATCTAAAGTTAGATTTACTTAGGACGCAAACGAGAATGTCTAACGGTGGATTGTCTGGCATTTGCAGATGATGTGGTGCTTCTGGTGAGCTCAATGGAAATAGCAGTGATGCAGCTCAAGACATTCAGACACCAGGCTGCCAAGGTGGGATTATAAATGTCACTAGATAAAACAAAATAAGTCACCAACATCAGTGACGCCAACTGTTTCAAGTACCTTGGAGAATGTTTGGAACGCATTCTCTCAGAAGCAGCAGCACTGACAACCCAAACGAACAAAGTAGAAGTGGCATACTTACTAATGAATAAACTTACAATAAGAAGTGTGTCCCGCAATACCAAACTCTCACTACCATACAGTCATCTGTCCAGAAGCCCTGTGTGCCACTGCGTTTCTTCTAATCCAAACCAAACCCCTCGCTGCAACAGCCCCGAAACGCCATGGCCTACCAAACGACCACTGCTGAGCCCGAAGACTTGCAGATTGTGAATTGTCATCTGGTTGGTATGGCGATTCCTCTTGGCCATTATTCTTGGCTATCTAGATTGGGGCCTGTATCTCACCATCAGATAGCTCCTCAATTTTAATCACATAGGCTGAGTGGATCTTGAATTAGCCCTCAGATTCAGGTAAAAATCTCTGACCTGGCAGGTAATTGAACCCGGGGCCTCCAGGTAAGAGGCAGGCACGCTTCCCCTACACCGTGGGGCTGACTGACAGACAAACAGGAGGTCCAGGAGACAAAGCTATTACAGAAGATATTGGGACCAGTCAAAGAAAAGGGTGAATACTGAAGGCGGCCCAGCTAGAAGTTGTACAGGTACACTGAAAATATCAGACATGGCCAGGAAGAGACATCCAACCTTCTATGGTTTTATCTCAAGGATGAATCCATCCAGACTGAGTTAGCAGCCTCTTACTTACTGGAACCATGGAAAGATCAAGACACCTTGGCTAACAGAAGTGACCAAAGACGTACATGAATTAGGAGTAACAGGTGACACCAAAGACAGATTACCTGTCAGAGGGGATATTAAGACAGAAGTAGTTCCAGAACAAACCACCATGAAAAAAGACAGGTGCCCTCTAAACAAAGGAACAACAAAAGATAATGCAAGATTACTGTGCAAATATCAAGGCCCGCTCCTAACATAGATGTTGAATGACCGAGCTCGATAGCTGCAGTCGCTTAAGTGCGGCCAGTATCCAGTATTCAGGAGATAATGGGTTCTAACCACACTGTCGGCAGCCCTGGAGATTGTTTTCCGTGGTTTCCCTTTTTCACACTAGGCAAATGCTGAGGCTGTACCTTAAGTAAGTCCATGGCCGCTTCCTTCCCACTCCTAGCCCTTTCCTATCCCATCGTCGCCATAAGACCTATCTATGTCGGTGCGACGTAAAGCAACTTATAATACCAATATAAATGGTCCATTATTGGACATCATACATTTTCCAGCTAACTCTTTTGTGGTTGCCAGCGTTTCGCCCCTGTGTGTTAGACTGGGCTCATCAGTTGGTGCCTAGCACACCTGCCAAGACACATGGCTAGTGCATACCGTGGAGGCCACTGCGTAGGCTAATTGTAGCCACCGGCAGTGCCAATGCACTATGAGAGACTTTGTCTCATTACCAAAAATTGATGCCTGCTTGGCCATCAGATGGTATAGATGTTGACTCCCATAGGGAATCTGAAATATTTGTTCCGAATGATTAAATTTATAATACCAATATAAATGGCCCATTATTGGACGGTAGAGCAACTTGCAAAGAAAAGAAAAAAAAAAAAAGTTGAAGGTCATAGTCTTTAGTGGCCAATTCAGAATAATACTAATAATAATAATCATCATCATTTGGCCTCAGCTTCAATGTGCTGGCAGTTTGATTTGACACCATTTAAGCTCACAATTACAAAGAATGGGTACCGTCCACCTAATCATTACTTTATTATGTCTTTTTAATTATGCAGTACCGGTTTCGATCTTCACAGAGGTCGTCTTCAGCTGGTCATGAGATCCAAAGTTAACTTAACATATAATTTTAAAACATTACAAAATCTAATGAAGAAAGTCACATGATGTGAGTGATAATATTAAAATATACAATGATATGTGTCCTCTGGTTTAAAAAACAAGCGTCAGTATTTTTTGACATGCATACGTTACTTAAAATTCTGGTGTACTGTTCGTGAGTAACAGATAATTTGTTAAAATACAATTTTTACACTTAAAAATTTTATAGCGTTCTTGAGGTACACTTTAGAGTTTAATTCATGTTGGTAAATCGTTGCATATGTTCATGGATATGTTTGTACCAAGCATTCTAGAATATTCCAAGATATGGATTTGATTTAATAAAAACTAGTAACACACAGTACATTAAAATACAATGTTCTATATAATAAAATGTTCACAGTATTCTTGCGGTACACTTAGGAGTTATTTTAACGTTGCTAAAGCATTGTGTACATTCACAGATATATTTGTACCAAGAGATCTGTACACATCGACCAGTCAACAGTACTATGTAAGTAAGCACTTATTCAACACGTTCAATAGACATTCTATTGACAAAACTCTTATACTTCATTTCCTCCTCTGTTCTCGCAGATTACTAGCATGTCCAACAACACAACTACAAGAAGGGAGCATCTGCACCTATTCTATATCTTATTATGATATTACTACCAAGGAAACTAATGACACATCACAATATTTTGATGTAAATTATCCAACATTCTCAACTGTATGAACGCACAAGATAAACAATTCCCAGCATTGAACATTCTAGAATGCTTGGTGAATACAATTGTGAATACAAGTATCAATACGGACATGAAACTGATAGATTACAATACCATTTAAGCTGTCTTGAAGTAAATTTCAATGTTCCTTTTTTTTTTTTTTTTTTTTCTGTACTTGTAGGCCATGGCTAATTGCGTGCGAGTTCATCGTGGCTACAAAAATTGACGAAGAAAGTGAGTTACAGAGTGAATCGACGTGATAATACAGGTTTAATCAAGTAGACTAAGTTTCAGAGATATATTAAAGTCTCTACTTACTACTAGAATAGAGAATATTCAGAGAAAATTGATATTTTAGTGTCAAAATATTCTTGTTTGTTGTAAGAAGCCATCTTGTCATAGATTTTAAACACAGTAAGGTCGCACTCCAGTTCTGTGATCTAAGCGCTAACGTGTAGCGGAGAATAAAGAAAAATCAATCCGCCATATTGAGTCTAAAAAGATGGCGGAGAAGTCTAAGGCGCGTCTCGACAAGGCCCTGACACAACTTGTGAATATAGCGGAAGGAGGCAGTTACCTGAAAAAGGAAGCCAAGGAAACTCTGCACAGAATCGTAAGTAACATACGAAACTTATTTGCAGAACTACAATCAGCCTTAGAGGCAAGTGAAAAGGCAGCAAAGAATACTCGAAATGAGGTTAGAACAGGTATAAGTACAGATATAGAAGTAGACGACAGCTACTCAATAGGACAACCTGCCACATCTAGCGACCCGAAGCAAGAAACAGCATGTCGAAACAAGACGCTAGCAACTCCTGTTGGACAATGGAACATTCACAGAAGTCAGGAGGCGACACCAAGTAGCCATTCCACCGACTACTCTGGCAGGAACATAACACAGCCGATACCTAGCGGCCTCCGGGCCGACTCTTTCAGCATAGACAGTAAGAAGTTACGACACGATACTCAACAACCCGCGATAACAAGTGAGTTGGAAATAGAAGTTGAAAATAAACTGGAAGAAAAAATTTCCCAAAAACTAACACAAAAAATGGAGGCCATGATAGAACATCTCACCAACAATCTAAGAAATTTAATAGATGAGAAAATCAGAACCCAAATTACACACTTAGCTGGGTCCGTGACCACAGCAAAAACAACTGAGAATGTACCAAGCGGAACTAAACCGAAAGAAATAACGCGAAAATCTCCCAACCCGCTAACTACACAAAGAGCCTTAATTAACGACAAGAGAGACGAAGAGATTTCAGTTAACAACGACAAAAAGGAAGTAGACTTTGACGAATCAATCGGCGACGAAAACAACCAAACATGGACAGCAAGAAGGAAGCGCCGAGGGAATCAACAGAAAATGACCCCAATAGTAGTGGGCACGCAGCAACAACCCCAACAAGAAACGGACGCAACAGACGGCCCACTTCAGGCAGCCGTACGCAAAGCGTGGCTCTATATAGGACGCCTCCACTATAACTCCACTCCGGAGAAACTTATCCGACACCTCCGGAAACTAAAGGTGACGGAAATAATAGAATGTGAGGAAATAAAATCCAAAGGAACTCTAAAAGCCTACAAAGTAGGCATACCATTAAACGAGCTTCACAAAATCACAGTTCCAGAAGAATGGCCTGAAGGGGCCATAATTAGAAGGTACAGGTTTTTTCGTCCCCAAAGCAGAGGTGCAGAACTCGAAGCTTAACCTCCTACTATGGAACGTTGAAGGACTTAAAAGCGCCTTAGAATTAACTGAAGGCGAGCTCCTAAGTAGCCATGACATACTCATCCTGACAGAGACTTTCGCGACGGACAATATAGAAATCCCCGGTTTCTACTCAAAACATATTCCTGCAATAAAAGGACCGAGGGGAAGACCTACAAAAGGAATATCCTGCTTCTACAAACCAACGATAGGAAGAACATCTTGCGTCTGTGAACAAGAAGACACCATAATAATGGAGTCCGAGAGAGTGACTTTCGTAGGCCTATACATCGAACCACTGACCCCGATTGAAGACATCATAGCAATCGTGATGACTGCTCTAGGAAAGACGGCCACGGGAAAAAGTATTATTATAGCGGGCGACCTAAACTGTAGGCTAGATAAGTATGATTGCAGAAGTAGGGAACTACTACAGATGATGGCTGAAGAGGGATTTACACTGGTTAGTAAGAGAGAAGACAACACATACTTCGCACATAATGGTAGCAGTACCATAGACATAATCCTGTACAAAGGCAACGATCTAGAAGTAACGGACCATAAGGTGTTATATTCCGACGCGGTGACACCAATAAAGAAACATTGTCCAGTGACAACTACTTTCAAATTGAAAGAGTCTACAGGCACACGACAGGAAACAAACCATACGAAAAGAACCTCCAGAAAGATAGACGTGAATAAAATACGCGAAAATGGAGACAAGCTTACCATCTTTGAAAACAAGATTCAGGAAAAGGACCTAGATGCTGCTGCAACAGCGCTAGAAGACATAATCAAAGCCGCAACCTCCACAATAAACGAGAGAAAGGCAAAGAAATGGTTCGATCAACAATGCTATACAGAGAGAAAGAGAGTCATATCAGCCCTTCACGTGGCCAAACGCACTCAAAATCAGGACGACCTGATCACATATAGCAGACTCAGAAAAGAATATAAAAACCTTCTAAAGAAGAAACGAGACGATTTCATAGAACTCGAGGCTAGAAGAATGGTGGAAGAAGCAAAAGAAAACCCCTACATTGCTCTAAAGCCACGACAGTCACAGACAATGGGGAAAATAGAGATGCCAATCTGGGAGGCTCACTTCACAAACATCCTAAACCAACAAAGTGTCAACGAAGCTCATGAAATAACAAGACAATACGATGACATCAGAAGATTTACAACAGAGGAAATTAGAAACACTATATCAACATTGAAAAACAAGAAGGCAGCAGGCCCGGATGGGATATTTAACGAGCACATCAAAGCAGCCTCGGAAGTTTTAATCCCAGCAATCACGAACATGATGAACTTATGTCTGTATAAAGGACAAATCCCGGTGAGCTGGAAAACCTCGAAAATTAGAATGATATACAAGGGAAAAGGAGAACCACTTGACCCAAACTCGTACCGGGGTATCGCGCTAGAGAACAACTTTCTCAAAATTCTGACGAATCTTGTGAAGATAAGACTAACAGAGGAAATCGACAACAAGATCCCAGAGGAACAATTTGGATTCAGGAAAAACCGAAGCACCCTACATGCAGTCAAAAACCTCATAGACGACATCGAGGAGGATATAAGATTCCCAAAAGGAAAATTCCACGCAGTATTTGTCGATTTTACAAAAGCGTTCGACAATCTCAACAGGACCTTAACATGCGCCAAACTAGAACAGATGGTGGAACAAAACAAGGAACTAAGCGTCTTGATACACAACATCCTGAGTAAAAACACCATCATAATTTCAGACAACGTAACAACCTCGCAAGAAATTATACAGACAAACGGAGTGTTACAAGGAGACCCCCTTAGTCCCCTTCTGTTCAACGTAGCCACACATGACGTGGTCCAAGCAATAAGAACTTCCGCTCCGTCCCTAAAAATTTATATATACGCAGACGACATGGTGATGGGTTCTCACGATACTAACGAACTCCAGAAAGGAATAAATGCTCTAGGAACATGGGCTGAATACAACGGACTGCAAATAAACGCAGAAAAGACAGTACACATGGTCTTCAGGAAAGGAGGACGCCTATCTGCAAGGGACAAAATTTACCTCAAACATGAACCTCTACAAACTACGAACAGCGTCAAATATCTGGGCGTAACGGTCCAGACAACAGCACACTCATTCAGAATTCACACAACACAACGAGCAGCTGCCGCAACCAAAGCCATCTACGACATCATGCCATTAAGAAAACTTTCCCTGGAAACAGCTATAGCCCTCTTTGAAGCCAAAATCGTTCCTATTCTAACATACGGAATAGAGATAACATGGGAAAAGTTAAGCTATAAAGACCTAATACGAATGGAAAAAGTGAAAGCCAGATTCTTGAAAGCAGCCCTCGGAATTTCAAAGTACACCAAGTCAAGACTAGCGTACGAACTCGCGAGAGAAGCATTTCTAATAGAGGACCTGAGATGGAAATTCAATCTGCCCTGTACAGAGAACTGGAAGAAACTGCGGTTAGAGAGGGAGAAGAAAAAGGAGATATGGCCAGAGTTCTACTCTTCAGAGGCCATGATGAACAGAGCATGGACCGGCACAAACCAGGAGCTGAGACATTTTGTAAATTCCATGGCAGTCCATGGCTACCATCACAAAATCTGTAGGTCGAAGACATACCACGAGCCGGACTCGATGTGCATATGTGAACTCTGTGATGAACATTGTGACCGATATCACGTACTGTCGTGTAAAAATCGTGTGAAATCAATCATAGACCTCTGTATTGATTAATTATCCTAATACTGCACAACTTGTGCGCAATGTAGTTTATATAATGTTCCTTTTTATCTCACAAAATGGCAGAAAATAGATCTCTGGTGAAGGATCTATGGCTGAGTTTGCATTAAAACTCCTATGGGCGGGAGGGTGGAAAATACATCCAAAGGTAATCCCTGCTTATCATAAAAGGTGCCTTAAAGAGTGTTTTGGGCTTTAGTATCTTCTTGAAGACGTGGGTGAGAGCATGTTTTATCTGACACTACTATCTGACATCACAGGTCCCTGCACAGCCAGTACCTGAGTAGGAACCCCTCTGTATGTACTATGTGGTTCGAACCTATACAGCATTGTTTAACTACAGGTCCTGGGCAGTTTCTTTCTAGCCAGACTGATGTTAACTTGGTTGTGCAGTAGCCCATTACCGGAGTTGATACGTGAAAGAGATATAACACTGTACAACAAAAAAAATGTTTAATGTTTCCTTCACTTCATGAATCGATTCTTACTTATTTAGGGTTTAGAAAGATGAATATCACAAAGAAAAATGTTACTAGCTCTAGTTTCTGTGATATTCAATATGTGGAAGTATTTTATTTTAACAGATCAAGAGAAAATGATACATTTTAATTGCATATTCTTACAACATTGAAAGTCTGTTCGAAACTTTTAAAATTACAGTAACATTTTAAGATGACTTTGCTGGCAAGATGTAGTGTTTACAGTGCACTGTGTCCTCTGGTATGGGCTAGAGCAATTTTGTTACTTTCATTGATCTGTCTCTGTCTTATCCTTGGCTTTGACAATATGAAAGTGACTGAGGTATGAACGATGCTAGTAATGCCATTCCTTGTACAGTCAGTCCCTGCTATGAATGGTATGAAAATGTTGCTCATAGGGTTGGTCGGTGCATGCATTTCAGTGGGCTTGGCAGACTGGTATGTAATAGCAACATGTGGCTCAGTGAGGAAAGCAACGGGAAACTCACTTCTCATTTCCCTAGTATGCCTCTTCAGTGATGCCTAGGCCATCTATGACAGCTGATGGCAGAGCTATTGAGGATCCAACCAGCCTTAAGTTTAAAGACTGAACATACATAACATTCTAAGAGTCTGAAACTTTTATAATGACAGTACCATTCTAGGGTACGGTTTGATCAACGTGGTTTAAACCTTAACCGTGAGTTATACAGTTTTAACTCTGGGTTAAACCTTAACCCTGAGTTATACAGTTTTAACTCTGAATTTGACTGTTCACTCTGTTTCATCAAGGAGGGTTATTTTTAACTCTAGGCTTAGACCGGAGTTAAGTTAACCCCTCCTTTCACCTGGGATAAACTGTTCATTCGAGGTTAAAAGCGAAATGGCCACCGTAAATCATGTGTTTGGTGCAGAGTTGCTTTATTTGGATCTGTTAAACGGTGTTCCTAACAGAAATAGGCCTATAATGAGAAGGAAAGACTTTGAAAATCTGAGGAACAATTTCAAAAACAGTCGTCAGTAAATTTGTCGATGAAGTTCGCGAGAGGTTAGAATACACAGCCTGTCGAAACAAACTTGGTCTTGCGAACTAAACTAGAAAATACATTGACTGTAATCACGGCCAACTTGATGCGTCGCTCTAGCTAGCACCTTACTGGCCTTGACAATTAGGTCTACGCACTGTAATCGGAGTAGTTACACATCTTGACACGTGGCGCTGGCAGCACTATTTGCGGTAGACATACATACTTCTTTATGGAAAAGATATTGACTTTGATTGCTGATTTATTGTATTTTAGAGATATGGAGAATGTTGCTTAGGTTAATTGTGTTAAAGTGATTAACCATAACAATTATTTGTCAAAATAATGTTGTGAAATGAAACTGCGTAGAGATGAAGTAGTCCAGCCGACGTTCTGATATTGACTATGATTGATGATTTATCTTAATTCAGGAAAATGAGTATGTTAATTGACTAATACTGTTCAAAATTATTAATTCTAAAGGCTAATTTTTTGATATTTGTCAAAATAACGTCGTGAAATAAAACTGCCAAGAGATGGAATAGTCCAAGTGACGTTCCTTAACAGTGAGGAATAATCGTAATCACTTTCATTGTCCATAGCATTTAGATACATAGCAGAACTTACCAAAGCACTTTTGTCTTCTGATGTTAATCTTGAGCTTAAGAGTTGTTCAATTAGAGTTTTAAAATTCTTAAAATGCTGCTGTCAGGAAGGGGGTTGGATAAAACATAAGTCTTACTCTTTTCTATGTTTAGTGTATGGATAACATAAATATTTTGACTCAAACATGCTTAAAGTTTATTTTCAATATATATAGTTTCAGATTACATTTCATTCATACCTTGCACTAGAATTTTAAATGCTGGATGAGTTGGCCATGCAGTTACGGGCGTGCAGCTGTGAGCTTGTATCCGGAAGATAGAGGGTTCGGATCCAGCTGTTGGCAGCCCTGAAAATGGTTTTCTGTGGTTTCCCATTTACACACCAGGCTGTACCTTCATTAAGGCCATGGCCGATTCCTTCCCACTCCTGTCCCACCGTTGCCATAAGACCTAACTGTGTCAGTGCGACGTAAAACAAATTTTAAAAAACAAAAAAATAATTTTTAATACAAATTCAGTGAGAGAAGTATTTTGAGTAAATACATTGTAAACTGTTTATTGCACAGGTAACACTTCATACGTTGGCCTTACTGTGATAACAGTAATGGTTTCTACTTGTCAGTGTTCAAATGTTTAATTTCAAATTATCTTGGATAAAAAAGTGTCTTATTGCTGTCATGTGGCAAAAATGACTCCGCCTAAAGGATTATTCAATGAAAGAAAATTAAGGTGCAATAAATACCCAATTAGCATGATTAGCTGCCATCCCTGGAGGCCCGGGTTCGATTCCCGGCTCTGCCACGAAATTTGAAAAGTGGTACGAGTGCTGGAACGGGGTTCACTCAGCCTTGGGAGGTAAGCTGAGTGGAGAGGGGATAGATTTGCACCTCAGCTGTCCTTGAAGTGGTTTTCTATAGTTTCCCACTTCTCCAGGCAGATGCAGGGATGGTACCTGACTTAAGGCCACTGCTGCTTCCTTCCCTCTTCCCTGTCTACCCCTTTCAATCTTCCCATCCCCAACATAAGGCCCCTGTTCAGCATAGCAGTTGCCGCGGCCTGACATGAAGTCTCACTCACCAGGACACCACCCTAGTAGAGTTGGGATGCCTCGCTGAGTTCGAGGGAGGACCCAGCCCTGGAGGGGTAAACAAATTAAGAAAGAAAGAAGATGGATACCCGAAATAGAAACGGAAAACTATGATGAAAGTGCTAACTCCTTTGAGCCACTCTGTAGTTTTGTCCTGGTCTACTAAGAATTCGTGGAATGATAGTGTCTCTTTGCTCTTTTTTTCCAATTCAAAGTGCAAAAAAAGGCACACAGCAATACATATTCGAATATTTCCTAACACAGTTAAAGAAAAGTAAATCACTACACAATTAAAAAAGAAAGAATTAGCGCATGAATTAAAATTCTTGTTTAGGACGAAGTTATGGCGAGAAATCACTTTGAGCCACTCATTACATGTGTTCTTGTTTGCAGAAAATTTCTGTTCAAAATAGAAAAAGGCGCACAATAATATCGCATATTCCAAGATTGGTAAACACAGTTTAAAAAATCAAATCACCACACTATCCAATAAAAAAATAAACTGATTAGCGCCAACATACATATTGTGAACACATTGCCAATATTTACGACAGCAAAACACTAGAAATAAAACTGGAAATCTAGTCTGGCTTCCTGTCAGTGACTAGGAGGCCAGTGCTCCAGCAGCATTATGGTGAAACTTTCCAATTACAGCTTTATGCTGGGCTTCACAAGCGATTGTCAAGGCCGGTATAAGGAGCGCAGTGAGGGATCCAGTTGGCCTTGACCGTAATAGTAGCAACAGCGGTATTACACAATATTGCTGTGGAGACCCTAGATGAACTTTCCCCACAGGACTTGACTCTGAATCAGTATCTCACAGGAAGGAGAAGGAACAGGGATATTGGAATTGAGAATGACATCATTCTTCACATTGATAACGATAGCACTGCAGTGGCATATAGGAATGCAGTTGCACAACACCACTTCAATAGTACAACACTTATGATCATTGTACTGTGTATTACATAGTGGTTATACAGAAATGCACTTTGAAACTAAACTGTGCATTTACTTTCGTGTGTGTTATTGCTGTGAAGGTGTGCCTAATTTCAAAAAAACAACTCTTGGCACAGAGCAGCTAACATTTTTATAGAACTGTTCTTGTTGTTTCGTAGATCACACTGTAACATGGGCAATACTATTAAATTCCCTTGTTATTCTTTCCCATTTGTCCTTTTCTTTTAATTTACACCAAAAGTCTTCTTGCATTCTATAATGCTTTGGTACTTGGTGACTGATTCAATAAGTAGGGCCTAATGACTTTTTCTAAAGCAGAAAAAAAATTCATGCCACTATTTCTCTTCTGCACTTCTTCCATTTTTCGATCACAATCACGAAAGAATAATATCTACCACGGACCTGAGGAAGAAAATGAAATACTGTGCAAGAAATGAACAAAAGAACCACACAAGAAGTGTGTTAATGATCTCTGATTTTTAGTCACTGCCTCGTTGATTAGTACGGCGTAGAGGTGTGACAAACGGTTATTTTGGTGTAACTGCTACATCTGTCACAGCTACAATTAACTGAAAAGTAACAGTTAAAAATAACGTACAGTGTTACTCACCTTTTATTGGTCACAGCCTGGTCACGGCTTCAAGCTTGTCCCCTTAACAGCTGTGTTTCGAAGTCTTGTTCATCCACTCGCACATGCCGTATGCATCACTACACTGTTGAAAGTCGGTACAGCAAAACACTCATTCCTATTTGGTATAAAGTTAACAAGGGGCAGACAACGGTTGAAATGAGAAGGCATCATAGCGTCTTTTCTGAAATCTGGAGGAGTGAGTTTGACAATGCTCCGATCAAGGATAGAAGACAAGAAAACATGATGATCTCTCTGCCAAACCTTGACACAAACCTATATAAGAGGATCGATTAAGCAAAATGAAGTAATGTTATAATATCAATATGGAAATTTAGCTTACTAATTTATGGTTCAAGAAAAATGGTAGGGGTGAAACTTATAATAGTTTAATGTAGGTAGCCCTGCACGAAGTCTAACGAATACCCCGGAGCAGTTGAATATGTCATAACAGTTGACAGCAGCAACTTAAATAAATACACTACAGGGTATATTATACACTATAGTGTTTTGACGTAAAGCAATTTCCTTCGATAGTGCTCTCACTCGGAAGACATGCGTACTATCTGAACTCTGAAGTCAGATTCTGTGTCTGTAAGCTGCTACTAGTGACAGTTCCCAAGTTAACAAACTCAGGGTTAGAGTATATTTAACCCACATTGATGAAACCGGGCCTAGGAGGGAAAAAGTCTAGGTGTGTGGCGTATATGCCTAATCAAGATAAATTTTATGTTTCCTCCATGATAAATTTTCCATCACTGCTGTTAGAAGAAACCAGACGATTTTCGAAGTAATGGCAATACAGCACCAAGAACTTGATCGCATGAAACATAGATAAAACAAGCAGAGTAACAGGAAGCAGTACTGGCGGTATAGTGGAAGAGATTTTTCCGTGGTAGGTGCCAAACAACATAAAATAAGATATCACCTTTCGATAGTTTTAGATAAACATCTATATTGGAACAGTAACTTTGGCAGAATACACACAAACTAACATACGAGCAGAAATAGGTCCGAAACAAACAATTTTACATGTTAAAAGAACTCCAAAACCAGAAATTAGTCTCCATAAGACCTAGCTGTGTCAGTGCAACGTGAAGCCACTAGAAAAAGGAAAAAACCAGAAATTCTGCACTAAAACACTCAGTCACAGCAACAGTACTTATGTTCATAACCTACAAACAGCTTTAGAATGGTGTGTTTTGTCAGTTGACAGGTGCGCCAACTTCCAAAACATTTTCTCTGAAACTGAAAATGTGGACTTAAAAAAAGTATGTCACTGTATCTCCGAAGCAAGAGCTAATCTGTCATTTTCATGGTAATCTTTAAATTCACCAGGTGGAAATACGTAAGAATAGGCTATTTTTCGGCCCGAGACATTTTCATTGTTGTACAGTGTAATCGGACAGGGTCACGTGCAATGAACCTGTCCATGGTGGCCCGACAGGCAAGTCTTTCAGTTTGGATACCTCAAGAAGCACAATCCCTTTGAAATGAGCTCAGCATATGAAGAATGGTACCAGCTTCCCCAATTTCCTTGTTGCTACTAGAACTGCAGGGGAGTTAAAGCTGTTCAAATCTATCATAATCAGCAAGTACAGTACGTTAGTACATAGAATGCATGTATGACAAATTTGACTAAGTGGCAACCTGTACAATGGTAGCTTACTCTTGCAGATTTAAACTGTTGCTCAAGAAGTAGAGTTACTTAAGTCTGACCTCTTTGGGGAATTTTGTGTCAAAATAGAGAGTCCTGAAATCAGAATCAGATCCTTGGACTTCCATTCCATTGTGACCTAATTGTTAATACTGATAAACATCTGCTTGAAGACATGAAGCACCATGGTGTCAAAATCATCTCACATATTACATATAAAATCTGTGGCAAAGATGATGCTGCAGATGCTTTTATTATTTCTTTCAAGCTATCAGTTCTCGTTCAAAAGGTCAAAACGACAATCTCATGTTAGATCATACATTCCACCTATACCGTGCTACAGTTGTCAGAGGTTAGGATGTTTTTAGACATTATTGCCTGAACAAATCTGTTTATGGTAACTGTTAAAAGGAACCTGAGAGTGGGAGCAGTGCATACTTCCTAACCAATGCACCAACTGCTCTGGACTTCATTCTCCTTGAGACGGGAATTGTCCTATGTAACTGAGAAGAACATCCAGGAATTAAGACCTTGGAAAAAATCTCTTCCCAAAAGCACGCAAGAGGTTAAACTCAGTTGTCTGTGCTTAAGAGGCATACTTTTCTGTGGTAGCTCAGAGCATTATTCTGTTAAGTTTGTCTTTAGTCTCGTCATTGAAGTGAGGTAATTTGCATATGGATTCAAGTTTGTCTAAAGATATGAATCAAATCGGGGCGTGACAGTGGTACAATTTTTCGAGAAGTAAGATCTAAAATTTAGTTTCTGTACTATTCCCGTCAATATGAAGAGGGCTAAGATAATATACTTCCCATTTTCATTGACTGGAATCAACTCCCTTACTCTAGATCGAAATGGAAATAATATTCCTCGGGACTTCACATACGGCTGAGTGTAGTGAATTGTTTCCATTACACTCAGCTGGATAAATTCCAGTGGAAAAAAAAAAAAGTTTGGAAGACTTTATTGGTTGTACAACATTTAAAGCTAAACCTTGGTGTGAAAAAACCGTACAAAATGTTTATTTCTTATGTAATTATCCATGATATCCCAGTAAAAATTACACGCAGCGCTACCACATCTAGTGCGAATGTCGGAAACAATCTCTTCTGTATTATTTCATCCTCATCTCGGTCTAATTCTGCAATATCAACATTACTGTCATCAGAATCATTGCTAAATTTTTAACTTCTATCCTCGTAATCACTAAGACTCTTTTAACATGCCTTGTACAGCACCGCTAGAAACATTTTCCTTGTTTTCCAACACCATTGCGAAAAAGGTACACGAGCGAATAGTCGATGAAGTTTACACATCGATAACTGGGTGAAAAATCGTTAATATGGATCGATAGATACATGAAATGTAAAATGTTTTAGCTAGATGGCTGTGGAGAGACCTCGGACATAGTTCGAAGTAAACTCATAAGATGGAATGATAATGCACATGGAGTGCAATGCGTGTTACACGTCACTCCGCAGCGGCAGACGGCTACTGCATGACGGGTGCTACACGTCACTTCACGCTGTAGGGTTAACAAATATGTGAATTTCTGAAAAGAGCAAGGGCTTAACCTTTGTCCATTCAAAGAGTTTATGAATGATTGTGATGTGCAGTGCCACCGTTTCTTTTTATTGTGGAACCAGGAGGTTAAGTTGTGCTAAAGTACTGTGCTACAATTATTCAGTCAGCAGTATGTAAAGATTGTTGGTTACAAGGATAATGTCCACATAGAGGAGGTGTCTGGTATTAAAGAAATATTAAAATTTAGCTATGGTAATGACATTTACTATAAGATACAGAAGATGAAAACTAGAAAAGCAGCTGAAATTGATAAGATTGCTGGGGATATACTAAAAACAATGGGTTGGGATATAGAACCATATATGAAGTACTTATTTGATTATTGTTTGCCTGAAGGAGCTGTACCAAATGAATGGAGAGTTGCTATAGTAGCCCGTGTGTGTAAAGGAAATGGTGATAGACATAAAGCTGAAAATTACGAGCCAGTCAGTTTGACATGCATTGCATGTAAGCTTTGGGAAAGCACTCTTTCTGATTATGTTAGACATGTTTGCAAAATGAATAACTGGTTCGATAGAAGGCAGTTCGGGTTTAGGAAAGGTTATTCCACTGAAGGATTCCAGCAACATATAGCAGATCTCTTGGATCCAGGAGGTCACATGGGCTGTATCATGATTGACCTATCTGAGGCATTTGATAGGGTAGATCATGGGCAAAAATGGCTATTGGACTAGATGAAAGAGTGGCTGAATGGGTGGCTATATTTCTAGAAAATAGATTTCAGAGAATAAGAGTAGGCAAAGCTTTATCTGACCCTGTAATAATTAAGAGGCAAATTCCTCTAGGCAGTATTATTGGACCTTTATGTTTTCTTATATACTGTGTGTGTGTGTGTGTATATATATATATATATAAATGAGTAAAGAAGTGGAATCAGAGATAAGGCTTTTTGGTGATGATGTTATTCTTAATAGAGTAATAAATAAGTTACAAGAAATTGAGCAACTGCAAAATGTTGTGAGATGGACATTAGGCAATGTTATGATAAGCAGGGTTAAAAGTCAGGTAGTGAGTTTCACAAACAGCTGAAGTCCTCTCAGTTTTAATTACTGCGTTGATGGGGCAAAAGTTCCGTTTGGGGATCATTGCAAGTACCTAGATGTTAATATAAGGAAAGCTATTCATTGGGGTAATCACATAAATGGTATTGTAAATAAAGGGTACAGATCTCTGCCCATGGTTATGAGAGTATTTAGGGGTTATAGTAAGGATGTAAAGGAGAGGGCATATAAGTCTCTGGTAAGACCCCAACTAAAGTATGGTTCCAGTGTATGGGACCCTCACCAGGGTTACTTGATTCAAGAACTGGATAAAATCCAAAGAAAAGCAGCTCGATGTGTTCTGGGTGATTTCCGAAAAAAGAATAGCATCACAATCATGTTACAGAGTTTGGGCTGGGAAGACTTGGGAGGAAGAAGATGAGCTGCTCGACTAAGTGGTATGTTCCAAGCTGTCAATGGAGAGATGGTGTGGGATGTCGTTGGTAGAAGACTAAGTTTGAGTGTTGTCTTTAAAATGAGGAAAGATTACAATACGAACATTAAGCTGGAATCCAAGAGGACAAATTGGGGCAAATATTTGTTTATAGGAAGGGGAGTCAGGGGTTGGAATAAGTTACCAAGGGAGATGTTCAATAAATTTTCAATTTCTTTGAAATCATTTAAGAAAAGGCTAGGAAGACAACAGATACAGAATTTGCCCCCTGGGCAACTGCCCTAAATGCAGATCAGTAGCGATTGATTGATTGATTGATTGATTGATTGATTGATTGATTGATTGATTGATTGATTGATTGATTAATAGATAAAGCATTGGACACTACTTTTAAAATTTTGAAAGACATCTCTTTGTGGAGATGAAATCCTCATCCGATCCACTTTAATCAGATGATGATTGGGTTGCAGATCATGCTTTTCTTAACAGACGTTACTCACCATTTGAGTGAACTGAAAGTTTCTGTGCAGGGAAGAAAGTTCAATGTGGGATCATATCAAAGAGTTTAAACTAGAGCTATTGTTATTTAAAGAACAGGTCCATAATAAAAACCTTGAAGAGTTCAGTGTGCTCAAGTCACTTGATGAATGTTCTGAACATAATTATGTTGTATATAATGAGGCTTTGTACTGTTTACATATGCAGAGTTCAAAAGTTGATTAAAAGAAATCAAGGAAATGCAAAGTGAATCAATGGTTTGTGTAACACTATTTTCCATCCTGCCTGAATATGCTGCAGCCAGTTACCACAGGGAGTTAATCAGGCTGTGGTGCCATACAATCCTTAAATATCGGTACTATTCTGCAAGAGGTATTCTAAGATTTTATGAACATTTGTCATATGAAGAGTTCCCATGGCTACACACACAGGCATGCTGATTTCCTACTATGTTTGGCTCGACGTATGTTTGTGAGCAAATATTTTCAACAATGAATCTTAATCAGTCTAAAAGGTCATCATGCACGTCAGATGCAGTTTTAGGAGCTGTATTACGCATCCAATCAGTGCAAAACATTTATCCAAACATAACTAAACTGGTATCATCCAGGAAGTGCTAAGTTTAAAATAGATGAAATAGATGAAGAAAATTGTGTTAGTTTCAGAAAGACTCAAATTTTGGTTGGATTATGTGAGGTAAAAAAATAACATTTTCAAACTAGTACTTGCCTTTAGATGTGAAGCTTCCATGGTATGTAGAGTTATTTAGTTCTTCTGGGTTGAGCCGTGTTGTTTTCTGTACATTTCGTGCAGTTTTCTGACGTTTCGAATACGGAACTAAATAATACATACACTTGTTTATGTTAAATTTATATCAAATTTCTTCTTGAATTTGTGAGATAAAATCATTTCCGTTTATATATTTCTTTAAATACAGTAATTTCTTTTCTTTAAAATTCTAAAAAAGAAGATTTTAGTAATTTGTGAGGTAAAAATAATTAACTTTTGTACTTTAACTCATTTATGCTCAGAACTTTAAGAAAAAAATTAAAAAAAAAGAATTTTATTAAGTTAAAATCACATATATTTACAGTGAGTTTTGCAAATACCGTTTATCGTACAAAACGGTGGTGGGTACGAAAGTGCCCATTGGCCACGAGTTCTACAAGTATAACATGGAAGGATATTTTGATTATAAATGTAGTTGATAATGATAAATTACACTTCTTTGCAGTTAAATAGGTATTTTATTTCAATACAAACACTATTTTATAAATATTTTTTAAATTCTTTACTCGATAGTATGTTTTAAAGTGCACCTACACACATAGACACTTCACCTATTGCAACTAATGTCTGAATATAGTCTCAAGGCAAACAAATCTAAGATTTTCACCAAGTTTGTACAGAGAAAATAACACAAAAATCTTAGTTCTTGTGATATTCAACAAAGCAATGCCTGTGAAGTGGAACTTGGCACCTCTCACAAGCCGTGACTGTCTTCACCTTGCGACAAAGGGCACACCTTCTCTTTGCTTGCCCTGTTATGATGACGTGACCTCCATAAGTCTCTCGAGCAGGTTTGTTGACCCTGTCAGAATACTGCATTGGTCCTGGTGTCTTCGGAGGGGCGCCATATTTCTGGAGAAGTGTTTGAACACATTTTTTCCTAAAAGAAAGACTGTGTTTGGATATTCCATGAGATATTGCAAGCAACAATGCGTTGTTCATGCACACATCAAAGAACCAAAATATTAGTGGTATGTACCACTTCTTCCCACGGATGGAAACCCTATAGTTGGCTATGTTATTTCCCATTAGATCTCCCCCACTCATATACGAGTTATATTTTTTTAACACCTTGTTTCTACTTTTCTCTGCTACTGGGTATCCTGTGACTTGTTGAAGAGGACATATGCCCAATTCATTGGATAGAATAAAAACTGCATTGTTGTCCATCCATATTACAGCGACGATGTTCTATTTCGAGGCAACATAGGCCACATAATCTCCTCTCTTCCACTTCTTCACAATGTTTTTGTCAGATTGATAGTACAGTACCTGTTCCTTTCATTCCTTTTTTCCCAAGTTCAGATATCAATTTGGCACTGGTGAAAAAATTATCAAAGTAAAATGAAAACACAATATTTGTATAAGAAGCTATTAAAGAATCACAAAAGGTAAGAACAACAGATTCTCCAAGTCCCAATTTTGGATTACTGACCACACTCAGCCCTTTACCCTGACAGAGATCAACTTTCAAGCAACATCCATTCTTTCGTGCCATCACCGAAGCTTTCAACCCAAACCCAACTGGCTTCAAGCTTAAGAACTGCTTGCAGCCATGTAGCCCAAAATAGGGAATCATGGATTTATCTATGGAAATGTTCTTTTCGTTTGTTGCATTTAACATGAACTGTTCATAGCGTTTTTCCAACAAAGGACAAACTTTAGGGAACTTGTCATTTGGAATAACTTACCGTAATATTTTCATTGTCGTATGCGTGTAAATACCTCATATTTTTAAACTTAGATCTTCTCATTGACTTATGAACAAGAACATTTTCAACATCTTCTGCGTTCTCTCAAAACATTTGCCTGCATGGGAGAGGAACATATCTGCTAAGATAGAGAATGCCTATAAAGGTGTGTATATCTTCCATTGATAGTTGAAGAACTGGATTATTTTGTTGTGTTGCATACTGCACTGTGTCTTTCAATAATGGCAGGATTATTTCAGGTGTCAGAAATGTTTCCAAGAACGCTAACGGGTGAGAAGGTTCAGTCAAGTGGGGCGTAGTAGAAAGTTTGATTTGCAGATCTTGTGGTGGTGTTGATGGTGAAAACGGAAGGTCACCCTTTTTCCACTGGAAGGAAATAGACTCGATGCCGTTTCTTCTGTTGTTGCCGGTAACAGTTGAACTTTACCAGTGGTGGTGTTATGTGAACTATTGTCTGGATTTTATTCATCGCTAAGCTCTCCCACTTACCGAGCTCGATAGCTGCAGTCGCTTAAGTGCGGCCAGTATCCAGTACTTGGGAGATAGTGGGTTCGAACCCCACTGTCGGCAGCCCTGAAGATGGTTTTCCATGGTTTCCCATTTTCACACCAGGCAAATGCTGGGGCTGTACCTTAATTAAGGCCACGGCCGCTTCCTTCCTACTCCTAGTCCTTTCCTGTCCCATCGTCGCCATAAGACCTATCTGAGTCGGTGCGACGTAAAGCAACTAACAAGAAGCTCTCCCACGTGTATAATCTCTATTTCAGAAGGGACCCTATGTTGATTGCTTGATAGTCTGTCTGGGTCAATACAAATTTCATCACCAGTCATAATCTGAGCCACCACCTTCAGGAAGTTTGATAAAAACATTTGCACCAAGAACATCCGGCGAATCTAGAATCTCAAGCTCCTCGATTATCTCTGCTAGAGTCAAGATAATGCACCAAGATAATTAGATATAATGGCAGTTTTCTGTCCACAAACCTTAGACCTATGGTGCTTCATAAACAGAAGTAATAAACAACACACTGACATCAAAATACATATTCTTCACAATTGATATTTTGTATTAGGCGCTAAATAATTGACTAAAAACCGTATTTTCAAGCATGCTTTGTCAGAAATGTTGAAATTACATTGGTAAATAATGCCTAATGGAGTTCAAACCCAGTTGTGGGACTCGTGTCCAATGGGCAGTTTCATTCCCACCTTAAGTTATTTGTATCATAGAATCAGGCTAAGTGAATATGAAAACAATCTAGTGACACTGGCATCATTGCACATCCTAGTGTGATCTTTCTCAGGTATTAGTTCAGTTACACAGATAATAAAGTGTGTGAAACTTACCTCCACTTTGGAGCTTGTGATGGCATTCCAAACATCCTTCTTTTCTTTTAACTGTCAAGAAGTGATCAAACACAATTGTTGCTCGGCACACACACATTACAGCTCGTCGTGTCCATTTCTCACTGACAATGGCCAGATATATTTAAAGCATAGTAGACTCGTCTAATAATTAAATTTCCAAGAAGGCGCAAAAGTGCCCATTGGGTATAAATGGGTTAAAATAATAATCCTCTATTTAAAATTATGTAAAATTTGAAAATGTCAAAAATTTTATTTTTAATTTAGTGGGATAAAATATAATTTAAGTTTATAGTTTGATAATCTTTGTTCGAAGAGGAACAGTATGGCTTTAGAAGTGGAAGATCTACAGTGGACCCAATCTGGAGCATGAGGCAATTAATTGAAAACAATTGGGAATATGGAAAGGATCTGCATTAACACGCCGGTTGGAAAAATGGAATGATTTAGAAATGAAACTGTACTAAGGCAGTGGAGTGTCCTATCACCTGTTTTGTTTCTAATGTTTATGGATGAAATTGTAAAGGAGACAAAGGAAGCATATGGCAATAGGGAGATGAAGTTATTACTATTTGCAGATGATATTGTGGCCTCTGGAACAAACACCAAAGTGGTTCAAGAAATCTTGGAATTTTTTTTTTTTTTTTTTTTTTTTTGCTAGGGGCTTTACGTCGCACCGACACAGATAGGTCTTATGGCGACGATCTTGGAAATTTATCGAACACTTTACTTGATAAATTATTCCAGTCCCTTATTCCTCATCCTGTAAATTTACGTTTGCACCAATTTGTTCTCTTAAATTCAAACTCTGTCTTCACGTTATGATTTTTCAACTTTTATAAGCTTCATTCAGACTTACTTGTCTACTAATGTCATCTCTCCACTGCCAGCTCAGAATATACTGCTTAGGTGAGCAGCCCATTTCTTTAATCCCAAGTCTTCCCAGCCCAAAGTTTGCATCAAAAACACTACTCTTTTAATTACTTTATAAGAAATGTATTATGCAGAACGTGTTTCATCCCTCTTTTGGGATATCTTCAGCTACATATAACTTCAGTGATAAAAATATAAACTTATGAATTAAAAAAATGAACTGTGATTCATTGAAATTGAATATTTGTCAAAAAAAATCCATGCATTGTCTTTAGGTGCACTAAATAAAAATGTGTGAACGAAGTTGCCACTGTAAGATACAACACTTTCGCAAGACATTTATAAAATAATGAGAAATGCATTAAAGGCTTAAATGTTCAACTGATATCTTGAGAGCAAATACAGGTGTTGAACAATGTCACCTTGAGCAGCCATGATCGTTATACAAACTTATAAGATATAGGTGGTAAACCAGTGAAGTTGATGGGGTCCGATGTACCGAGGAACAACTCTCGTACAGTGATAATGAACTACTGTGTTCTAGAAGAATCTTAATGTAGCTGTGGATTGAAGGACAAAGTCCTGAAGATAAATTGACATTAGCAAATTGTAAAAGTGATGTTTCACCAGACATGGAAGAGGAGTTTAAAAAGAGGGACGAAATATGTCGTACATTTTAACATGACTTGTTATCCTTGGTGATTTAATGTATTATCACACTTTATGTTGAAAAGATGAAACCAATGCATCTCTTATAAAGTGATTAGTTGATGTCAGGTCAGAATGAAGTTCATTACATGCAACACTACTCTTTTGTTGGAAATCACCAAGAACAAATTGTGCTGCTTTCCTTTGGCTCTTTTCCAATTCTATCAAGTAATCCTGGTATTGGTCACATACCTTAGCACAATACTGTAATTCAGGTCTTAGAGACATATGCCCTCTCGTTTAAGTCTTTATTACAACTTCGAAATACCCTCATATCGATGTTAAGAGACCTCGAACCTTTCTTTACAACCTCATTAATGTGATTACCCCAATGAAGATTATTGCTTATATCAACACCTACTCTAGATACTTGGAGTAATCCTTGTGAGGTACTATTACCCCATCAACACAGTAATTAAAAGTGAAAAGTGAGAGTGCTTTTCCTTGTAGTAAAACTTGCAACCGGATTTTTCATCCTGTTTACCATCATACCATTGTCTGCTGTCCATCTCACAACATTGTCAAGTCTTTTTGTAGTCGCCCACAATCCTGTAACTTATTTTACTACTTTATACAGTATAACATAATATGAAAAAAAAAAAAAACCTTATCTGTGATTCCAGTTCTTTACTCATATATACAAGGACTGAGGCAAAAGTCATGGCAACTATTTTTTTTCTTGTAGATATGTGAACGGATCACAAATGTATAAGTTATGTGTCGTGTCGAAGTTCTGCAGGCATAGTGTGTATGCAGAACAACAGATTGCTCTGTGATAGCTTGTAGTAGCATAGCGAGGGCTGTGAAATCAGTCAGTTGGTGAGTGTCATGCGAGATGGAAGTAACCCGTGTTGAGCAGCGTGCTTACATCAAAATAGCCTTAGAAATGCGATGGAATGTCGCAGTGAATTAGTGAAACCCCTTGGGAATAATGCCCTACCATACCGTACAGTAGCACGGCTTGTAGGAAAGTTTCAGCAAGGATGTGTGTCAACCAGTGATGAGCAACGTTTGGGACGACCTGTCAGTGTGCGGACCGACGTGGCACGTGCCGTCATTGAGCAGCTCCTGGATGAAGACAGACGATTGGCGCTACTGGAGTTAGAGAGGGCAAGTGGCATCGATAAACGCACCGTCCACAGGATATTGCGTAATGAGCTGCAACTGCGCAAAATCGCATTGCGGTGGGTACCGCATGCACTGACGGAAGTTAAAAGGTGGGTGCGCTATGCAATATGCTCCGACCACCTTGCACACTGGCAACAGGAAGGCGATCAATTCTTGTCACGAATAATCTCCATCGATGAATTTTGGGCCAGGGTATACGAACCAGAACTGAAACGTCAGTCCGCGGAGTGGCGACATGCTGGATCACCAAGGAGGCAGAAGGTCCGTCAGAATCCTTGCCCAGTCAAATTGATGGTGATTGTCGCATATGACATCAGGGGTGTCATTGTTTGCCACTTTGTTCCACATGGCAGAACAGTGACCGCACAGTACTACAGGGACTTCCTGGTGTGACAGATATGACGTGGTGTTTGGGAGAAACATCTGGATCTTGTGGACAGTTCAATAATCCTGCACGACAATGCAAAACCACATAAAGCAGAGTGTGTAGGGCAGCTACTGCGACGTTGGGGATGGGAATAATTGGAGCCACCACCGTACTCTCCCGACATTTTGCCCTGTGACTTCGATCTCATTTGAAAGGTTAAGGAACCACTACATGGTAGGCGGTTTGCAACATGAGAGGACATTGCTAATGCTGTGTGGCAACAGGTGACCCGATTCACATACAGTGTGACAAATGCTGAGGTAGATGGTATTCAGCGCCTCCCACATCGTTGGCAGCGTGTGGTATCAGTAGCATGGAACTACTTTGAGGGTCTTTAGGCCCATTTTTGTCATATCAACTTTATGTTTGTTGTCTTTCTTTTGCACCGGGAAGGCCATATTGCCCTGTATACTACCATAATACATTATTGTGTTAAGATATTTCAGTGCTATTCCTTGTCCACACATGTAGTTAACACCTTGTCCTTTCATCTGTATATGTCACAATTTCCAACCGGACTGGTATCTTCAAGAAAAAAAAAATAGTTGCTATGACTTTTGCCCCAACCCTCGTAGAAGAAAACATAAAGGTCCAGTAATACTGTGGGGTGCCCCTCTTAATCATTACAATGTCAGATAATACTTCACCTACTCTGAGTGCTATTTTCTAGAAATTTAGCCACTCATTCATCCAGCCTTTTGTTTAGACCAATAGCCCTTATTTTCATCAGTATTCTCTCATTTTATTTATTTACTCATGTCAGAAGCATACTTAATCATACATTTAAAATAAAGTAATAATTACACTATTAACAAAAATTAACGAAGGAAAATTGACCAAATTTACTGTACATCTAGATGGTGCTTTTCCAAAACTGAGCCACACCTATGGCATTGTCATTAGCATGCATTAAATCTTGCTCTACCCAGTCAAAAGCCTTGGATAGGCCAGTAGCGATACAGTCCATTTGACTTTCTGAAACTAAAATATTTGTTATATCTTGCTGGAATCCCACAAGATGAGTTTCAGTTGAATAACATTTGCTAAACCCGGTCTGCCTTCTATCAAATCTATTAGTAATTTTGCAAACATACCTAATAGATAGTTTATACAAACTCCAACATTATCTACTGACACGTTAATTGAATATGTTTGTTGAACTATCCATTGACAAAACTAATATTGGAGTTGTTTATAAACCACCAGAAGCAGGAAACTTTACCGAATTCTGATTGGTTCCAAACCACTAAAGGAGTGCAACAAGGCAGTACCCTTTCACCCTTACTTTTTATCACTGTCATGGATGAAGTCATGAAAGAAATTAAACAGAAGAACAATATGGATATCAATGCATTTGCAGATGATGTAGTAATTTGGGGAAATACAGAGAAGAAAGTCCAAGAGAGGCTGAACATCTTAGAATGAATATTTGAAAGCACACGGATTAACAATAAATAAATCGAAAACTGTTACTATGTCTGTCAACAGGCAGAAGAAGAAAGGAAAAATAATGCTGGAAGGTACATAGCTGGAAACAGTAGACCAATATAAATATCTAGGGTGCATCATTTCAAGTGATAACAGAATACAGCATGAGATTAACAACCACATTCAAAAATCAACTCAGTTTTACCATCAAGTTCGGAACCTCCTCTGGAACGAACAAGTTCCCTTAAGATCAAATCATATTCTATTCCAATCATACTCCACCCCCATAATAACATATGGCCTAGAAACCTGCACAACAACCCAACAAGTGGATAGCCGCAGAAATGAAGTTCCTACAAACTATGGTACAGGGGCCCGTTTGAAATGGTTTGGCCATGTCAAACGAATGGACGATGGAAGGACAGCAAAACAATGGCTACACACAGCCATGGCTGGAAAACGACTGGTAAGAAGACCTAGGAAGAAATGGCTGGACCAAGTGAAAGAAGACATAGGAACAAGAGGAGTCACCTGGGATGTCGTCTTGAGAAGAGTGGTACATGGACAGACAGAAGTGGAGAGAGCTCGTAAACCACACCCAGGTAACTGGAGTGGAAAACATGATGATGATGATGACTAAGACTCATACCTACTTACAAACATGTACTCGTATGGTGATTTTAACACAGACCTGACTCCACTGATGAAAATCGTTTACAGAACATATTTACCTCTTGTAATATGTCATTATTGCTACTTAAAAGCCTACTCACCACGTGCATATGGCTAACGGATCCTCACGCACACTAATAGATTTACTAATCACACTCTCTCTTCAGAAAATACTAAAACACGGACAAACTTCGGTACCTGGTATAACCTACCATGATCTCGTATATTTAGCTTATTCCTTGAAAGTTGCCAAAACAAAGCTGAAGTGGATAACCTATAGACATCATCATCATCATCATCATCATCATCATCATCATCATCATCATCATCATCTGCAGTTTCCAGGTTTTGGCCGGGTCTGCTTCTATAGAGACATGAAAAGTTAAATTCTCAACACTTAATACATGTCACTATTCTCTGCTGTGGGATGAAATACTGCACTTGACTGACAATGACTAAAAAGTAAAGAGGTTTAACACATTGTTCGGATTTTATAACAAGCATGTACCTAAACATACTGCTAGGGTGACTCGCAAGGCTGCTCCATGGTTGTCAAATGACGGTAAGTCTGCAGTGGCTGAACGAGATGTACTTCACAGATGTTGTGTAAAAGCAGACTTTATCAACCGACGATTTTGAAAAATACCGTGTGCTTAGAAATAGAGTTAAACAAATTATCAGAAATAAAAAATATGCGTACTTCCAACAGTTAGCCAGTAACTTCAAAAAGTACATAGCAACAACTCAGATCTGAAGCAAACTACAAACTCCAATATGCATGATATAAATCCAGATGAATTAAATGCCCACTTTAATAGAGAAATGGTTAGTACCCACCCTCAAATTATACAAACAATAAGTTCTTTTCAGTTTACTGCATTACCACAACACAAGTTTTGTGAAGTACATGAAACTGACGTAAGGAGAAAACTAACGTCAATAAAATCGCAAACAATCGGAGTGGATGACATCCCGATATCCTTCGTCACCTTGATAGATGTAATATTGCCGGTTCTAATCCACATATGTAACTCGTCTTTCAGAAGGCTACTTCCCAACTATCTGGAAGGATGCTTTAATTTTCCCAATACCAAAAAAATCTCTAGCAAATTCTTCATTTGACTATCGGCCTGTCTGTATACATTCTTGACTTTCGAAAGTCTTAGAAAAACTCTTGCATGAACAACTGCTCCAGTATTTGACACAGCATTCGTTACTTGATCACTTGCAATCTGGATTTAGAAAAGGACATAGTATATCTACTGCTCTTCTAAACATTACGGATGACGTAAGGAGAGCAATGGATGAACGTAAAGTGACCGTGCTCATTCTCCTAGACTTCAGCAGTGCTTTTGACACTATCAGAACAGACATATTAAAAGCAAAATTGAATTCCTTCCATCTCAGCCATGCTGCTCTCAATTTGTTCACTTCCTGCCTCCATAACCGACGACTGTTGTCGTGAATGAAAAGAGAACAGAGTGGAAGTACAAAGTAAATGGTGTTCCACAAGGTTCCATACTTGGCCCCCTGTTATTTATTTTATATTTGAATGGCCTCTCTTCTAACTTGGAAAACAGGAACTACCATTTCTATGTCGACGGCCTTCATATTTACTGCGACACAAAAGTGAATGACATAAATGCAGCTATTGAAAATATGAACCGAAACTTAGAGCAGATCAGCTGTTATGCAGATGAGAATTCTCTCTCCATCAACCCAACGAAAACGCAAGCTATCATAATAGGGCAGAAAAAACTGGTTGCCCATTTACATCTCTACAACTTCCAGTCATTCAACTTAATATTGTTGCTATCCCATTCTGTAAATCAGCAAAAAGTCTTTGAGTCACTATAAAGGAAACTTTAAACTGGGATGAGTATGTCACTAATGTATGCAGGAAAGTTCATTCATCACTTCATCCCCTTAAGATTCATCAGACCGTATTACCTCTCAACTTAAAAATAAGACTGGTTCAAAGATTGATGCATCCAATTTTTAACTATGATGTTGTGTTGCTGGATGCTACCAGTGAACAAAATAATACCCCCTCAAATCAGAACTTAAGTTTGAACATATATATATACTGTATACAAAATAATATAGACTAAAACTAAAATATCTACATCGTAAGTCTAAAATTAGCAAAATAAATTCAATATTAACTACTCCACATGAAATTCATATAACAGTAATATATGAAAACATTTGGGAACTATTTACTCAAGACATTCACTCTCACATTCACACATAATATAGGCTACATAATATAGCCTACATATTCAAGAGGACATCTTTACACTGTCTTTTGAAGGTAATTAATGAGAAACAATTTCTGATTTGAGGGGGTAGTGTGTTTGGTCCGCGAGAAGTGTTTTATTTCCCTCAAGTCCGCCGGCAAGCCGGTTAGGACCCCCCTAACCGCCACCTGGGAAGCGCCACATGGGAGTATCACCTCTCTCCCTGCTACGCCAGCATAGTAGGTTCATGGAGTCAATGTGATAATGCTCCGCTGAAATTTGTATACACAGTATAAGAACATCATGTCATCTGAAGAGAAATGAAATACATATTTCTTTGTTACATGAAGTACAGAGAGAAATTGCGTACACAGTGTTCAGCGGCAGTGCGCACAACTTCACACACACTATAACTCTATAAACCAAGTTGTACAGCCCACGCTCTTCCTTGCGCTATACATGTCAACCTCCCTTTCCTGCCACTCCTTGCTTTAGCAGTACCATGTGGTCCAAGACACTGCTCCATACGCTGAATAGCTCTGACCCTTCCTCTGGGAAATGCAAAGCTGCTTTGTAATACGGAAAATGCTTGGAGCTTAATTGATAGAATCCATCCTAACCTAAAATACTTCCCCGAGACAATATTCGAGATTCATGGGTAGAATCTCAATAATAAACAGTATAAAACATTATAAGACCAAACATTCCATGAAATGGAACACTGCTGATAAGTTTATTCGCAGAACAAATCCATGATAGTTTGATGCAAGGTTTGCGAATAGTTTGAAATGTGCTGAACTAATTTCCACTACGAAAGGAAGTGGTTTGAGCGATACTAAATAAATGGATACAATAGTAGCCCCATTGTACAAGGCAAAGGGCGATAAACATGAAGTGGATAATTACAGACCAGGCAGCTTGACAAGTGTTTTTTGTAAGCTCTGGGCAAGCATTCTTTCTGATTATATTTATTTATTGATGTCTTTATATGTGGTGAAGTTAGGGTCTTAGCCCTCTCTTACACTTAACCACATTATGCACCTTGATACTCCTTCTTTTTTCTCTCTTTATCCCCAGTGGGTGGGGGACGCAGACGAATAATACACCCACGGGATTCCCTGCCTGTCGTGGGAGGTGGCTAAAAGGGGCGACCAAGGGATGATTGAATTAGAACCATGAAACTACTTTGATTCATACCATCACGCGGGGAACACCATGGGTTGCCTGTACTTGCGAGTATTACCACTGTATTAGGTACGAAATAGGTTTGTGATTAGTAGCAGCAAAGAGGCTGGTCTGTGGGTTTGCAGTACCCATGCGTCGTACCCACGTGAGCAACACTGCGGGTCTGGGCGTTGCCTGTGAGTTGTACCACTATATGAGCGACACCATGGGTCTGCGTTGCCTGTGATTAGTACCCACTATGTGAGGAACACCACAGGAATACCGGCACCCGTGACTAGTACACCTAGGTGAGGAACCTCATCGGTTTGCGTTGGCTATGAGTGGCGCCATCGTGTGAGAAACACCGTAGGTCTGCGTTACCTATACGAAGTACAATACTTGCGAGTAGTACCATCTTGTGTGGAACGCTGTGAGTCTTTGCTACTTTTGATTAGTACCCCAACATGACAAATACCATGGTTCTACTTTACTCGCGACATGTACCATTCTGTGGGGCCTTAGACATGGAATTTGGACCCCTTTAGACATCAAGCATCCTCGATTCAGGATTATGCCTTATAAGTGGTCCCTTGGTCAGTAATAGTATTATTTTTGATCTTTTTTTTTCATCGGATCCACTGTTTTTTGGTTTTTTATTGTTTTTTTTTTTTTTTGGGTTCATGTCCATCCATTCATTCTTCTTGACATTTTCTTTTTTTGGTCAGTGGATGATTTTGAATTTTTTGTTGCCATTTCATTTCGTACCATTAGGGGTTGATGACCTCGATGTTAGGCCCCTTGAAACAACAAGCATCATATTGACTGGTCCAGCGCTTGGGGTGTAGGGGGCAACACGTCCGTCACCCGGCGGCCCCGGGTTCGATTCCCAGCCTGGTCAGGGGTTTTTAATTGTAATTATTAATATCCCTGGCCTGGGGCTTGGTGTTGGTGACGTCCTTTATCTTCCTTTCCTCACACACATTCCACACTACCGCCATTCCAATTACATGCAGGTTCATACAATATGGTGCCAGTGGGTACTAAAGATCCACATGGGTCGATGCCCCGAACAAATAGCATTTAAAAAAAATCACATTGACTGGTATATACCAGCACATTAACTGGTTTTCATTCTCGTTGTTTGTGCTCTGTTTCAAACATACACCTTTCCATTCAGAATAACATCATTTTGGGGGGTTGCAGGACTCCAGACTATCCTTGGAAGTGATTTATAATGCCAATCATTGTAATATCACTCTCCTTTTGTACTCACACTACTGCACCCTAACACTTTTCAACATTGGTAATACATACTCAAACTTATACAACTCAAATGTTTATAACTAAATTTCCAGTATCTCAAAGGGATTTAAGTTTCCTGACAGAATCTTTCATGCATTACTTGTTATATATTTTTAATAACTCAAGGTTCTGATTATTCAAGCTATGCGTAGGCCTTTTACATGTTGTCTTTTTCTTCTTCTACAGATTTTTCCATACCTGTGGGGTCACGGGTGCAATCTGTATTGCACAAGTTGGTTTAGTCCTGCTTTGTAGCCGGATGCCTTTTCTGACGCCAACCCTATGTGGAGGGATGTAATCATGATTGCATGTTTCTTTGGTGGTTGATTGTGTGGTGTGTTGTGTGCATATTAAAAGGAGTGTTTGAACAAACACCCAGTCCCTGAGCCAGAGGAATTAATCAAATGTGATTAAAATCCCTGTCCCAGCCAGGATTCGAACTGAGGACCTTCTGAACCGAAGGCTTCAACACTGACCATTCATCCAAGGAGTCGGACTTATGCGTACACATCATCCCTACAAAAAACCAGTTCGTAGTGATCTTATAAGTATAAGCAAGTCTACATTTTAGTCAGTGTAGTACTAGAGAAATTTGAAAAGAGTACCGTTGTTTAAAAAAAAAGACATACATACATACATACATACATTATCATTATAGACTGTTATGCCTTTCAGCGTTCAGTCTGCAAGCCTCTGAGAATTTACTAAACGTCGCCACAATCCTCGATTTGCAACTAGTGTTGTGGCCTCATTTAGTTCTATACCTCTTATCTTTAAATCGTTAGAAACCGAGTCTAACCATCGTCGTCTTGGTCTCCCTCTACTTCTCTTACCCTCCATAACAGAGTCCATTATTCTCCTAGGTAACCTATCCTCCTCCATTCGCCTCACATGACCCCACCACTGAAGCCGGTTTATGCGTACAGCTTCATCCATCAAGTTCATTCCTAAATTAGCTTTCATCTCCTCATTCAGAGTACCCTCTTGCCATTGTTCCCACCTGTTTGTACCAGCAATCATTCTTGCTACTTTCATGTCTGTTACTTCTAACTTATGAATAAGATATCCTGAGTCCACCCAGCTTTCGCTCCCATAAAGCAAAGTTGGTCTGAAAACAGGCCGATGTAAAGATAGTTTCGTCTGGGAGCTGACTTCCTTCTTACAGAATACTGCTGATCGCAACTGCGAGCTCACTGCATTAGCTTTACTACACCTTGATTCAATCTCACTTACTATATTACCATCCTGGGAAAACACACAACCTAAATACTTGAAATTATCGACCTGTTCTAGTTTTGTATCACCAATGTGACATTCAATTCTGTTGGATTTCTTACCTACTGACATCAATTTAGTCTTCGAGAGGCTAATTTTCATACCATACTCATTGCACCTATTTTCAAGTTCCAAGATGTTAGACTGCAGGCTTTCGGCACAGTCTGCCATTAAGACCAAGTCGTCAGCATAGGCCAGGCTGCTTACTACATTTCCACCTAACTGAATCCCTCCCTGCCATTTTATACCTTTCAGCATATGATCCATGTAAACTACAAACAGCAAAGGTGAAAGATTACAGCCTTGTCTAACTCCTGTAAGTACCCTGAACCAAGAACTCATTCTACCATCAATTCTCACTGAAGCCCAATTGTCAACATAAATGCCTTTGATTGATTTTAATAATCTACCTTTAATTCCATAGTCCCCCAGTATAGCGAACATCTTTTCCCTCGGTACCCTGCCATATGCGTTCTCTAGATCTACGAAACATAAACACAACTGCCTATTCCTCTCGTAGCATTTTTCAATTACCTGGCGCATACTGAAAATCTGATCCTGACAGCCTCTCTATGGTCTGAAACCACACTGGTTTTCATCCAACTTCCTCTCAACGACTGATCGCACCCTCCCTTCGAAGATGCCTGTGAATACTTTGCCTGGTATACTAATCAATGAGATACCTCGATAGTTGTTGCAATCCTTCCTGTTCCCTTGCTTATAGATAGGTGCAATTACTGCTTTTGTCCAATCTGAAGGTACCTTACCAACACTCCACGCTGATTTGACTACTCTATGAAGCCATTTCATCCCTGCCTTCCCACTTCACCATTTCAGGTCTAATTTCATCTATTCCTGCTGCCTTATGACAATGGAGTTTATTTACTATCCTTTCCACTTCCTCAAGCATAATTTCACCAACATCATTTTCCTCCTCCCCATGAGCTTGACTTTTTGCAACACCACCATGATGATTTCCTTTTACATTGAGATGATGTTCAAAATATTCCCTCCACCTCTCCAGTGATTCCCTGGATCTGTTATGAGTTCACCCGAATTACTCAAAACACTGTTCATTTCCTTTTTCCCTCCCTTCCTAAGATTCTTTATTACTGTCCAGAAAGGTTTCCCTGCTGCTTGACCTAGCCTTTCCAGGTTATTACCAAAATCTTCCCATGACTTCTTTTTGGATTCAACAACTATTTGTTTCGCTCTGTTTCTTTCATCTACGTACAAATCCCTGTCTGCCTCGGCCCTTGTTTGGAGCCATTTCTGATAAGCCTTCTTTTTATGTTTACAGGCTGCTCTCACTTCATCATTCCACCAAGATGTTCGCCTTTTCCCATCTTTACACATAGTTGTTCCTAGGCATTCCCTTGCTGTTTGTACTACAGCATCCCTGTATGCCACCCATTCACTTTCTATATCCTGAACCTGCTTACTGTCTACTGTTCGAAACTTCTCACTAATCATATCCATGTACTTCTAATTTCCTCGTCCTGGAGATTTTCTACCCTTATTCGTTTGCAGACAGATTTCACTTTCTCTACCCTAGGCCTAGAGATACTTAGTTCCCTACAGATCAGATAATGGTCTGTATCATCGAAAAATCCCCGAAAAACTCGTACATTCCTAAAAGATTTCCTGAATTCAAAGTCTGTTAAGATATAGTCTATTATGGATCTGGTACCCCTAGCCTCCCATATGTAGCGGTGAATAGCCTTATGCTTGAAGAATGTATTCGTAACAGCTAAACCCATACTAGCACAGAAGTCCAGCAAACGCTTCCCATTCCCGTTAGCTTCCATATCTTCCCCACATTTACCAATCACCCTTTCGTATCCTTCAGTTCTATTCCCAACTCTCGCATTGAAATCGCCCATTAGCACTATTCTATCCTTGCTGTTGACCCTGACCACGATGTCACTCAATGCTTCATAAAACTTGTCAACTTCATCCTCATCTGCACCCTCACATGGTGAATACACGGACACAATTCTTGTCCTAATTCCTCCCACTGACAAATCTACCCACATCATTCGCTCACTTACGTGCCCAACAGAAACTATGTTGCGTGCAATGGTATTCCTGATAAAGAGCCCTACCCCAGACTCTGCCCTTCCCTTTCTAACACCCGTCAAGTACACTTTATAATCTCCTATCTCTTCCTCCTTATCTCCCCTTACCCGAATATCACTTACTCCTAGCACATCCAGATGCATCCTCTTTGCTGACTCAGCAAGTTCTACCTTCTTTCTTCCATAAGCCCCATTAATATTGATAGCTCCCCATTGAATTCCATTTTGTTCGCCAAGTTGTTTCCAAGGAGTCCCTCGCCTGTCAAATGGGAGTGGGACTCCATTACTCCCATAGGTCCGAGGCTTGCTTAAAGTGTTCTGAGCTCGGTAAATTCATGAAGCAGGATGCTGCCCTACTTGCACATAGTCCAAGCGAGGATCTCTCCTCTAACGGGTTATGGACCACCAGTGAATTGTGTAGTCCTAGCCGCCTGAGCACAAGGAGGGCCACGACTCAGAATATGTCCGAGATGCCCACTCCCATTCCATAGCAACTGGTATCCCGACTCTCAGGACCACTTACTAGGCCACTCAGCCGTTGCCCATGGTTCACGAACTAGGACGTGACCCACGAACATGAACCACAAAAAAAAAGGGGGCAAAGAAAAATTATAGACGGACTTCTCTTCAATACGTATCCAAAATGAGAATTTTCCTGCATTAAGGCATAACAAAGCTGGTTTTAAAACACCATCTTGTACTGTAGGTGCAGAGAAAATATAATGGCAATGTTGAAACTGAAGTAGTATGCACGTTATTCTATATTTCAAATATTCAATAACTCATTGTATTCAGCCTCCACAAACACTTCGAGATATCAGAGTTTGACTGTACTTCAACCCTCCTCATCCATGTTCTAATGCAAATTGATTTGTGTTATCACCTTCCCACATTGCTGACTTTTGTTAAGCATTCTTCAAAATGTCCATAAAATTAATTGAGCATGCCTGTTGTTGGACTAGTTTTACACAGGACATAATGTGGCATATCCTGTACAAGCTCAGAAATCTATTACCTCATTAAATCAAAAACCATAATAATAAGTTCATTAGTGTAATTAGTTTATTACTTGGTGGAGTAATTTCTTTGTTCAAGCAATTTGATATCCTAATTTATAATGTACGCTTTAGCTTCCTCTGTGAATCATTGATAGATTGTCGACTTATGGATTCCAAGATCATGGGTTTGTTGAATTTCCGAAGGGTGGAAAAAATTCCATTGGATACTCCATGTAGTATGATGTTGACATGTGAAAGACGTGTGGTGATACACTTTTAGTGTTTCCCTGACAAAATTAATTAAAAATCAGCCATAGATCGCCCAAGAGATATCTGGTTTACTCTGCCATCTGATAGAGTAAAACGTCAAAATACGACCGGCAGCCTGAATGGCATCAAATCAAAATGCCTACTCATGGTAGCTGAGATATTATTATTATTATTATTATTATTATTATTATTATTATTATTATTATTATTATTATTATTATTATTATTATTATTATTATTATTTACACTCTTTTTCTTTTTCCCATTTTGTTATGAAAATAAATTTGGAAGAAATGCTGTGCAGAATATGCAATTACATATCATAATTCTGTTTCATCTCTGTTCAGATACCTTATGGGACGTAGTAAAGAAACTTTGTCCTCAAGAAGCAGATCCTGATTCGAATCCAGTTGTAGTATTCACTCAAAGAGAGATATATGGTGTAGACAGTCTGATGGAAACAACACTTCGAAGTCTTGGACTTCTTGGTGGAAGGGCACTGCTCAGGTAATATTCACTTTTTTTAAGAGCTAGCTACGTCATCATCATTGTTGTCATAGTCGTCATCATCATCATCATCATCATCATCATCAATTCCCCTTTCTCAGCTGACGTCGGATGGGGCAAATATGGTTCCTCTCTACTTCATCCTCTCTCTCCACCATTCCTCATCCAGCACTGTGTTCCATTCCAGGTTCCATTGTCCTATGCTGTTCTTCAGAGTCCATCCATTGTAATCTTGGTCTTCCTTGTCATCTCTTCCCTGTAATCTGTCCTTCCAGTGTTTGCCTTGGCAGTCTTTTTTCTTTCATCCGCTTGAAATATCCAAAACACCTCAATCTGTTCTGTTGCACATTTAGCTCTTTTCCTATTTCTACATTTCACACTCTGTCCCTCCTTGGCTCCTGTACCATACTCCTCAGGAATTTCACTTCAGCTGTCTGTAGTGTACTTTAATCTCTCTTAGCCATTGTCCAGGTTCCTGCTGCATATGTCAATAGGTAAGTAATATTCCTTGTACATTACTTACCCTTCGTTGGTATTTTTTTACTCCGCATTAGTCTCCGTACCTGGTAATAAAAGGCACTTCCCATTTGTATCCTCCTACTAATTTCCATATCCATTCTTCCATTTTCAGTCAGTTCACTTATCAAGTATTTTACAGTGTTTTTCTATTTCCAGTTCCTTGTCTCCAGTTTGATAGCTCCTTTCACTTCACTTCCTCTACTCATCAGCATTGTCTAACTCTTCTCTAACTCTTCTCCACATTGATCCTCAATCCTCATTGTTCAATCAGTCTGTTCATTACATACATCTGTTTTTGTACCTCCTCCCCACCTTCTCCCCAGATCCGCAAACATAATTAGTTTCATTCTTTCCTCTCTATAATCTTCCCTCGCTGCCTTTAAGATGTCATCCATAACCATTATGAACAGCAAGGTGACAACACAGTCCCTTGTTTTAGCCCATTGTTAATCCCAAACCATTCTGTTTTGCTCACTATTGTCTTCACACAACCGTAACAGTTACCAAATATTGCTTTTATCATTGTTATTTGTTCAGTCAATCGATTACTAATGCAGAGGTGGCACCTATTATGGATTGTCCGTAATTATTATAGATTTCACCTCACGATTACGGAATTACGGTCAAAGGGGAAATTATGGAAAATCTGACATTTTACTTACAAGGTCTACCCAAAGAAGGAACATATCAGGTTCAAAATCTCTTCACACCCAAAACAGAGTAAACAAAATATGGCTAAAAAATGAAATAAAGTTACTGTATAGAAAGAAATCGCTACTAAACTTACAACTTTACAAAATGCACTTAAGTACATCCCATTTTACATCCCCTTTAGACTGGAGTTCCATTAAACAATATACCATTGAAAAACTTTCCAACATCTTAGATAGAAAGCAAAAAACCCTGGAAAACAAATTTAAACATCTAATAGAAGATTTTTAAAAAAAAGTCAACAGCATATGTAAATAAAGAAAAAAACCTGAATCCTTTAACGAAAAACACCCCTGTGACAATTAATTTATCAGACACCAATTTTTCTGAAAATGAAATGAACATACTTAATAAAGGAACTAAATTAAATTGGCCTAACCCGCAAAAAATGGAAGAATTAACCACCACAATAGCGGAATCAGAAGTAAATATAGGGAAATTGCCGGCAGAAATACAAAATGACATTAAATATAAGATAATAAAAAAGAAACTCCCAAGTTTAGTAAAAGAAATGAAAACCAATCACGACCAAGCCCTCCTAAAACAAATAAAAAAATTAAAGACAAAAATAAGGGATAACGTTATCGTAACTAAGGTGGATAAAGGCGAAACAATAGTCCTAGTAAATAAGTGACTACATTAATAAAACTGAAGAATTCTTTTCTAATGAATCTTATACAATAGTAAATAAAGACCCGGTCTCTAAAATTCAACGGAACCTAAAAACAATCCTTAAAAATTCAACTTGTTTATTTGATGAGCAAGAACAACAAAAAATGGTCAACACGAATCCAACATTGCCTAAGGCAAAGGCACTACCTAAGGTACACAAAAACACACCCATTCGACCAATCATAAATAGCAGAAATAGCCCAACATATAAAATGTCAAAATTTATAAATCAGTTCCTCAAAAAGCATAAGTTTCAGAGTAACTCCTCAATTAAAAATTCTATTGAATTTTGCAAAAGATTAAAAAACTTCAGCTTACAACCCCACCACAGGATGAGCTTGTTTGATATTACCAATATGTATTCAAACATCCCCATTAAAGAGATAGTTGAAATTATTAACTTAAACCTTTCCAAACATAGTAACTTAAGTAAGCTAGAAATAGATAAATTTATTAAACTACTTAAATTTGTACTAAATAATAACTATTTCACTTTTAACAATAAAATCTACCACCAGTTGCGGTTAGCAATGGGTGACCACAGCTCAGGAATATTAGCAGATATTTATATGGACAACATAGAACATAAATTAATTAAACCGAATATAGAAGGAATCTGTCTTTGGCTGAGATTTGATTATGATACGTTTATAATAACAGGCAACCGAAAAAATAACAGTGAAAAAATCCTAGAATTTTTAAATAGCATTGATAGATACATAAAATTTACCAAAGAAGACGAGAACAAAAACTCATTGGATTATCTGGACGTTACTGTAAAACGCTTAAATTATAAATTCGATTATCAAATATACAGAAAACCGACACACACATCAATAACAATAAGAAATGATTCACTCCACCTGAAATCCCATAAACAAGCAACCTTTTTCAGTATGATTTACAGAGCTCATAAAATACCCTTATCACCCACAAATTTCACGAAAGAAATAAATTTCTTATAAAAGAACTAGCACTTGTCAACAGATATAAAGCAGAGATGGTGAATTGAATCATCAAGAAAGTAAAGCTCAAATTAGCCACAAATCTCGCACCGGAAAAGACCAAAAAATCAAAATACGCAACCTTTACTTACACCAGTTGAACGATTCACCAAATAGCAAACCCACTCGAAAAGCGGGATATGCAAGTAGCCTTTAAAACACATAAAACTAATAAAAACTTATTTTTTAATCATAACACAGTAAATTCCTACAATCACAAATTTCAAAGTTCCGGAATATATAGACTAACATGCACACAGTATAAATCTTCACATGTTGGCCAAACTGGCCGCAGCTTCCTAACCAGGTACTGGAACACTTTAACGCCTTAAGGCATAATAAATACTCTGCAATGAGTAATTATAAGAAAGAAACCGGCCATCATTATACCTCAGTTGACAAAGACCTTACAATAATCAAAAGGATCGAAAAGGGGAAGCTAATGACAGAGTTTGAAAACATATACAGGGTGAAGCGTAATTCGCGCACTCGGGCGTCGGAGCGCGACTCCTCACACGCCAGCAATAAAAAAATGTCTCTTACAAATTTTCGTCTTGCGAGTATATCCGGCAACACTGTAACCACATCTGTCAGCTGTAGGTAGTCGTACTGTACAGTTGGTGCAGTGGATAGAGTTTTGGGTTAGCATGCAGGAGGTCGAGTGGTCGATCCTGGGTTGAGGTGTATGTTTTTTATTTCGTAAATGTAGTCCAGGTGGTATGGTATCTGGCATCTTAATCGTCAACAGAGATTGCAGTGGGTCCTCTAGAAACCATTTGCACTTGCATACTACGATCCTAGAAATGGACGAACAATAGTTTTCTTTGGTCAGCTTTGAAAGGCGCCCTTTCCACGTCGTGGGCGTGAATTTAATATGGACAGTATTAGTGCTAATGTGCTACATCTGCGTGATCATATTACATGTAGTATGGTGGCGACTCCGAAAACCTTAAAAGGTAGTTCGTGGGACGTGAAACAAATAACATTATTATTATACATGTTGTATGTAAATGACAAGTAGATGTTGTGTTATTGTACTGTGCTATCATCTTTAGCATATCGAAAGTGATATTGTTTGTGTAGTTATTCTGTCCTATGACTGGTCATTTGTTTCAGCTGTCTATTTCTTATTAGTCTGACCAGGTATTTGTTGTTTCAGCGTTACAAAATGTTGTAAATGTAGGATACACGTGAGCTCAGAAACGGTGTCTTACTGTATTATAGTAGGTAAATGTCAGATGCAAATTAGCAAATAAAAAATGTGCCTCAACCCAGGATCGAACCATCGACCTCCTGCATGCCAACCAAAAACTCTACCCACTGCACCAACTGTACAGCACGCCGAGAACGTGCTGACAGCGGTAGTTACTCTACATATGGTTACAGTGTTGCCAGATTGCTACTCTTCAGTGTCCGTTTTCTACCGGATATACTCGCAAGACGAAAATTTGTAAGAGACATTTTTTTATTGCTGGCATGTGAGGAGTCGCGCTGCGACGCCCGAGTGCGCGAATTACGCTTCACCCTGTATATTTATTTGGATCAATATTTTAATAAAGAAAAAAATTTGAGCGACGAGGCCGAAATAAAAAGCCCGTTAATAGAACAGTTGCCAACATTGTTACACACTTTCAAATCAGATAAAAGCAAATTGTTTAGGATATTTAATATAAAAACACTCACAACAGAAACTATTTCGAGAACGAATCCCCCTCTACATAACACACCAAAGCTTAACGTCCCGCCCGCAGGATCGTCCCCTACCCCCACCTCGATAACAGATAAGAACTCTCCACCACATGGTACGCCAATAGCAAACGCCCCGCCTAACATTTATCCCCCTCAACCCCCTACTTGCCCCTCACAGCCCCTCCACACGTACAACACAAGGAGTAGAACCACAACAGACATTAGTCACAGTAACGTAAGAAAGACCACAAGACTTTGTAGCAGCAGTCAAAGGGGTAAGAGAAAAAGAAAAAAAAAAAAAAATATATATATATATATATATATATAACATCAAACTCACATTACAAGCACAACATATAACAGTATTCAAGTTAATTTCCGTTTGTTCCAGATGCTTCACTCATTCTATTACCTCGAAAGAAACATAAACAAGTACTCAAGATTTGGATAGAAGCCCCCCCCTTTTAACTACAACTACATTAAGACAATCTGCTACCAATGGATATTGAAGTCGTAATAGACTAGAACTAATTATTCTAATACTTTCACTGATCAAATCACCAAACTGCAGCAAGCCTCGAAAATTCTAGAAGCTGGTCTCCAACGGTTTCAAGATTTTAATTTTTAGAATATCATTTCGACTCAAATTACACATGGAGTCAAATCATAGTTGTTTTTAAATAATTGCATTGGAAATCACAATTATTAACCAAATTCTCAATATCAGAAGTTACTGTGTTCCAGAAATCAGTGGATTTTAGAAAAAATGGCTCCTATATTTTAACCTTCAGTTTATATTTATGACTCAAATTTAAAGCCATATTACAGTTGATTCAATCAACCACAGCACTGTGAAAACAATTTAGCCAAATTTTCAAATTGTAGTTACTATGTTTTGGACGTCAATGTATTTTAGAATTAAGGGTTACTTCAATTCAACATCGTAATTCATATTGTCATACTTTTAATGTGTACATGATTCCTATGTTTTTACATATCATTACTAAACATGGATTTATACTCAAGCAAAAAATTTGTAAAAACAATCCAAATATAACAAGGCTTAACCTTGAGACAATTATGTAGGCTGAAGATGCTTGTAAATAAAGCGAAACATGTCCCTGTAAATTTGTTGTTGTAATATTAAGAACTAGCAACACAAAACCAATTTGTATTGAATAGGTGGATTAAAATAATCACTATATTGTAAGCATTTATTTAAAATCTGACATTATCACACACAAAATAATTTTCTACGGAAAATGAAATGGGAAAATATTCAATCCTTTTGAGCCTTTCTCTTAAATTGTCCTCGTTTCAATGCTTGTGAGTTGGCAACGATACTTATATGTTCATTTGCTACCCGTGAGCATTGCAAAATTCATTGTGAATGAAGGAGCTCAGGCGCTGCTCTTCTCCATTACAAATCCTTCAGTAATATTGTATTTGCTATCTTAAGTGTACCTGACAGTTGACAGAAAGATTGAGAAAGAAGTGAGGCCTACATTAAGCACATCTGCACTAGAATACTTTATGGTTCAGAAGACGAAAATGTCATCACAGTGGGAAGGATGCTTCAAGAATAACTACATTGAAAAGCAGCTGCTGCGTGAGAAACAAGCTACAAGGAATGTTTTTTCACAGAACTAACAGGTTTTGTGCAAATTTTTTAATATGATATACATTCGAATAAATTGCTAGATGGAAGGGCAAAAGGGGTGTCATTATCGAGAAGTAAGGAGCATGCTTTGGACTTAACTAGAAATTTTTCTCGGGGGCGGAGGGCGATTACTGATAATCCTCTTCAAAGGTTGTCACCTCTGCTAATGATGTGCATTTAGGGCAGTCACCTGGGTGGCAGATTCTGTATCTGTTGTTTTCCTAGCCTTCTCTTAAATGATTGCAAAGAAATTGGAAATTTATTGAACATCTCCCTTGGTAAGTTATTCCAGTCCCTAACTCCCCTTCGTATAAAAGAATACCGTATTTACTCGCGTATTAGACCCCTTTTTTCCCCACTTTTATAGCCAAAAATAGTAAATGGGGGTCCAATATGCGATAACCTCAAAATTTTGTGCAGTGAACACATGACTTCTAGGATATAAAGAGCTATAAATTGTACGTGTAAACATTCTATACTTAACAAACTTGGAATGTATTTAAGTTATACTGGCTATTTTCGTCAGAAGGCAGTATTTCTAAACGTAAAAAGACAATAAAGGGTGAACACGACTTTTAGGCCTACGGTACATATAAAAGTCTGTTTTAGTTACTCATATCACGTCATTCGTTACATCTCATTGATTCCTCTGGTGAGGCTGACATCAGGAAGGGTGTATGGCCGTAATAACTCGCTACGAAGATTCGTCTCACTTCATACTCGACCCCGTAGAAAAAAGGGATAAGGGTATCGTGTTATTATATAATTAAATATTGGTACAAAAGAACTTAATGGCCAGTCGTTTCTCTGTCATTTCAGCAATAGGCCTACTGCACAGTAAACCTGATCACTGCTTTCATTTGCGCCGCCAACTTCCCTGCCCTGACACCTGCGTGTCGGTATTTCAAGTGACGTCATCTTCACTGCCATCTTGTCAGTCGCGTCAGCGATGCTTCATTAAGTTAATTGTTTTTGAGCCATGCACTGCAATCGAGTGCATACGAGGCCCCGTCTTTTTGAACTTTTTAATAATAATTTTGTTCCCGACTATAGAGTCTAAACAGTGTGAATCTATTCCCAAATGGTTTCTGGAGACTGTCTCTGATATTCTCAGTTGGTGTATATGTAGCAGAAGCCACTCCTTCCGAATAAAGTCATGCTGTAGAAGGTATGCCAAACCATCAGCTGATAACTAGCATATGTTACGAGTTGTACTTCCGAATGTAATACATAGTAACTGGAAACATTCTTTTGGTAACAGACCCTTATTTTTAAGTACATTTCATGCTTGTTCTCTACATTTATCACATCAGGATTTACGTAAACAGCTGTCCATGAGATAAGACAGACCACATTGATTAGGTTAGGTATATTATCGCCCTGATAGATCCAAAATTTCCTCGACGGAAAGAATAAAAATAAATAACGGGAAAATATACCACATTTATGGATATCTACAGGTGTGGCGGTAATGCGTTTTATTATCATAATGTTTAATTTTGTACGTTTGTTGTCTCTTTTTAATCAATGTATACCGGTACCCTAGTATGTTTTGTTTGGCGTCTCCGAAAATCTTTTAAAGTAGGCCTACATGGGGACATGAAATTATTATTATTATTATTATTATTATTATTATTATTATTATTATTTGTTGAGTACGTTGGCGAGTAAATAGTTTTAATTGGATAGCTTTTATCACATTTTAAACCTGCTTCTCTCCAAATATAGGTATACCTACCCGAGTTACGAGATATTAAACGACCACTTTGTTAATGGTCTCGCCTGGTGTATAAGTAGCAACAACCGCGAATATTTCTCAACTATAGTAAACTCGTTTCCTCATCCCGAGGTGGTACACCTGTTTTTAGACACATCCCCAGTAGAGGGGAGTTACATATACCGCTTTTACCGTATATCAACCTTCCTGCCGTTCGTAAATGTCTGGCCGTACAGTACCGGCAATCGAAGTCAGACTCCCGAGAACAGCAACTAATTGTGTTAACCATTACGCTGGCGGATTATTATTAATTACGAAACACAAACATATTGTACGCATCCTGGGCATATCAGGGCAACTATTACCTAATTCGGTTTCACAAACAGATGTATAAATGGAATTGTTCGATGAGAACCTTCGGAAGTCATTTTCCGGACTCGAAGTCTCGTCCTCCCTACTTGCATTGCGTCCACGGCTGGAGCTCAAAAGCATATGGGCAATGGAATGTTCGTAAGAGAAAATAGGCGTTACATAAAATATAACGAAAGTAGGGTTCTTTATAATGTGAGAGGAATACACTAATATTATTAAATGAGAAGAATCTTTGTTGAAAATATTTGCTAAACATTTTATTATACTGATAAAATATCTCGGTAAGTACACGAGATGATGCCTTATTACAACACACAAACAAAGAAATAATAAAGACTGAAGCAATAATTATATATAGTATGCCTTAACGTCCTTTTAGTTTATTCACAGTTGTAGTTGTCGCTTGGCATACCTTAAATCATTTGATTAATACGCACTGATACGTGGATTTATTTATCTATAACAGTGATACTAAATGGCATCTATTATTTTAATAGGCTGATCAAAAATGGCACCTTCTTGTTGAATCGTATCGTTAATTAACTATCATGGTTGTGGAATTTATGCATCTTATTAGTACATTTTCTTTTACACACAAGATAGCATTGCCGTATATCAAACATATTACATAAAATCAGCTTCATGGTCCGTATCGCACTTCAATAGACTCACAATTAAGTATTTATTTATTTTCCACCTAGTCGATACAATGATTGCTTAAGGCAATTTTTAATGGTCAAAAGTGGTACATGTTTCGTATATTATCAACATCTTCAGCCACATAACACTGTTTAGATGAAGAATATATAAAATTGACAAAGTAATGCTTTAGAGGAAGTGTCCTTAAAATTAACATAAGATTGACAAGATTAAAACAAACAAATAACTCAAGAGAAAATATATAAATTATTTCTACAATAGAAAGCAGTCGTCAAGGAAACACTTGTACAATATTCCATAGAGAAATTGTCCTAATAAATATTCTTTTCTTAATAATTCATGAAAAAAGATCAATTTATAAATTAAAAATTATACAATTTATAAGTAATTATCGAAATGAAGAAATCCTGATATCACAGTGCGGCTCTTATTATTAATGTAGATGAAAATATAACTAATTCCTAGTTGTCAAATCTTAAGCCTGCTTTCCTTTGGAACAGTAACTCCTGTCATTCTTTCACAGTTTTGCGCCGGGTGTAATATTGATGATGCGTTCTTCCTTGCTCTTGCACCTGAGTAGGTGGGGGAGCGGGGGATATAGGTGTGTCAAGAACTTCTTTGCTGTCACCTATAGCTTCAACTGAGGAGGAATAAGTTGTAGGGCTATCTGTAGGTGGAGAAATTCCAATTCTTTTTTCTTGATCCTTCTCAAGCATTTTCAAATATACTAGAATTTGATAATATAATGGATTCTTATATTCTACAGCCTCATTAAGGTTATCATTTTTCTTTACAAGTTGGTCTAGATGAATGTACAGGTCTTCATATGTGTTCATTAAGCTGCCCTTTTTTAACTTTTTTATGATGGTCAGGCCTTGTTCTATGTTGGTAAATTTATGACCTGTGGCAGTCATGTGTGATCCCATTGCTGAGAATCTTCTATATTTTTCAGCATTCACATGTTCCAAATATCTAACTTTAAAATTGTGGCCAGATTGTCCTATGTATGTATTCTTACATTCAAAGCATGTGAGTTTATATATACCGGAATCAAAATTTTTTTTTGATCTTTTTCCGAGAGACTTATTGTATCATGGTTGAAAATACTATGTTTCATGTTGTTATTGGTGGAAAATGCAATTTTGAAATTTTTTCTCTTAAATAAATTTGTTATTACATGAATGTTTGGATTATTATATGTGAACTTGATATATTTTTCAGTTTTACTAGGTTCGACTGCTAATTTAGATTGTTGCTTCTCCGAAAATTTATTAATTATTTTATCAATCATGTTATTGTTGAAACCATTCAAGAGGGCTTGTTGTCGGATAAACAACAGTTCTTTATTCCTTTCAGATTTGGATAAAGGAATACTAAACGCTCTGTTAACGTAACTATAATATGCTGATCTTTTCTGTGCCTCAGGGTGTAACGAGTTGTTCTTGATAGTGGTCAGTGTGAAAGTGGATTTTCTGTGTATTTTGAAAGAAAATCCTTTTTCTTCTCTTGTTGTGACTATGTCCAGAAAATTCAGTGATTTTTCAACTTCTTCTTCTAAAGTGAATTTTATATTGGAATCCAAATTATTCAATATATTTAAAACTTTATTGCTATCGGTGAGTCTGTTATCTATTATAGCGTAAACATCAGGAATATATATATATATTGGCTAATATATACTTAGACTATTTGGAACACACGAAAATTATTAATCAAATAGAGGGTTTGGATATTTGGACACGTTATGTGGACGATGTTTACGCTATAATAGATAACAGATTCACCGATAGCAATAAAGTTTTAAATATATTGAATAATTTGGATTCCAATATAAAATTCACTTTAGAAGAAGAAGTTGAAAAATCACTGAATTTTCTGGACATAGTCACAACAAGAGAAGTAAAAGGATTTTCTTTCAAAATACACAGAAAATCCACTTTCACACTGACCACTATCAAGAACAACTCGTTACACCCTGAGGCACAGAAAAGATCAGCATATTATAGTTACGTTAACAGAGCGTTTAGTATTCCTTTATCCAAATCTGAAAGGAATAATAAACTGTTGTTTATCCGACAACAAGCCCTCCTGAATGGTTTCAACAATAACATGATTGATAAAATAATTAATAAATTTTCGGAGAAGCAACAATCTAAATTAGCAGTCGAACCTAGTAAAACTGAAAAATATATCAAGTTCACATATAATAATCCAAACATTCATGTAATAACAAATTTATTTAAGAGAAAAAATTTCAAAATTGCATTTTCCACCAATAACAACATGAAACATAGTATTTTCAACCATGATACAATAAATCTCTCGGAAAAAGATCAAAAAAAAATTTTTGATTCCGGTATATATAAACTCACATGCTTTGAATGTAAGAATACATACATAGGACAATCTGGCCACAATTTTAAAGTTAGATATTTGGAACATGTGAATGCTGAAAAATATAGAAGATTCTCAGCAATGGGATCACACATGACTGCCACAGGTCATAAATTTACCAACATAGAACAAGACCTGACCATCATAAAAAAGTTAAAAAAGGGCAGCTTAATGAACACATATGAAGACCTGTACATTCATCTAGACCAACTTGTAAAGAAAAATGATAACCTTAATGAGGCTGTAGAATATAAGAATCCATTATATTATCAAATTCTAGTATATTTGAAAATGCTTGAGAAGGATCAAGAAAAAAGAATTGGAATTTCTCCACCTACAGATAGCCCTACAACTTATTCCTCCTCAGTTGAAGCTATAGGTGACAGCAAAGAAGTTCTTGACACACCTATATCCCCCGCTCCTCCACCTCCTCAGGTGCAAGAGCAAGGAAGAACGAATCATCAATATTACACCCGGCGCAAAACTGTGAAAGAATGACAGGAGTTACTGTTCCAAAGGAAAGCAGGCTTAATAAGATTTGACAACTAGGAATTAGTTATATTTTCATCTACATTAATAATAAGAGCCGCACTGTGATATCAGGATTTCTTCATTTCGATAATTACTTATAAATTGTATAATTTTTAATTTATAAATTGATCTTTTTTCATGAATTATTAAGAAAAGAATATTTATTAGGACAATTTCTCTATGGAATATTGTACAAGTGTTTCCTTGACGACTGCTTTCTATTGTAGAAATAATTTATATATTTTCTCTTGAGTTATTTGTTTGTTTTAATCTTGTCAATCTTATGTTAATTTTAAGGACACTTCCTCTAAAGCATTACTTTGTCAATTTTATATATTCTTCATCTAAACAGTGTTATGTGGCTGAAGATGTTGATAATATACGAAACATGTACCACTTTTGACCATTAAAAATTGCCTTAAGCAATCATTGTATCGACTAGGTGGAAAATAAATAAATACTTAATTGTGAGTCTATCAAACATATGGTATAGTTGACCACAACAATTACATATTACACTGAACACATACGCGTATCCTGGGTTTACCTAACAAATTATATTCAAAGTAAAATCAACCAACGCTGGTATTGAACCCATCACCATAAAACACTCCGAATAATAAAACACGTAAACACATTACATAGAAAAATATCAAACGTATAGCACACAATACATCTTGAGGATATGGCTTAATCAAGCCATATTATTAGGTTAAATCCATGATTCCAACGTGAGCCGAACCCACATACTTCAGCTTCCAAGATAAAAAATCTGAAACTCCTATCACGAGCTAATTTAATGCATAAAAATGGGGAGGAATCCATCCTTCGCAAAATCATAAAATTATCCACGTTACTCATAACGTATCATTAGCATGGAATCAATACTGACTGACAAATGAATGAAGGCTTGCAGGTAGACATTAAGACTCTTGGAAACAACACAATCTCCCTTCAGACCGTGCATATCCTTACATCGTAAATCCGTCATTCTATGACAATGACTGTGTGCCTTGCTCTGCGGCTACAAAGACATCTTGTATTCTTTCTTTCTTTTTTCTTCCTGTCATCTTGGCTCGATCTCAAGTATGCATTCATTTGAGAGCCACTACTTCTTATTATTTATTATCTGGCTATATTGTGCCCTATAATGACTTAGTTCCCATCAGGCGAACGCTGAAATCGAACCATGTGCATCATAGCGACCAATACGTCCACAGAGTGAGTATTCGTGGCACATAGCTTACCTTGCGATGTGTATCCCCTCTCAGCAGCTCTGGAAAAACATGAATCAGGGGTAGTGGGTAAAGAACAGGGCACCATTATTACTTAAATAAAGAGGATACCAAAAGTGCAAGATAAGAGCAATACTAACAAAATAACAAAAATTTTATCTGCCTTCAAATTTTTACAATAATATTTATTACAATCAGATCGATGATTGAAGGTATACAAATATATAAGTAAAATCTGACGTATAATACATGGGACTTCAAAACATGGAGCCGTCTATAACCATCCTACATTTGGTTGCGAAAACACCTTCACATGACTTCCGTGCTGTAACAAGCATATCAACAATAATATGAGTAACGGAATATGTAAACGTGCATCTGCACAAAATGAAAGGCTAGTAACTTCTTCCTATTCCTCTCTAAACACCTCTATGCCACAGTACTCCGAACATCCTAACTGGCAAACAAAAACATTCAAATTATCTTGCTTCGATGAGGCATCGCACTCGAGACCTACCAAGAGCAAGAAAAAACATATAAGATAAAACATCAGGAATTCTAATATACCGTCCAATAATCATGTAATTGGGGGCTGGTCGCATAGAAATAATATTTACAAATGGGAATACAACCACAACTTGTTCCGTAACAGAAGGTCGTTGGTCTCCCTAAACATTTAACAGACCTACACTAGCATATCCCTTCTGTGATCCTGTGTCGTGACGTCATACTACTCCCTTTCTTCCCTTACTACTGGCACGTGACAAGGGTTGGCCATTCTTCTGTCTCTAAAAATAGCTTCCAGCTGGTGAACAGTAAACAAACTGCGGAAGTCTTTCGCTCTCACCGCAGTTTCAGGAATCTGGCCTTCTCGTTCTCATTACTATGCGTGGGCTACTTGCCATCGTATTTACTGTATATCATTACCAATTCAACAATACATCGCTGCTGCCTATAACGGGCTTGTCTATTGCTATTCTCTGGTGCAATCTCCATCGCAATTAGTCCTTGGCCAACACGGGGCATTTACATCTCATATGACACGTTGTGAATAGGCGATAGGGCCTCCTTTACCTCGATATGCACAGTCAGCTGATTACACAATACTCATATATCTCAAATGTTATGACCCGCACCTCTTGACACGTCAACCCGAGTAAGCTAAGGGATAAGTAACGTACTCAAATGAACTACATTGAACCATAAAGTTATGTACATGACACATCACAATCAACAATAGCTATCGATCTAACTGTCTGTGCTGGTCCGACATGAAAATATATACAACAAGTACACAATCATAATAATACCGAGTGCCATGGTTATCACGCTAAATAAAGAACAAACAACATGCAACCTACTATCAACCTAACTGAGTGCGAGTCCTGGGCATAGACATTAAATACACGACAACTTCCTACGATATTTACATGTTGGCTGATGGCCAACCTTTCTCCTGTCAAATGGAATTTATGACAGCATGCTTATTACAATTGGAAAGCTCTGACCTGTGATGGTGATCATTACGGAACGGCTCCTCAGTGGACAGCCTGATTTACTGCATCACGACGGGCTTAGATGGTGACGGCACACAAGTTGGTAGCGGGAGACATCCTGGCTGGTGGTTGCATTTCCTGCAGCTTCTCTGGTGGTTGGATGGTAGCCACTTCGGTGTCGCGTTGAGTAGACGTGCTGGATGTTTCTGGGTCAACTCCTGATGCCATGAAGATGCCTTGTCTGCTTCAGCTCCGGTTACCGCTCCACCAACATAAATGAGCAGTATCTCGTTCCGGGTTGATGTAGGGAAAACTGTACAGAAATGTCCATTACACACTGTCCGTAGTTTGATGCCCGTTTCCTCTACCACCATACCTTATGTGGTCTGTTAATCAAGTCACTTTCAGTGTGTAGGCCTGCTACTCAAATTGTTCATCTCTCAAGACATAATAGCAGTTTCATATCATGATTTTCACACTGACCGAACTTTCTGACCCAATCGATAACCTGAGCCTACACTAATATGTATCATTCGTTTGATACAATTTGAACCTCAAGTAATGTGAAGTTACTAGTCAAACAGCATTATAATTAGCAGCATATTTTCTCTTGGCAACAGATCAACGCTTGTAATTTCAATTGTCCAGCTTAATTATCCATATCGATTACTTACTTTTCCCAAGGCTTGGTTGAACTTGGCGTATGCAGCTCGAAGATAAAGACGCTCTTCTGTATGCCGACTTGTAGCGTGATGACCTTGTTCTGGCAGCAGTACAGTCGATGAATGAAACTGACACACATGGCGGCCATGTATATATAATCAAGCTCGCGACCGCGTTGCCAAGCTCCAATGTGGGAGGTCTCTATTTACGCGCTCCCACGAATGGAAATTTGTACCGCACAAAGAGTAAAAAGTATCTCACTAAACGTATGCATTTATAATTATAATTATAATTATATCAAAATTTACGCGAAATTATGTAGGTTGCAATTCTCCTATCAGATCCAGTGCATCGCGTATGTAGCTGGAGATATTACATCAACTTCCTCTTCCCTCCAAGTTACAATCAACTTGCGAGATTCATGAAGTGGTTAGCGTCCAACGCTACTTATTAAGAGGCTTCGCTTGGGTAATAAATTCCTTTTATGAGTCTCTGGAGTTTTCTTCACGCTTCTGATTCTATGTTCCCACGAGAAACACTCAATCTCATATCCTCTTACCTAATAAAATGCTATACATAGGGCTTTCATGGTGGTCTCATACAATTCCAGTATAGTAGGCCAAAATCCATATTACTTGACCATGAACTGAATGGTTCAATATATTCAGCCTAATTCAATATATCACGACAGCCATAATTATTATAATTCTTTATCATTCCAACACCTCAAACATTTCACAAGCTTCACCTTCCCACATCATACCACTGCATCTCAAATCCGTTCTATTAATTTACAGAGAAGACTCCATTCTCACAGGTTATTTAACTAATTCATTTTCACTCGCGTATCTATATAATTTACATATTACCTCGGTTTGAACATCTTCAATGATCATTTATTATTATATAGGATTTATAAATACCTGAATCACCTTTAACCTAACATATAGTCTATATTCAAATTACTATGAAAATATTTACCAGATAATAACATTACAAAGAAATTATAAATTTAGCTAAAGCGCTATTGTTCTCAAAATATGTGCTTCATATGCACTAAGAATTTATGGGATCTATATACTAATTCTTGAAAATAAGCCCACTAAATATCAATGATTATTCTTGAATCATCAAGAGATCCTAATTAAAATAATAAATAAACTTTTCCCAGTCACACGCGTATAGTGTTCCCTACATTTAATATAATTAATTATAACATTTTAATATTTACAAAATAAAATTGCTACTGGCATGCAAATCTCGTGGTTCAATATATTCAAATTAAATGTACTCATCGAATGCTGGGTATGGTTTGTTGTTATCTCGAGGTACACTTGAGATTTTACACCAACATGACTACTCCTCTCTTTGATACTCCTTGTTTCCTCTTCATCCTAACACAATCCATGTCTCGAACTGTGGCCTTCTTAGTGGAGTCTCTAGACGTTCCACTGAAGAAATGACTGTAGGCACTTAGGCACGATTCTCGTAGGCTCCAGTTCTCGGGGTTCGATGATCACTCACGAACATACAGGCAAAAATGGGAAAATCAGTTACTAAACACTGTTTATGTGTTTTCAAAGAATCTACTGGTGATTAGATCCACTAATAACTTTATGTAGATTAATCCAAATAATGGCAAGTTTGTATAAGTCACTATTCATTTTGCCGGGCTGAGTGGCTCAGACGGTTAAGGCGCTGGCCTTTTAACCCCAACTTGGCAGGTTCGATCCTGGCTCAGTCCGGTGGTATTTGAAGGTGCTCAAATACGACAGCCGCGTGTCGTTAGATTTACTGGCACCTAAAAGAACTCCTGCGGGACTAAATTCCGGCACCTTGGCGTCTCCGAAGACCTTAAAAAGTAGTTAGTGGGACGTAAAACAAATAACATTATTATTTACTATTCATTTTCCCGTTAATCATACAGTCTAATTATCACGAGTGTCCATGGAGTAATTAAAATTGAAATAATTGATACGGAGATTCCACCTATTCAATTATTTCAATTTTAATTGTGATATTCTTCAATACGGAACAATAAAATTTTTAACTTTAAATGTCCATGGAGTATGCAAACGCTAATTTTATCAGGAATAGTTCTTTAATTTTACTGGAAGTCACTCTTAAAATTCTTTAGATAGGTCACTATTAATTACTGAACGTAATTAGCTTGTCTCACTACTTCTAAACAACCTGATGCGTTTGCCCTTTCACTAATGATTGCATCATGAGCCGCAACTGAGTCTCGTTGATATTTAAACGATTAAATGTTGAGATAAGACTTCTGTTCATCACTACTGTACATTATCTTGTACCACACGGCTTATTTCGCAATATTTTGCACCGCACGGATGTGTTTTTCTTCCTCGACACAACACCTCATACACTGTTATTCATAGTTCACTACTAACGTGTGAGTACTGCGGCTACACAAATTACAATGGTATATTGCATCTAGGTCCGGGTTTTATTTATAGTATCTGGACTGAGTGGTCGGGGAGGAGGTAGACCACGCCCCTGATCAAAATAAAGCTCCGGTAAACGGAATCTTTCAGCGACGTGAAAGCAATCAAATTATAGCTCGTGACCCCTATTTTCTACTGATCTCATTTAAAATCAAAATGATCAGCGGGTCATTCACAATCTCAAAAGCGTCCTTTTAGAAATTCACGCATCATGGTTCATCTCGCAAGACCACCCGCTTTTTTCCCTCATGTTGCCAGATTTCGGCAGTCATCTTTAGTCTGCGTACCACTATATGACAGGCGTTATTAGTGATCCACTATTAAAGTATTGCATTTATATGCATCAACAGTTAGCATTAAATACGTCGTTTCGAATGAGACCTGACTCATAAATTTCCAGGGATTATCTTAGATGAAGGTGTTCTTCTTTTTCCTCTCTTTAGTTAATTATGGTGAAGTGGCACCAATGAATACAGTGTTGAATTGTTAAAGGATATTTACTTCTCGGGGGTTAACACACCTTAATTCAGCCCACTCTCTGACAACGTACATTTCGAATGGAAAATTCTAAGTTCCCATGGAGGGAATTAGATATTTTTCACCAATAGAGCTTGTCAAAAACAGATCAGATGTAAGGCTTTTCAGGCGTTTGCTCTATTAACCAGCGTTTTGTCTTAGGTCTGACACTAGACTCATCAGAGTGGGATGTGTCAGACCCTACCCCCATTGTGGAGATTTATCTCTCGTATGCAGTTATCAGACTGTGTCTCCTATAATGGGCTTCTGATAAGTTCACCTGCATAGACGCCTGCGTCAGTGGGTAGGGTCTGACACATCCAACTCTGAGTCTAGTGTCAGACCTAAGACGAAACGCTGGTTAATAGAGCAAACGCCTGAAAAGCCTAACATCTGACCAGTTTTTAACCTACATTTCCACATGTAGCATCATCTCTCCTCCTCGCTCGCACAAGTGAGAGCGCTATTTCAAGGTTCCGGGGTAATTCGTTATCCTTTTCTCGATACAGCGCAGGAAACTGCTCCCTCCGGGCTGGCGTATCGCAACTCGCATCCCAGTTCGGCATGTAGACTGCTAATTATGACATATGTCCCAGAATGTTGCGGAAAACAGCATATATGATCGACTAAACCTCCTAACATGCCTATGGCATGGTGATGAACGGTTACAATATAGCATGACTGATGCATGCTTGCAATGCGCGGGTCAGACACGAAGCTAGGCCTATTCACCTACAGTATTTGTGCGACGTCATCAGAGCTGCAGTAGACCTACGCTACGGACATTTTTTAACTACGAAACACAGATGTAGGTACCGCATGGATTCGACGCGTTTTCATAGCGTAGGTCATACGGACAAAAATTTGTGCGATGTCATCAGAGCTGCAATAAGACTTGTAGCCGCTTCGAAGCGGAATCATTGTTCTTCTCTGACGAATTACGTTGGGGGTGTTATAGGCCAGATTAATTTTTTTCATTTTCTTCGTCTCTAAAAGCCAGGGGGGTCTAATACGCGAGGAGGACTAATACATGAGTAAATACAGTATTTTCCCCAATTAATTTTCTTGAATTCCACCTTTATCTTCATATTGTGATCTTTCCTAATATTAAAGACACCCCTCAAACTTACTCATCTGCAAGTGTCATTCCATGCCATCTCTCCACTGACAGCTTGGAACATACCGCTTATGATATACATGTTGATTCCAATAGGGAAACTGAAATATTTGTCCCAAAGGAGTAAATACCGCTTAGTCCAGTAGCTCGACTAATTCCTCCCGAGTCTTCCCATCCCAAACTTTGAAACATTTTTGTAACGCTACTCTTTTTGCCGGTAACCACCCAGAACAAATCAAGCTGCTTTCCTTTGGATTTTTTCCAGCCCTCGAATCAAGTAATCCTGGTGAGGGTCCCATACACTGGAACCATACTCTAGATTGGGTCTTACCAGAGACATGCATGCCCTCTCCCTTACATCCTTCCTACAGTCCCTAAACACCCTCATAACCATGTGCAGAGATCTGTAACCATTATTTACAATACCATTTATGTGATTACCCGAATGAAGATCTTTCCTTATATAGCTAGGTATTTACAATGATCCCCAAAGTGAACTTTCACTCCATCAACACAGTAATTAAAACTGAGAGGACTTTTCCTATTTGTGAAACTCTTAACCTGACTTTTAACCCCATTTATCATCATGCAATTGCATACTATCCATCTTGCAACACCCTAGAGGTCATTTTGCAGTTGCTCACAATCTTGTAACTTATTTATTACTCTATACAGAATAACATTATACGCAAAAAGCCTTATCTCTGATTCCACTTCTTTACTCATATCATTTATATATATAAGAAAACCTAAAGGTCCAATAATACTGCCTTGAGGAATTCCCCTCTTAATTATTACAGGGTCAGATAAAGCTTCACCTACTCTAATTCTCTGAGATCTATTTTCTTGAAATATTCAGTCACTCTTTTGTCAAGTCCTATTGCACTCATTTTTGCCAGTAGTCTCCCATGATCCACCCTATCAAATGCCTTAGACAGGTCAGTTGCTGTATAGTCCATATGACCTTAATCCAAGATGCCTGCTATATCTTGCTGGAATCCTACAAGTTGAGCTTCAGGGGAATAACATTTCCTAAACCTGAACTGCCTTCTATCAAACCAGTTATTCATTTTGCCAACATGTCTAATATAATCAGAAACAATGCTTTCCCAAAGCTTACATGCAATATATGTCAAATTGACCGGCCTGTAATTTTCAGCTTTGTCTATCACCCTTCCCTTTATACACAGGGGGTACTATAGCAACTCTCCATTTATTTGGTATAACTCCTTCATGCAAACAAAAATCAAATAAGTCTTCAGATATGGTACTATATCCCAAACCATTGTTTTTAAAATATCCCTCGAAATCTTATGAATTCCAGCCACTTCTAGTTTTCAGCTTTTGTATCTTATTGTAAATGTTGTTATCATAGGTAAATTTTAATACTGTACTTCTTTAATATTAGTGACCTCCTCTAACTGGACATTATCCCTGTAACCAACAATCTTTACATACTGCTGACTGAATACTTCTGCCTGTTGAAGATCCTCACATACACACTCCCCTTGTTCATTAATGATGCCTGGAATGTCCTCCTAGAAACGTGTTTCTGTGTTAAAGTACCTATACATACCCATCCATTTTTCACTAAAATTTGTATGAATGCCACTTATGCTTGCCGTCATGTTATCCTTAGCTGACTTCTTTGCTAGATTCAATTTCCTAGTAAGTTCCTTCAATTTCTCCATACTTCCACAGCAACTTCTAACTCTTTCTTTCCCGTCTGCACCTCCTTCTTAGTCTTTATATTATAATAATGTGTGTCTTTACCATTCCTTACCACTTTGAAAGGTACACACCTGTTTTCACATTCCTCAACAGTTCCTTTAAACCCATCCCAGGGTCTGTTTTCATTTTTATTTACCATTTTCCACTGATCATAGTTACTTTTAAAAAACTTCCTCATGCCTGATTTATCAGCCATACGGTACTGCCCAATAGTCCTACTTTCAGGACCTTCCTTTCTATTACATCTTTAATTATGACAAAAACAGCTTCATGATCACTAATGTCATCTATTTCTCTATAGAGCTGCTCTGGTTTTACGAGCACCACGTCAAGTATATTCTTCCCTGCAGTTGGTTCCATCACTTCGAGTCAGCTGTCCTTCCCATATTAACTTATTTGCCATTTGTTGGTCATGCTTCCTGTTGTTCGCATTACCTTCCCAATTGACATTTGGTAAATTGTATTGAATAGGTGGTTATAAAATAAAAGTTTTTAACTTTAATAAATTGAGATCTCGCGCAACAATCACATTCTTTTCTATATTGTTTCCCACATAGCTGAATATCCTATCAAATAATTCTGAATTAGCATCAGCGCTACCCTTTCCTGATTTGTATACTCCAAAGACATCAAGTTGCCTATTATCTTTAGAAATGAGTATTACACCTAGAATTTCATATTTCTCATCTTCAGCTTTTTCGTAGCTTACAAGTTCTTTTTTCACCAGAATGAATACTCCCCCTCTTACCATTCCTATCCTATCTCCCCTTGCCAGGCCCCTGTGTGTCAGGCTTTCCCAAACTTTTGATCTGGGGATGCTCTTGTATGCCTTCTCCAAGATCATAAAAATAATTACTATATCCTTACCATATTTTCAGCCATTTTCCATGATCTGTCTCAGAATGAAAATGGGTTCTGTTGTTGACCTTCCACTTCTGAATCCAAATTGTTTCTCTTGAAACAGACTTTCTACCTTTTCTTTAATTCTTCTTTCCAATTAATAAAGTATTTCCTCATGTATTAGAACCCCCTAGCTTTTTGAGATGAAGAAAAATGAAATTAAAAAAAGCTTGCATATATACTCCTCCTAAGACAATTCTTCAGAGGACAATTATTCTATTTCGTAGCAGGTGCAGGTCGTACTGCAGCTCTGATGTCACACAAATTACGAATAATTTTGTTTGTCGGACCTGCACAATGAAAACGCACATCAAAATCATGCGATATGCCTTGTGTTTTGTAGTTAAGAAATGTCTGCCTTCGTAGCATACCGCAGCTTCGATGACATCGCAGAAATAGGTGAACAGTTTCGTATGTCCAACTCATGCATTGCAAGCACGGATCAGTCATGGCATATGCCTGCATTTTGTAGTTAAGAATGTCAGCCAGCATAATGGTTAGGACAATTAGCTGCCATTCTCGGGGGCCTGATTTTGATTCCTGGTATTGCCATAGATTTAATAATGACATGAAGGATGGTGTGTGGTAAAATGCAGCTCACCTCCATTGGGGACATGCCAAAAAATAAAAGAATAAAAGGTAACACCACCTCAGGATCAGGAGATGAGGACACAGTTTACTTTAGTAAAATATTGATGGTTGTTGTTATTAATATGTCAAAGTGATCGTTGAATATCTCATAACTCAGGTCAGTGTAGGTACTTTTTAGAGAAGTTGGTTTAAAACGTGTTATAAACAATCCAACCATAACGATTGTTTTGCTCGTCGATGTGCCTAACAAATTATTATAATAAAAACCATAATATTAGTTTTACGTCCCACTAACTGCTTTTAAAGTTTTTGGAGACTTTAAATGAATTATACTACGTGTTAATATAAACATGGAGACAGTGAACTTCAAAGCATGATAATAAAATGGATTTAGATATCTCATAAATATGACAAGCTTTCCTGTCTTTTTTTTTTTCCTGTGTCTTAGAACCTCTGGAACTATTGGGGCTCTTAGAGATAGCATACCTAACCTAAACAATTTGGTTTGTCTATCTTAATTACGGCTGTTTAACCTTTTCACTGCAGAGTTTTTATGACCAGGCGAACCTTCTGGGTCATTTTTTTAAAAGGAAGTAGCACTTTTGCAGATTTTTTCTTTTACTGATACTATTAAAAGAATGCATATTGCCCCCTTTGCCCTGCAGCCCAATACGGGGTCAGGGATGAAGTGAGACTATATTTTCCAGCATGTTTTTACAGCTGGATTCCCCCTTTCTGAAGCCAACCACACTTAAGAAGATAATGAATATGAAATGAATGATGGTGCATGAAACTGGGTAAGGAAGTGGAAGGAATCAGCTGTGGTTTATGAATAGGAACTGTCCTGGCATTTGCTTGGGAGTGCAAAAGGGAACTGATGGTGGGGTTCGAACCCACTCGCCTGCCAAATGCAGAGCTTGGCTCCATTGTCAGAGCATGTTAATACGCACGTTTACTACTTTGTCTCACATTTTCTTTTAGTTCAGTATTGCCCCCTTTATATTCCGTCTTCATGATAAATAGCTCTCCAGAATCACTATTTATGAGGAAACATTGGATTTCTTCGTCAACAAGAGTTTAATGTATACTTCAAGACGCCATGGTGGCTACACGTTACCAGGAAATATGTTCCACTCCAAAGAAGCTGGAATAACATCAGATCGCCTTCAAAACGAGCGAAATGGAGTGATATATCTGCCGTACAGAACTTCTTTGAGCATTTCCACAGAATTTCAAAGCATGACACTATATCCCATTCATGTGAGATTGGTGAAGTACACACTGTACTAAAACGTATATATACAGGTTTGGCAGACGAGGCACGGCGTTCAGTAATATGTATATATACGGGTGTGGCGTTAAATGGATTAAGTAAATCCTGACTTGATAAATATAGTGAACAAGCATGAAATACACTTAAAAATTAAAATCTGTCCAAAGAACACTTCCAGTCATTATATATTATATTCTGAAGTACAACTCATAACATTTGCTAGCGATCAGCTGGTGGGTTGGCTCGTTTTCTGCAGCACGGCTTTATTCAGAAGTGGTGGTTGCTGCTACTCGTACACCAACTGGGAAAATACAGAGACCAGCTCTAGAAACCATTTGCGAATAGATTCTCATAGTTTGGATTCTGTAAATGGGAACAAAATTATTTCTAAAAGTTTCATGGTGTGGGTTACTATAGTCACGTCCTAGTTCGTGAACCACGGGCAACAGCTGAGTGGCCTAGTAAGTAGTCCTGAGAGTCGGGATACCAGTTGCTATGGAATGGGAGTGGGCATCTCGGACATATTCTGAGTCATGGCCTTCTTTGTGCTCAGACGGCTAGGTCTATACAATCCACCAGTGGTCCCTAACCCGTTAAAGGAGAGATCCTCACTTCTATGTGCAAGTAGGGTAGCATCCTGCTCCACGAATTTACCGAGCTCAAAACATTTTAAGCAAGCCTCGGACCTATGGGAGTAACATTTGACAGGCGAGAGACTCCTTGGAAAAAACTTGGCGAACGAAATGGAATTCAGTGGGGAGCTATCAATATTAATGGGGCTTATGGCAGAAAGCAGAATTGGCTAAGTCAGCAAAGATGATGCATCTATATGTGTTAAGAGGAAGAGATAGATTATAAAGTGTACTTGACGGGTGTTAGAAAGGGAAGGGCAGAGTATGGGGTATGGCTGTTTATCAGGAATACCATTGCACACAACATAGTTTCTGTTAGGCATGTAAATGAGCGATTGATGTGGGTAGATTTGGCAGTTGGAGAAATTAGGACGAGAATTGTCTCAGTGTATTCACCATGTGAGGTTGCAGATGAGAACGAAGTTGACAAGTTTCATGAAGCATTGAGTGACATCGTAGTCAGGGTCAACAGCAAAGATAGGATAGTGCTAATGGACGATTTCAATGTGAGAGTTGGAAATAGAACTGAAGGGTACGAAAGGGTGATTGATAAATGTGGAGAAGATATGGAAGGCGTTTGCTGGACTTATGCGCTAGTATGGGTTTAGCAGTTACACGAATACATTTTTCAAGCATAAAGCTACTCACCGCTACACATGGGAGGCTAGGGGTACCAGATCCATTATAGACTATATCTTAACCGACTTCAAATGCAGGAATTCTGTTAGGAATGTAGGAGTTTTCCGGGCATTTTTCGATGATACAGACCACTATCTGATCTGTAGTGAACTAAGTATCGCCAGGCCTAAGATAGAGAGAGCGAAATCTGCCTGCAAACGAATGTTGTTCAGTCTTCAGCCCTAAGGCTGGTTGGATCCTCAACAGCTCTGCCATCAGCTGTCATAAATGGCCTAGGCATCACTGAAGAGGCGTACTAGGGAAATGAGGAGTGAGGTAGTTTCCCATTGCTTTCCTCGCCAAGCCAGAAGTTGATAAGAGTAGAAAATCTCGAGGAATAGGAAATTAGACAGACATACATGGATATGATAGTGAGAAGTTTCGAACAGTAGACAGTAAGCAGGTTCAGGATATGGAAAGAGAATGGGTGACATATGTGGATGCTGTAGTAGAAACAGCAAGGGAATGCCTAAGAACAACTGTGTGTAAAGATAGGAAAAAGCGAAAATCTTGGTGGAATGATGAAGTGAGAGCAGCTTGTAAACGTAAAAAGAAGGCTTATCAGAAATGGCTCCAAACAAGGGCTGATGCAGACAGGGAATTGTATGTAAATGAAAGAAACAGAGCGAAACAAATAGTTGTTGAATCCAAAAAGAAGTCGTGGGATGATTTAGGTAATAACCTAGAAAGACTAGGTCAAGCAACAGGAAAAACCTTTCTGGACAGTAATAAAGAATCTTAGGAAGGGAGGGGGGAAAAGGAAATGGACAGTGCTTTGGGTAACGCAGGTGAACTCATAATAGATCCCAGGGAATCACTGGAGAGGTGGAGGGAATATTTTGAACATCTTCTCAACGTAAAAGGAAATCTTCTTGGTGTGTTACGAACAGCAAAGCTCATGGGGAGGAGGAAAATAATGTTGGTGAGATTATGCTTGAGGAAGTGGACAGGATGGTAAATAAACTCCATTGTCATAAAGCAGCAGGAGTAGATGAAATTAGACCTGAAATAGTGAAGTATAGTGGGAAGGTGGGGATGAATTGGCTTCATAGAGTAGTAAGATTAGCATGGATTTTTGGTAAGGTACCTTCAGATTGGACAAAAGCAGTAATTGCACCTATCTGTAAGCAAGGGAACAGGAAGGATTGCAAACGACTATCGTGGTATCACATCGATTAGTATACCAGGCAAAGTATTCACTGGTATCTTGGAAGGGAGGTTAAGATCAGTGGTTGAGACAAAGTTGGATGAAAACCATTGTGGTTTCAGACCACAGAGGGGCTGTCAGGATCAGATTTTCAGTATGCGCCAGGTAATTGAAAAATGCTATGAGAGGAATAGACAGCTGTGTTTGTTTCATAGACGTAGAGAAAGCATATGACAGGGTACCGAGGGAAAAGATGTTCATCATACTGGGGGACTACGGAATTAATGGTGGATTATTAAAATCAATCAAAGGCATTTATGTTGACAATTGGGCTTCAGTGAGAATTGATGGTAGAATGAGTTCTTGGTTCAGGGTACTTACAGGGTTTAGACAAGGCTGTAATCTTTCACCTTTGTTGTTCGTAGTTTACATGGATCATCTGCTGAAAAGTATAGAGTGGCAAGGAGGGATTCAGTTAGGTGGAAATGTGGTCAGCAGTGTGGCCTATGCTGACGACTTGGCCTTAATGGCAGATTGTGCTGAAAGCTTGCAGTCTATCCTAGAACTTGAAAATAAGTGCAATGGGTATGGTATTAAAATTAGCCTTTCAAAGACTAAATTGATGCCAGTAGGTAAGAAATTCAATAGAATTGAAAGTCAGATTGGTGATACTGAGCAGGAACAGGTAGATAATTTCAAGTATTTACGATGTGTGTTCTCCCAGGATGGTAATATAGTAACCGAGATTGAATCAAGGTGTAGTAAAGCTAATGCAGTGAGGTCGCAGTTGCGATCAACAATATTCTGTAAAGGTACATTTTCCAAGGTGCGACTGTAGCCGCCACGGCGGCCAGAGCCGCAATGACTGGGGTCGCCATATACGTTGGCGACAACAGCCGCAAGCGACGGGCACATGAGGTGTTTTTTTAGACAGGACTCCTGTCGCGCAGTCCAGTCCATCAGAAATGGACGAGAGCATGGGAGATTTCGTTAGTGGCAGGGCTTTTCTTGACATTTTAAGGGAAGTAGAAGAGGAAGAAATATTGTTAATTTGGTATCTCGGCTCAAAAAGAAGGAAAGTCAACAGTATATTTGCATCGCACTAAGAGGAAGGATGCTATAACATTTTAATTAGCAGGCATCTTTTAAGTGATGAGACAAAGTTGAGGAAGTATTTCAGACTGAGTGTTAGTTTAGTTATATTCTTGAACTTATAAAAAGTTAAATTTTGAAAACCCCGTGCAATCGGTACAAGGAGCCCATCAGCCCAGCTGAGAAACTTGCACTCACTCTCAGGTACGGACATTTTAATCTCATTTTAACAGCGTTTAGCTCAGCTGAATACATGTTTTCGCAGTAAGACATAACGATCAGTAAATGTATGGTCGTAATAGACTTCATTTTTTATTTTTTTTGCTAATGGCATTATGTCGCACAGACAGATAGGTCTTATGGCGACGATGGGCATAGGAATGGCGTAGGAGTTAGAAGGAAGGTGGCCTCATTAAGGTACAGCCTCAGCATTTTCCTGGTGTAAAAATGGAAAACCACGGAAAACCATCTTTAGGACTGCTGATAGTGGGATTCGATTCCACTATCTGCCGGATGCAAGCTCACAGCTGCGCCCCTCTAACAGCACGGTCAACTCGCCGGATAAATTTCAAGTTTAACAAACCCGCAATTTAATTGGCACAACATTAATTGCACCAATGTATTAATTATTTACATACCTAGACATGCCATTCCATCAGTGTAATTTCATGGAAGCATTAATAATTTAATTTATGTAGTTTCAAAACTGTCTTGAGTACTACTACTCAGTCAAGGTAATGAAGGAATCAATAAAAACGCATAAAAAATAACGCAGAGTGGGATTTAGTTTTTTTTTTTAGTACATAAATTACACTGTATATTCATGCCTATAAATTATGACCCAGTAATCTTGACAAGATTTCATGACTGTTCACATCTGTGCACGGCTCGGCTTTTATCAGCCCTTGATTAACAGAGGAGAGTGCTTGCGGAGGAGATGAACAATGGTCACTTCCTTCTGTCGCAGCGACTGCGGCCGCCAGCACTGTTCACTGCACCAGTGTGGCGGCTCAAGCCGCAATCGCTGCGATTCGCAGACCAAATTCAAACTGCGCATGCGCTGAGATGGAGACTGCTGTCGCCGTGCGGCTACAATCGCCGTTGCGGTTACAATCGCACCTTGGAAAACGCACCTTAAGAAAGAAGTCAGCTCCTAGACAAAATTATCTTTACATCGGTCTGTTTTCAGACCAACTTTGCTTTACGGGAGTGAAAGCTGGATGCACTCAGGATATCTTATTCATAAGTTAGAAGGAACAGACATGAAAGTAGTGAGAATGATTGCTGGTACAAACTGGTGGGAACAATGGGAGGAGGGTACTTGGAATGAGAAGATAAAGGGTAAGTTAGGAATGAACTTGATAGATGAAGCTGTATGTATAAACTGGCTCAGTGCTGGGCCATGTGAGGCGAATGGAGGAGGGTAGGTTACCTAGGAGAATAACGGACTCCGTTATGGAGGGTAAGAGAAGTAGAGGGAGACCAAGGCGACGATGGTTACACTCGGTTTCTAACGATTTAAAGATGAGAGGTATCGAACTAAATGAGGCCACAGCACTAGTTGCTAATGGAGGATTGTGGCGACATTTAGTAAATTCACTGAGGCTTGCAGAATGAACGCTGAAAGGCATAATGGTCTATAATGATTATGTATGTATGTATATTCAGAATGTTTGGGAAATTGAATGTTCTCGATGACAGTGGAGTTGACGTCATTTAGATTGACGACAACACCGGTAGCAGGTAAGTTGGTGGCACAAGCCGATGATAGTTCAAATGAAAACAGTGATTAGGTTTGTTGTGTGATTGGCCTACTGCGCGATGTGTTCACGTATGTTCTACTCAAGAATTGGCCTTTGCAGTCACTGGAAGTTTAAAGACAAACTTTTGTGAATTGAAGTGAGCTATTAGCCAGGAAATCTGTAACTTCGGAAATGAGTAACCACCATCGCCAACGACCTACTGTTCAACTGACAGAGATAAATGACTGGCCATGAAGTTCTTTTTCTTTATTTTGTGTTAATATTGCACATTACTATAATTAAAACTGTAAGTCAAAACCTTATCCCTTTTCTTTCTGTGGGGTTGTATATGAAGTGAGATAAATTTTCATAGTGAGTTTTTATGACCGGATACTTGACATAAACCTCATCAGAAGAGTTAACGAGATGAAACGAATGACGTAATATAAGAGTAAATAGAGGTGGGCACTATCGACTGATAACTATCGAAAAAGTCTATAGTTTAAACTATCGTAACAGTCTACTACTTATTTAAAAAAATAGTCGACTGAATTCAGTCGCAGTCCCTGTTACGGATCTCTCCACGTTTTGCTCTCCAGTCAGCGCAAAACAAGTCAGTGGAATTCAATCGCATTCCCATCACAGCGTCACGGAAGCGAATGAAACTGTCGGTTTATGGTCACATCGGATATGACGGTAATACACATGTTAAATTTATAGGTACCTACTTGATATGGCGATTTTCTCTTGTCATTCATGCGCTCTTTGTTTCGTTGTATATTGGTTTATATTAATTACGTTATTTATAAATAAGGCATAACTGTAATAATATTCTAGAAAGTACAGTAGTAGCGTAGTAGTGTGTTTGGCTAGTCTCATGTATATCCTGATTGTGTAGTCCAGCAGCAAGTTTTACATATTATTGTTAGCATTGTTCGGGAATAGAGCCTCATTGTCGTCTTTCTACCTTTCACTGTCCAATTAGCACCAAGAAAGGCCGTTCGTATGATGTTGGTTCATATTAAGGGCATCTCTGTATTTATTAGGCCCATATACGGACGAGTGCATAAATCTGATTTTAAGCTGCGCAACTGTGAGTTCCTCGATAGTGTGATTATATAAGTCCAGGATTGGGGTATGCGCCCAAGGTACAGTACTATTGTGGCATTTGCAAGGAATGAATGTAGGAAACCCCATGGAAAATTACATTAAGGATACGGTATCTGCTGTCGGTGAATGGAATACAAATCTGGGATATCCGGTTGGTGCAGCTTCTTATTCCTAATGTGGAGTGGACTTCCCAGCTGCAAACATGGGTCCCTTTGAATAAATTTGTAAGTCACTCGGTATAACATTAATTTTGTTCTAATGTGTGTCTATAAAAGTGAATTCTAATTATTGGTAAATTGCGTTTAAATAAGTCTAATTCGTAAAAGCACGACTCTCCATTTTTCATACGGAGAGTTTTGACTGGAAACATTAAAATATTTTCCATGGAACGACTGACTACTTGCGTTATATGAATACTTTAATTCGACTGAAATCATTCAATGTCAAAAATTTCATTTTTGTTCCGTATTGAATCAAGATTTATATTAAGAAATATGGGTGGTTCCTCTTATTCAATACTACAAAGTTGTGAAGTTATTAATACATCACATATTTATTTGATCTCATTATTGGGACCGGTTTCAGCAACTATACTTGTATCATCAGCCTGAGAAAATTGTTACAAAGCATTCTGAAAACTACACTAACATAATTTTAAAATTTATGTTTGTACAACTTGTTCTCAAACTAAGATTTTGTACTGGGTGTACACCATAAAACTTATATTTAAAATACAAAGATTAAAATAATGCTTATGAGATACAATACAAGTCATAAATATTATACAATATTTTGAATATAAAAATAAATGACTTTGTCAAATTGCTTGTAGATGTAATAAAGTTTGATTACAGTATTGAGTTTTGAAAAAAAATTCTTCATAAAATATATCTTAATTGGACATTAAAGGCATTCAGTTGGCTTTATCGAATTATATACATTTTTTAATTATATTTAACATACAGTAAAATTGTCTGTATAGAATATTAAGTCATTATACGTGAGGGAAAATCAGATTACAGCACCAATTTTTTATAAAAACAGTTCCTCGTAGAATATATGTTAATGACCTGTGTAGAATGTTCGAGTTTGCTTTGATTGTATCTAGAGTATAGTGACTAATATCTTGTGTGGATACAGTAAAGTAAATTACATTAGTATATATGTCACGTAATATTGATCTTATATTTTGATAGCTGTCTCTATAAATATGCATAAATTTGAGAGTTGTAGATTGATTGCAGAGATTTCTTGAAAAAACAATATGTGCAGAAGGATTTTATGTGGATCTGCAAAGATCTCGAACCACGATGGACCTAAAAGAAGAAAATATATTGCGTATTAGCGTGACTGAAGCGGAGACAAGGAGAAATTTACTGTTCCAGTTTTCAGAAATTTTCTTAGGCTGATGATGGCAAGTATATTTGCCGAAACCGGTCCCAATAATGAGATCAAATAAATATGTGACGTATTAATAACTTCACAACTTTGTAGTATTGAATGGGTGGAACCACTTACTCATAGTTCTTACTGAAATCATTCGACTATTCAGTCTTCTTGACAGGAAGTAATGAATACTTTCGTTCTACTGAAAATAGTCTAATGAATAGTCTATTCAGTCGATAGTTCGAAGGGACTATCACCCGATTAGTCAATATGGTTTTCAGTCGATAGTGCCCATCTCAAAGAGTAAGTAAAACTGATCATAGTTATAGTACATGCAGGCCTAAGTCATGTGTCCACTGTTTATTGTTTTCTTTATTTAAGAAAATTAAAAATAGTGCCTTCCAACTAAGGTAGCCAGTAAGACTCAGAATATAATCCTAAATTTATTAAAAAATAGTGTAGAATACATACCTGTGCCTGGAAGTCGCTGCATGAAATGGGAGGCTGTTGCTTATTGGACACCCCCACCCTCTCCTCCACCTTACTTTGTGTGGCTATAAAAGCAGGAGTAAAGGGCTCTAATATGAGAGGAAATACTGTATTTCTCATGAGTATGAACTAATGTACTTTATACTTTTCTAGATTACTGCATCGAACAGTTGAGGAGCTTCATCATCAAGCCAATATCTCTGGGCCTTTACCCAAGCATACAGCTGTTGAGGAAGCATCACATAAAGAAACAAAAAGTATTTGTGGTACTCCCACTGAATCTCATGAGTCACATGTTTTTTCAGTAACTGATAAAATTTCTCATGAGTCTGCACCTGGGAATAGAACTGAAGAACCAGAATCACGTGAAATGACACCTGTTACTGAGCATAACTCTAATTCTGTTGAAAGTATGGATGTCGAGAACAGTGACACTTCATTGTCATCCGTTGCATCTGCTTTACCTGAGAGGACAACAGAACATATACCTGATGGACCAATAAGACTGGTAAGTTTGTTTTGTTTTCTTTTGGATTTACAGTTATAATAAGGAAGTGTCTTCAGTGATCAGCTAGAAAAGTAAGAATGCATGAAAAGACTTGTTCTTGTGTTTCTTAGTGATCTGAAAAAATAAGATGTATAAAAATAGCTTCAAGAAATGAGGAAATGATACATACGCAGGTCGAGTCATAAGTCATCGCAACTATTTTTTTTCTCGCGAACAGGAAACAAGATGGAAAATCTAAGAGATGCATTTGGAAATATAGGGCATGTACTTATGCATAGTGCCTGAAGACAAATTCTGACTTCAGCAGATTCTCGTAGGAAAGCGACAGAACACAGGCCATTGGTAAACATTGTTTTGTTAGACAGGAAATACACAAGACAACATACAAAGGACAGGTCTCTACTGGTTACAGACCTCCAAAATTGTAACCGTAGTCAGGACAATTACCCCTACACATACTAATATTAAATAGAATAATAATAATAATGATAAAAATAATGACATAAAATGTGAATAAAGAAATATGACACCGAAGTGTTGAATTCGTACCAGAGCATGGAAACGTGACGGCTAACTTTCGATACGCAAAATTAAATCATATACAAGGGAACGCTTACAGGCCTAAAAATGAAAAGTAAGAAGGATTGTGGAAGCTGCAGGAACCCTATGAGGTCCATGGGAAGGTATGATGTTATTGGGGAGAAAAGATTTACAATCAGTACATCGAAACTCATCGTATTAACATAATCAAAACCAATATTACAAGAAACAAGATCATGACATAGCAACAGATATTTAATTCACAAGTAAAGGGTGTTTAAAAGACTTTAACAACTAACGTTCCACGACACAAAATCAAGACATACTTAAGTAACTTAGAGAAAAATAGTTTAAAATGAAAGTAAGTGAAAGAACTGAAATTACGGCAACGGAAATCTAGGGCATACTTGGACATGTTAATTTAAAAACTTTAAAAACGACATTAAGCAAGGAAATACCAAAAAGCAAAAGGAATAAAATTAAATCAAAAGAAATTAGAAAACAGAGAATGACATAAAATTTACACTGAAATATCACTTACCAATAAAAACTGAAGTTCCCGAGGGAAACCCTTGAGCGCACGCGCTTGCTAGGGCGGTCGGATGTAAATGACGCCGAGCACACGCATCATTTTTCCAAAGCCGGCAAGAATACTGGAAATAGCCCAATCACAGTTAACCAATAAGATCAAACGTACACTAGATTCCCGTTTGCCAATACAATTGCATGACCATATATGGTCATTTCGTGGCCTACTGATGCGAGAGAAATTACATCACCCGTTTCAACATCGGTGACCGCGCATGCGGTACAGGATGCTTCAAAATAAATCTCCTTACAAAATTTTACATCAGATTACAATTTTGACATACAGAATTACATAAAATTTACATACAAAAAAAAAATCACTCAAAACACTTTTGCATCTTGCAGTGTTCATACTGTTCAATATATCTTGCTTTTTCCTTATTAAAAAAAAAAGATTATTACAAAATGTTCCAGTTACATAAAAACTATTCCAGCAGAGTCCAGAGTTACAACCAAAAATGAAATCCTTCATACACATTAAATAAACTCCAAAATTATATTTCCCACAGTTCCAGTTCTCCGTCCCACCACATATTACATTCTCCTCCTTCCAAAGTCGCAATGCCACAATTGCACTGCACCACAAATTTTTATCTTCGTTCTCTTCAGGAACGTCTGTACAGGCAAAAACAAGTAAAGTGTTAGAATCGCTGTCAAACGAAGGTGCTGTCCGCGGCCGATGGGCAATGTCTCCATCCATATTACAGTGCCTCCATAGCTCTCTTACAGCCTCAGCACAGCCCATCAGCTTAGTGAACTGGCCCAAAACAGGCGAAGGTTATTGGCGCAATACTACAGATTGCCGCCAACAGAACCACCTTCCCATTCCACCATCAGAAATTAGTGGCCAATAGGTGCGTTGCAGGCTCCAAACAGATACCCCAGATTGAACAGAGTCCGTGGTATTGCAGTCACTGGAACATAAACAGACACAGCGGAAACTTGGAACTGAAGAAATAAGGGCACTGGCCTGAACTATTGACGACTTAACGTTGAGTATCAAGGGTGGTGTGTTTTTTTTTTTTTTTTAACAATAACAAGCCTCCTTAGGGAGGTTCCCTCTCATAGTTCTGGGGTACCCCAGACCCCTCAGCAAGTGCTATTTCAGAATTTAGGCCAATTTAAAAAAAACTAAAAGGAAATCTGCCAGAGTTTACCCCAGTACCAAAAACATTACAACACCCCTAATTAAGCATATGAATAAAATTCTAATTTTACCCCAAATTACATTACATTACAATATCCCTAATACAGTCACAACGACCATCGTTATTACAAGAAAGGCAACTCTTAATTAAATTATTAACTATAAGGTCCAAAATGTGTGTGCGCAGTTTATTAACTATAATTTTGTCTACAACGAAATAAATTCCTATTAACTACTAAATTAAGTTACCGTGTGCATTCTTAATCACAGAACACTAAGAAAGAACCAAAAGAAATAAGAGGAAGAATTTAGAATGTTGCAGGGAAACTCAAAACAGGGAAATAAATACTTAATCACATTAGCTTGCAACCATTTCCAAGGAATTGAGGTTAGTAAGACACTATTCATTTACCATATCATGTACTCATAAAATGTTTGCATAGATAAACTCACATTACGTATTACGTGTCACACCAATCAAATTAAGGCTCAATTAAGCCAGGAAAACCAAATCAAAATCGCATTACTTTACCAACAGTAACTCAAAAATAAAAAAACGAAAGTGATGCAAGAGTGCGCATACAGAAATCCAACTCACTTATATAAGAAATAAAAAGGCATAAGTAAAACCTTCATACCAGAGATTACCAGATAACCGCAAGACACACAAGACTACCAAGCTCATCTGTCTTCCAACATACACACAGACATCACCAAACCACCAAAACAAGTGCGACGATCCCTGAATCAGCATAACCAACCAATGGTAAAAGGCACAAACGACCTCAACACTGACTCTCCATCACACATCACAAAACACAGTACACACACACACACACACACACACACACACACACACACACACACAAAAAACACCTGTGCGATGACACATCAAGTAGTACCCACAAAAGAAAAAGGACAGTACATGACCTCAAGTACACTTGAACATATCACATGACAGCGAGACTCTTAGGGTCATATTCATGAACGAGACTTTGACTTAGAATTAGACTTAGAAGGCGGTAAGTCGCCATTTCCATTTCATAATCACTGCTTGGGGGTAAGTAAACTTAAATGGCACAACGCACAGTGGAAGCCTTGGGTGATTATTTCTGTAATATGTGGTCTGACGGAGAACTGGAACTATGGAAAATATATTTTTAAAGTTTTCTTTATTTAATGGGTCTGAAGGATTTCATTTTTGGTTGTAACTCTGGACTCTGCTGTAATATTTTTTTATGTAATTGGAACATGTTGTAATAATCATTTTTTTAAATAAGGAAATTCAAATTTCGTCTACAAAATTAACTACACCAGCAATATCTGTCATTACAAGAAACATGATCATGACATAGCATTAGATACTTACTTCACAAGTGAAGGATGTTTAAAAAACTTTAACCAACACCATTCCACGACACAGAATCAAGACATACTTAAGTAACTTAGAGAAAAATAGTTTAAAACGAAAATAAGTGAAAGAACCAAAATTACGGCAACAGAAATCTAGGGTAAACTCGGACACGTTAAATTAAAAACTTTAATAATTACATTAAGCAAGGAAATACCAAAACGCAAAAGGAATAAAATTAATAACATTAAATCAAACGAAATTAGAAAACAGAGAATGACATAAAATTTACACTGAAATAACACTTACCATTAAAAACTGAAGTTCTCGAGGGAAACCCTTGAGTGCACGCGCTTGCTAGGGCGGTCGGATGTAAATGACGCCGAGCACACGCATCATTTTTCCAAAACCGGCAAGAAGACCGGAAATAGCCTGATCACAATTAACCAATAAGATCGAACTTGCACTAGATTCCCGTTCGCCAATACAATTGCATGACCATATATGGTCATTTCCTGGCCTACTGATGCGAGAGAAATTACATCACCTGTTTCAACAGTATGAACACTGCAAGATGCAAAAGTGTTTTGAGTGATTTTTTTTTTGTATGTAAATTTTATGTAATTCTGTATGTCAAAATTGTAATCTGATGTAAAATTTTGTAAGGAGATTTATTTTGAAGCATCCTGTACCGCATGCGCGGTCACCGATGTTGAAACGGGTGATGTAATTTCTCTCGCATCAGTAGGCCAGGAAATGACCATATATGGTCATGCAATTGTATTGGCAAACGGGAATCTAGTGTACGTTTGATCTTACTGGTTAACTGTGCGTTGCCAGCAGTGGGGCAGGCGCTGAATACCATTCGCTGCATGTGTATCGCTAACGTGTGACACCTCTCTCCGAAATGCTGTTACAATGTCCTCTTTGTTAGCAAACCATTGTCCACGTAATGGCTTCTTGACTTTGGGGATTAGATCATAGTCACATAGGCTCAGATCAGGCGAATAAGGCAGGTGTGAAAGAACCTCCTTACGGTCGTTGCTCCTGCTTGCTGACTTCCATTTTGTGACTTTCTCACTCACGCACGGAACTTGGGGCCATGCTTAGACCCATACTGTTGTTTACATACACCATCTAGTGGCATACGTACATACCGTACATTTCCAAATGCATATCTTAGATTTTCCGTGTTGTCTCCTGTTCCCAAAAAAAAAAAAAAAAGCCATGACTTATGACTCGACGAACATACAGGGAAGTGCAGAAATTGAACCAGATTTTAAGCGAGTGCCAAATAATGCTGAGTAGTGATTTAAGAAAGGCACTGGCACTGTGCTTTGACATCGGTGCCAGAGATGGAACGGTAGGCACGGTGTCATGATTTAAAATGAACCGGTGCCAGTGGCACTGGCATAAAAATAAATCTGTGAAACGTTTACAAGAATAAAAAGATTTGTGACGTGAATATTGTCCTTATTTATACCGTTAGTACGGACAAGAACAATCAATCAAGTCTGCTTTTCCATGAGTACATCAAACAGTATGGCGGGCACTGGCGGCTGGCACTGTTGCTATACGAAGCACTATTGTTTGTGGCCACGTGACTGCCTCGTGCCAGCGGCACGACACGTACAGGCCAGTGCTTCTCAGATCCGTGCCGGTGTCAGTGGCAGTGCCAGGACAGATCGCTTCTACAGCAGGTACCTACTGGTCACCCTGTCCTTTCAAGTGCTGCCGGACCGTGCCACGCTATGCTTTATTCTCTTTCGTTATATTATCGATTGTCTTGAATTCCGTGTCAATGGCAGATAAGACAAAAATCTAGCCCTTTGTGGAGCTATATCACTCCAGGTGATACAAACCAGTACATAACAGTGTGAGTCATTTTTAAATCTTGGATATCGTTCAAATCGACTATAACATGTTTAAAACGGCATATGCATCATCGTACCTGGAAGACCCCTCAATAGCTAGGCAGGCAGATCCGTTAAAATGGTGGCTGGGAAGAAAGCTTCAGTATCCCAACATTTACTATTTAGCTGTCCGGAAGTTGTGTTTTGCACCAACATCCGTGCCTGCCGAAGGTGTGTTTTCGAAAGCTGGTCAAATTTTCACTAACAGACTGTCAGCGAATGAAGTGAAAAAAATACTGTTCTTGAATGTGAATGCAAAACTTAATTGAGGGTTATTTTGTAGTATTTTGCAAGTAAATATTAAGTATATCCATGTGTAGTTCCTTTTTTTTGTTAATAAATGAAACACAACCGTTTTTATACGAGTCCAATGAATAAGTAGTCATCATGGCAATGACAGTGCCGCGGCACCAGTGTTTTGGCGCAGTGATGCGTTTGGCACTTGCACTGTGCACACCAGTCCCAGAGGCACTGGAATTTGCATCACTAATGCTGAGAAATACCATGAGAAGAATAGAGAGTTATGTAGAGCTATATAACGCATATGTTGCAGTACTAACACAAAAGGTGGTGCCCATCCGATACTATGAGATCGTGAAGTCAGGTGTAAGTTATGACTGGCAGTCAAGGACATTTGGCTAGTTAAAAATGAGAATTGATTGTAGGATGACTTCTTGGTTCAGAATACTTACTGGAAGGTTAGAATTGTTCACCTCTAATTTTCACTGTTAACGATAATTTTTCAAAGGGTATATGAAATTGCATGTTAGTAAGCAGTCTGACTTATGGTCATGACTAGGTCTTAATGGCAGACGGTGTTTAAAACTTGCAACTGATATTTGAGAACATGGGAAAAAATGCAATGAGTATGATATAAATATTCTTATTTCAAAGTTGAAATCAGTCAGTACTGATTTTAGGGCAGTCGCCCACTTGGTAGATTTCCTGTGTGTTGTTTTCCTGGTCTTTTCTTAAATGATTTCAAAGAAATTGGAAATTTATTGATCATCTCCCTTGGTAATTTATTCCAATCCCTAACTCCCCTTCCTATAAATGAATATTTGTCCCAATTTGTCCTCTTGAAATCCAACTGTACCTTCATATTGTGATCTTTCCTACTCTTAAAGGCACCATTCAAACTTATTCTTACCCCCTGTGAGTGGGGGATGCAGATGAAGAATACACCCACGTTATCCCCTACCTGTTGTAAGAGGCGACTAAAAGGGGCGACCAAGGGATGATCAAATTAAAACCATGAGACTACTTGTAATTAGTACCATCATGCAGGGAAGATCATGGGTCTCTTTTACTTGCACGTAGTACCACTATTAAGAGATAGGAATTTCATATTGTTCCGTATTGAAGTGAGTTTACTAATAAGTTAAAAAAAAGTTTATAATGGTTCAACCTTTCAATACTATTAAAGTAAGAAACATAAGTTCACATTCCTATTTAATTAAAAAATTTACCAGTTTCGACCAGTATTTTTGGTCGTCAGTCGATCACAAATAGGTGTAAAACAATGCACAGATAAATAAATTGTGAAGTATAAAAAATTCTGAAGGTTACTGATAATGAAGCACTAAAATCTTTAGGGAGTACTGTGCATTGAAAGATGCACAGGTAAAAATATTAAGTTTAGATGATACTGTCAGATGCTGTATACGAAGCCCTATAACACATATATTTATAAGGTGCAGCTTATAAGGCACTGTGCAATTTTAAGGATACTGCGTGTCAATCATGAACATTAGTAAGACTTAAGCGTTAGAGAGCAGTGTACGGGAAGAAGTCTATAATCAAATAGTATCAAAATATAGTACTGAGCAAATTCTTGAAGAGGTCAATTGCAGTTTGAGACACTATATAATTTTAGGGAATAGCACTGCCCGTAGATAGATCCAAAAATGATGAAGTCGCCGATCAAATATGCAAATATACTACGGAGCAAGTTCCCAAAGAGTAGATCAGCACTGTGCTTCTAAAAGTTAGATGTGTTACAGGGCACTGTGTGTGAAGAAGTCCACAATCAAGTATGTATCTAAATGTAGCCCTGAGTAAATTCTTGAAGAGTTCAGCTACAGTCCATGAGGCACTGTATAATTTTAGGAATTAGCACTGCTGGTCAATAGATCCAAAAATTATGAAGAAAGTCGCAGATCAAATAACTAAATGTATTACAGAACAAGTTCTTGAAGAGAAGATCGGCACTGTGCTTCCAAAAGATTCGTAAGTTAGATCATTGAAATTATTAAAATCGGTACCAATTTTAATTAAATAGGAATGTAAACTTACATTTCTTATTTTAATAGTATTGAAAGGTTGAACCATTTTATACTTTCTTTTAACTTATTAGTACCATTATGTTAGGTACAAAATAGGTTTATGATTAGTAGCGACAGTGTATGCCTCGGGATGCATTTTACAGTACCTATGATTCATACCCGTATATGAGCAACACCATGGGATGAGCGACACCATGGTTCTGCCTTGCCTATTCTTAGTACCTACTATGTGAGGAACACCACGTGATAGTGCGGGTCCCTGTGGTTAGTCCACTTATTTGAGGAACACAATAGGTTCGCGTTGCCTGTAAATTTTGAAGGTTGAGTAAAATGTTCCGCCTTTACAATACCAAGATTCTTTATTATCTAGTTATTTACATATCATTTTTAAAAATGACGGGACATGTTTCGTCTAACTTGTAGACATCATCAGCCGCAAAAGTCTTTAAGAAAAAGCAACAACGCCCAGTTTTACTGAATCATCCCATGTGGACAATTTTAATTTTAATGTCAACAATATTTTTAAGTGTTGTGCTCTGAACAACCCTGAACACTCTTCACCATTTTAGTTGACGTATTCAGCTACCCAAATTATTTTGATGTGGTGTTTTGTCCTTGTCCTTGTTGCCTTTTCTTAAAGACTTTTGCGGCTGATGATGTCTACAAGTTAGAAGAAACATGTCCCGTCATTTTTTAAAATGATATGTAAATAATTAGATAATAAAGAATCTTGGTTCTTCTTTGTCGTTTAGGCCTACGAAGCCTTGCCTCTTCCCGTTACTGTGAATATCCTGTTGGTGAGTCTTTTGTAATCCAGACGGGCCAAGTGTCCATAAGAGGTCAGGCGCCTTTTCCTTATAGACGTGACGATGTCCTCCTGGTGTTCATACAGTTCATCATTATGGCGGATTCTGTAAGTGCCTCCTTCCTCTCCGATTGGTCCTAATATCCTCCTCAGGATCTTCCTCTCTTTTAACTCCAGCTTTCTGAGTGGGCCCTTCCTAGCCATTACAAGGCACTCAGAAGCATACAGAACAGATGGTTTGACTACCGAGTTGTAGTGTCTGAGTTTGAGGTTCTTGGAGAGGCACTTAGATGAATAGATACGACACGAGTTATAAGCCTTTTCAAACTTGATACATCTGGCATCTATGGCTGGGTTCTTGCTCTGATTCGCAGAGATCCATTCTCCCAACTGCAGGTACTTTTCGTATGGTAGCGTCTGTGAGAGGAATTGTAGAAGGGTCCTCCTTGATATTGGTCATAAATTCAGTCTTCTGGATGCTGATTTTCAGACCAGTCGTAACCGCTCCACAATAAAGACTCTGTAAGTTGTAGGTAGCCGCCTCTATATTGTTTGCCAGTAGAATGAGGTCATCGGCAAAGGCTAGGCACGGGACAATGAGGTTGTCTCTCTTGTACCCAAGCTTCAGTCCAGCTCCCGGTGGTAACATCGTTCTCCATTCTCTAATGATCTTTCCCAGGACACAGTTGAAGAGAATGCAGGAGAGACCATCACCCAGTCTAACTCCTGTTCTGATTGGAAAGCTTTCAGATAGTTCACCTCTGAACCTGACCTTGGACGTCGTGTTCCTCAGAGTGGCTTGAACCAATCGTAGGGTCTTCCCATCCAGACCAAGTTCCCATAGTATGGAGAAAAGGGTGTGTCTGTCCACAGTCATAAGCTTTCTGAAAATCTACTAGGACCACCACCCAGGGATGTCCACCTCGGCTTTTGTAATTGAGAACTGTCTTAAGATTGTGTATCTGTTCTGGACAAGATCTAGTCTTACGGAAACCAGCTTGGTATTCACCTAACTGTAAGTCTAGCTGTGTGGTGACTCTCTTGAGCAGGGATACAGAGAGGATCTTGTAGGTAATTTGTAACAAGGAAATACCTCTATAATTGTTGAGGTCTGTCTTACTTCCCTTCTTGTGGAGGGGATGAATCACGGCAGACGTCCATCCTTCGGGTAGGGACTCTGTTGTCCATATGTCCTTTATGATTTGATGGATGCTCTGCAAAGACTGGTCATCTGCATGTTTCCACATCTCGGCAACTATGCCGTCTTCACCTGAAGCCTTGTTGTTGTTGTTGAGACCAGCGATGATGTCCTTTATTTCTTGTCTCGTAGGTGGTTGAGAATCAGGGTTCCTGTGTGAAGGCTCATGGAAAATAAGCTTTTCTTTAGGTTCCTCTGCGTTTAGTAGCTTCTGGAAATAATCTGCAAGAGTTTTGGTGCAGTCTTTATTGTTCAGTTGAAGTTTTCCATCTGGCCTGTGGAGGATGAGGGTAGGAGCTGTGTACTGGGTCGTTTGCTTCTTAAGTCCTTTGTACAGGTCTCTTAAGTTGTTTACCTGAAAATTATTTTCAGCCTGTTGCATTAGGCTCCTGAGGTAATTTCTCTTGGCACTGCGGATGGTGTTAGCTGTAGCTTTTCTTTGCTTGAGGAAGGCTTCATAATTGGCTTAAATTTTATGTTGGTTCCACCTAGTCCAGGCTTTATGCCTTTCTTCTATAACCTCATCACACTTTGAACTCCACCATGGGTGTTTGCCTTTGGTTGATGAGGCAGGGATAGTTTCTTGAGTGGCATCCAGCAAGGCCTTTTGTAAGGCAGGCCATCCTTCTTTCTCTGTATTCTTCCTGAGGCTATCCTGAAAATCACAATCCTCATCGTGCAGTCGCAGAGTGTTGAACCTGGGTATCTTACGACTACTTTGGAGAGTTGGTGTTTTTCTAAAGAGTTGCATATTAATCTTGACAATTGAAAGGTAGTGATCAGAATCTATGTTGGCTCCTCGTAATACCTTGACGTTCTGTATGTCCATATGATGTTCCCGTGCTATAGCAACATGGTCTAACTGGAATTCACCAAGCATAGGATTTGGACTCCACCAGGTTTTGGCCTTTCGAGGTAGAAGTTTGAAGGCTGTTGATTTCAGGACTAAGTTGTACTTGTCACAGAGTTCAATGAGACGTTCTCCATTTCTGTTTCTCTTATGGGCTGGATAATGGCCTACTATCTTCCGGTACTTCCACTCCTTACCGACTTGTGCATTGAAGTCTCCCATGAGTATGGTGGAATGATGGGAAGGGATCTTATCTAGAGTTTCTCCTAAGGTGGCCCAGCATTGTTATACATTTTTCAGGTTTCAACGGTTTGTGTCATTCGTGGGTGAGTGGAAGTTTACGATTGTGTATGCTCTATTACGAGACCTGAAGGATAACGAGGAGGTCCTTCCGTTAGGTGAAGTGAAATCTAAAATATGGTCAACCATCTTGTGGTGTACTGCGAATTCAGTACCAAATTGTGAAAGTGTCTTGATAACTCTTTCACCAGGTTTCCACTTGTAGATTCTGTATTGGTATTGTAAAAGTGGAACATTTGACTCAACCTTCAAAGTATACTTATGACAATACGGGTTATATAATGAAGTTCATTTTATGTAATTGCCTGTAAATAGCGCCGCAGTATGCAAGGTCTGTTACGTGTACGAATATCATTACCTGCGAGTCTTACCATAATGTGTGGAATTCCGCGAGCATACCTGCCAACTTTCCAGATTTAGGCGGGAGACTCCCGATTTTCAACAGTTTTTTCCGCCTCCCACTTATTTGATTATTTCTCCCGATTTTGGCTTATTTTTTTGGTGAACTTCAGACATTCAAATCCCACCATTTCAGCTTTGTACGGCAATGGCCGGAAGTCCTTCACTCTTTGGCCGCTTTCACATGAAATATTGACGTTTATTATATGAGAAACTTGCACGAATGCGCTATGTTTATTAAAATTGATTGAAAACTGTATATCGCGATGCATACATCAATTGTTAATCTCTCGTTCTCGCATTCATTCGCATCAGTCTAGTCGGGTAGATTTGAAGTCTTTTTTTAGTAATTTAGTAACAGACTTTCAAAGATAGCTACTAGTGACTTTTCTAGAGATTTTAGGAGCCATTTGGAGGCATATGTAGCAAATTTTAATTTATTACTTGACTAGTTGTTACCAGTGGCTTCGCTCGCGTGGATTTTGTAATTTGATAAAGGTAATCGTTCCTTGGTACTGCATTAAGACATTATTTGAAAATCCCTAAAGCAGGAGTTTTCTTGATATATGCAACAGAATTCAATTCCTCCTTAACTTCTTTTCTCCCGCTTATAAGTGGATTATCCGAAAACAAAAATAGCATTTCTTTATTTAGGAGATTCCAAATACGAATTTTCGGTACATGTTAAGTTTTTGAGATATAATACTGTAAAATATACTCATTTTAAACATGTACCCTGTTTTTCAATTCAAATATGCGTTTATTTTAAAGGAGTTTCAAAATACCATTGTTTACGTCTGTAACATGTTAAGTTTTTGAACTATACTCGTTAGAAAAATTCACCCCATTTTCACTTCTTTTAATCCCTCTTAAGTGGATTTTCCGAACACAAAAAATGTGTTTCTTTATTTTTAAAGGAGATTCCAAGTACCAATTTTCACGTTTGTAACATTTTCAGTTTTTGAGGTAGGGATATGTATCCTCATAAAAAGGATACAATCCATTTTCAGTCCTCTTTACCCCCTTAAATGGATTTTCCAAAACCAATAAAAAAGACGTTACTTTATTTTAAAGGGAGGTACCAAATACCAATTTTCACGTCTGTCACTTATTCTGTTCTTGAGAAATAAGTATCCCCATTTAAAGATTCAACCACTTCTTCAGTCCTTTTCACCCCCCACTCCTTAAGTGGATTTTGTAGAAAAAAATACGTGTTACATTATAAAGATTATTTCAAATAGCAGTTTTTATGTCTACAACATGTTAAGTTTTTGAGATATACTAATTCCAAAAATTCACCCAATTATCACTTCTTTTAACCCCCTTAAAGTGGATTCTTTGAAAACAAAAGAAAAAATAGTTTTTTTAAAGGGGATTCCAAATACCAATTTTTACATGTTGAGTTTTGTGATATACTTATTTTTAAAAATTCACTCCCCATTTCCATTTCTTTTCACCCCCTCCCCCATCTTTGTGTAGATTTACAGAAAACATGCGTGTTTCTTTATTTTTAAAGAAGACTCCATTTATCAAATTTCACGTTGGTAACATCTTCAGTTTTCGAGATATAAGTATCCTCATTATTATTATTATTATTATTATTATTATTATTATTATTATTATTATTATTATTGTTATTGTTATTACCCCCCTTAAGTGGATTTTCCGAAAACAAGTTTCTTTGTTTTTAATTGAGATTCCAAATACCAATTTAGACGTCTTTAAACTCTTTTAAGTTTTTGAGATATAGATATACTGATTGTTCCACCTTCTCAATACTTAAAATCATTTAACGTTTATCAAAACCTTACAATAACAGGTACTAGTTTTGGTCTGTTTTTTTGGACCATCATCAGCCTAGCCAAAATTACAAGCAAAAGACATAATCTAAAAATGAAATGATGCAGATGAACAAGGGGATGGGATGGTGATGGAATGACATACAAAATAAAAACCTTATACATATGTTACAATAAATATGACCAGAATATGTTAAAATTAACAGATGAATAAAGCATTGTGATGTCGTATAAAATCACTTGATGACAAAAATCTTAGGTTGACGGTTGAACTTGTGTTACACACTTAAATTCGAGTGAAATCTTATGTAAATTCTTATGTTTCTGGAAGGTTCTAAAAGAGAGTTCCACAATGGCGCAGAGGGAATTGTCCAATATGACCAGTATAGACTTGACGAATTGAGAATGCTGGACTCATTCTATGTAGCATGAACGGTTGCTGTTTTTAAAGGTAGTCTCAATTCAGTCGGAACCCAATGAACCTGAAGAACAAAATTGGAATTAACTTGAGGGATCTAATAGAGAAAATACAAGGGGAGCGGGGGGGGGGGGGGGGTAAAATAACGAGTACTCACCTTGGGCTTTTGTAGAACAAGCTGCTGGAATTAGTGCAATGGACAGAGTGAGCGTCGCGCGGAATAGATCAGCAAAAGAGGAGAGGGGATGCGGAGGGGAAGGGTGACGTAAGTGTGGTAGGAGATGGGAGGGAGGGAAGGGAAGGGAATGGTTCAAGGTGGGTTAGGAGAGAGGGAATTTAATGGTATTTGTGGTGGTGGGGGACCCTTAATTGATTTAAAGAAAGGGTTATGAACAGCTGATTTGTTTTTCCTATAATAGGAAATGAAAAGATCAATAATAAAATATTGGGTTCATCGGTAATTTCATTAAGATTGTAATTGGCATTAAAATATTGATCCAAATGTATGTAAAAACTCTCGATTATGTTGAGTAGAGGTCCTTTTTAGCTATTTCGAGTATGTCCATGTCTGTTTCAATGTTCGTAAAACTGTGGTTTTAATCGACCATATGTTGGCCGATGGCTGAAAATGTGTTATATTTGACTGCGTTGAAATGCTCAGAATATCTAATATTAAAGCTCCTACCAGTCTGCCCTATGTAGGAAATATTTGAACATGTGTTACATCTAATTCTGTAGACACCTGATTTTGAGTACCTGTTTATTTTATTAATATGTGAGGTGTTATGTAAGATGTGCATGTTGTTGTTGCTGGTTTTGAAGGCTGTTTTCATGCCTTTCTTCTTTAAAACATTAGTAATCATGTGAATTCCATTGACATAGGTAAAAGTGGAGAAAGAATCGTGTTTGGATGGTTCTTTTTTTAAGCGTGATCTTAGGTCGGAATTTGTGTTTACTAATAATATTTTCTATGAATTGATTATTAAAGCCATTGAATCTAGCGATGTGATGGATAGTATTCAATTCTGTGTGGAAATCTCTTTTATTCATGGGTACATTGAATGCTCTATGTATAAGACTATTGTAAGTTGCTTTTTTGTGGGGGAAGGGATGAAATGAATCTTGTCGGATTGCGACGGCCAAATGGGTGGGTTTTCTGTATATCTTGTAGGTTAAGGATTCCTGTTGTGTAGTAATGGTAAGATCCAAAAAATTGATTTTTTTAATCTACTTCTGACTCCAAAGTGAACTTAATGTGAGGATCGATGTTATTTAATGTTAGAAGTGTGGTATTAGCATCTTCCAGGTTCTCGTTAATAACTACAAGGACATCGTCGACATATCTAGCCCAAAAGAGGATGTTATCAAATTTATTGTTGATTTTTGTGTTCTCGAGAAAGTCTAAATAGATTTCTGCGAGAATCCCGGAAGCCAGTGAACCCATTGCTAGACCGTTTTGTTGGTAAATAGTACCATTAAACATAAAAAATTGTTGTTAACTACCAATTTGAGCAATGTAATAAAATCTTGGATTTCCAGTTTACTCAGGTGACCGCTTTTTTGTAGATTATTTTTGATGATGGGAATTAGTTTAGAAATTGGTATACTGGGGTACATATTAATAATGTCAAAGGAATGAAGTGAATAGTCAGGTCGCATGTTAAAGTTATTAAGTTTGTCTATGAATTCGAAGGAGTTTCTAACCGAATTCTTAGATGAAAAAAGGTAATTTTTACTTAGAAAATTTTGGATGAATTGCGTAGTTTTATGCAGGGGACTTGGTCTAAAATTGATGATTAGGCAAATTTTAGGAAGAGCTCTAGCCGTAGGAAGTCCGGGGTTCATAATAATAAGCTGGCTTTTTTCTTGTTCAGTGAGCAGAAAAAAAAAAGATTTTTATAAGGTTTGTTTTAGGAGTCTGGATTTTTTGTGTGGGGTCTTTTTTAACTATGGAGAAAGAACTATCTTTAAAGAAATCGGATGTTTTTCTGATATATTCTTTTTTATCTATGATGACCGTCATGTTACCTTTGTCAGCCTTGGTTACAATTAGGTCGTTGTCTTTAATTTTCTTTTTTAGGGCATGTAGGAGTTTCAGATCAGTTTGTTGTTAGAATTGAAAAAATTAGGTGAGTTCTTACAAGAGAGGATGTTATTAAGCTTCTTTTTGATTTCGTATCTTAGTTCATCTTGTGTGTCTGAAGGTGTTTTGGAAATGGCCAGTTCCGATTCAGTTATCGTTGTGATGATTGAGTTGGTTGTGATCGAATCGGGCCAGTTATGTTTGGGTCCCTTGGCTAAAATTATTTCTTCATTTGCATTTAGGGGAGTATTGGATAGATTGATTACGGGTGAATGGAATTGGTTACAGTCATTTGCTGGTCTATTATTGCATTTGATTCGATGGTCCTGCGATTTAGATTTCTTTAATTTCTCCAATTTATTATCCAAGGTATGTTGTTTTCTAGATAGGTCTAAAAATAATTTATCTGCAACTGATTGGAAAAAGATTGTCCAATGTGCTTTAGATAACATTTTGGTTACCGCGAGGTGAGACTTGTGTAATTTATGGTTGAGGAATGATTTTTTCTTATACAAAAACTTAATTTCATCTTGCAACCAGATTTTGTTAGTCTTGGTTTGAGTTTTAGAGGTTTTTCAGCCATCGGCCAACATATGGTCGATTATAACCTTGGGTTTACGAACATTGAAACAGACATGGACATACTCGAAATAAATAAAAAGGGACCACTACTCAACATAATTGAGTTTTTACATACATTTGGATCAATATTTTAATGCCAACTACAATCTTAATGAAATTACCGATGAACCCAATATTTTATTTGATCTTTTTATTTCCTATTATAGGAAAAACAAATCAGCTGTTCATAACCCTTTCTTTAAATCAATTAAGGGTCCCCCACCACCACAAATACCATTAACTTCCCTCTCTCCTAACCCACCCTGAACCATTCCCTTCCCTCTCTCCTATCTCCTTCCACACTTAAATCACCCTTCCCCTCCGCATCCCCTCTCCTCTTTTGCTGATCTATTCCGCGTGACGCTCACTCTGTCCATTGCACTAATTCCAGCAGCTTGTTCTACAAAAGCGCAAGGTGAGTACTCGTTATTTCGCCCCGCCCCCCCTCCCCTTGTATTTTCTCTATTAGATCTCTCAAGTTAATTCCAATTTTGTTCTTCAGGTTCATTGGGTTCCGACTGAATTGAGACTACCTTTAAAAACAGCAACCGTTCATGCTACATAGAACGAGTCCAGCTTTCTCAATTCGTCAAGTCTATACTGGTCATATTGGACAATTCCCTCTGCGCCATTGTGGAACTCGCTTTTAGAACCTTCCAGAAACATAAGATTTCACTCGAATTTAAGTGTGCAACACAAGTTCAACCGTCAACCTAAGATTTTTGTCATCAAGTGATTTTATACGACATCACAATGCTTTATTCATCTGTTAATTTTAACATATTCTGGTCATATTTACTGTAACATATGTATGTTTTTATTTGTCATTCCATCACCATCCCATCCCCTAGTTCATCCGCATCATTTCATTTTTAGATTATGTCTTTTGCTTGTAATTTTGGCTAGGCTGATGATGGTCCAAAAAACGGACTGAAACTAGTACCTGTTATTATTATATTGTAATGTTTTGATAAACGTTAAATGATTTTAAGTATTGAGAAGGTGGAACAATAAAATTTTGTACTAATTTTTAAGTTAAGTCTTAACTCAATACGGAACCCAACCATGAAGTTTATTACTTTAAATGATGATGAATCAGTCAGTCGGGGCATATTATTTTATATGCATAGATAAATAGCATTGCGCTTCGCATAATCGCGTGGGCACGTGATGCAATATATTAATCTATGCATTTACTAAGTAATGGTGTCTAAGTGCATTAGGCCCGGTTTCACAGTATACGCTTAAGCCTTGGATCGGGCTTAAGCGAGAGCTTAAACTCTGGACGAGTTTCACAGTGGGGAGTGCAAGTGGTAAGCCGAGCTTATATGTGACTGGCTTAAGCTGTATGAAACTGAGGTTTAAGCTAAGGATTCAGTTCAGATGGTAGAGCGCTGGCCTTCTTATAGCCCAACTTGGCAGGGTCGATCCTGTCTCAGTCCTGTGGTGAAGGTGCTCAAATTCATAGTTAGTGGGACGTAAAACCAATAACATTAACATTAGACAACTTATATTTCTGAATATATATATATATATATTATTTCACAAAATATATATATATATATATATTTCGTGAAATAATACAGTTTCCATGTTCCGATATACAGTAAAAGAGACAAAAATGTCGGTCGGTCACTTGCTTTCTTGGCTTACGCTGCGTGAACCATCTACGATAGACCCCAAGTATAAGTGTACGAATTGTAGAGCATAGAAACCTCTACAAAAAAGTCTGTGATGGTATATACCTATTTCCAACCGTTTGCCCTCTAGAAGCGATTTTATGCTATACTCAGTGGTAAAAAAATGTAACTCCTTAACATTAAATAAATATTTCGATATTATCCTCGAATTCCTCATCGAATAAATTGTTTGACCTCCTCCAGTATTTTGTAAGGATTACAATAACCTTGTCAGGACATTATTTGCATGAATGGTTCAGAAGTTATGGCCATTTTAGACTGTAGGGGTAATACGTGTCAGAAGGACGGGTGAATGACCTTTTTTAAACTTAATTTTGTTACTATTATTGGAATCACATTTTCCGTTCATTTTTCTAAATTATCTTGGCTGATAAACGATGTATAACCTACAAGTCAATCAATCATAGGCTACGGATGTAAACAAAGATGAGAATTGAATCATTGCGCATGCGCAAGCATTACCAACTTCGGAGATGTTCAGCTTAGTAAAGCTGCACATGGTCCCCCTACTGTGAAACTCGTTGTGTTTAAGCCAAAGAGTAAGTCTTGCTTAAGCGGCGTGCGTGGCTTACTAAAGCTTCGGCTTAAACTCAAACTGTGAAACTGGGCTTTAGTGATTCACATGTGTGGAGCATGAGTTTATACTATTTTCAGAAGGCTTATTAGAGACTGATCGTCTCATTCACATACTTCCTGCGAGGGAATAGAGATGTGTAATTTTTAGTCGGGTGTTGAGACAGTAAGTTTATAATATATACCATAGTACTCCTGTATTGTTTGAAATTGTAGGGCAATGTTCTTAATTGTTATTAGAAGTGTTTTTGAATTTAATGTGTGGTTATGGGGAAGCGGTCATATGTACAAAGCTAAGAAATCGGACTGTGTGAGTTGGTGCCGTGCTGTTAGGGGCGCGCTGCTGTTAGGTTGCATTCCGGAGATAGTGGTTCGAACCCCACAGGCCCGAGCCCTGAAGATGGTTTTCCGTGGTTTCCCAGGTTTGCAACAGACAAATGTTACGGCTCTACATTAATTAAGGCTATGGCTACTTCCTTCCCACTCGCAGCCCTTTCGTATCCCATTGTCGCCATAAGACCTATTTCTGTCGGTGCGAGGTAAAGCGAATTGTACAATGTCGAGACAAGGAAAATTTTAAAACATGTTTGCACCCGGTGGCTTTCTGTGGGCATATGTTTATGCAGGTTGTTGGAACAGTGGCAGCCTTTGTCCAGTCTGCTCAATTATGAAGTGAAGTCTGGTAAGACAGGTCAGCTTAGAAATCTCGAAACTTATCATTATCCAAAGATGAAACAAACATCAGTAGAGGGCGCTGCTCCTTAAGGAATAGAACCAATGAATCACCAGTCCCATGTACTTCTTCACCCAAAACTGCTGAACAGGATTCCTTCATTAAGTGCACTCTGTCTCGTGAAGAAATAATTTTTATGTTTCTGTCATCAAATTTAAATAAGCCTTTGTCTGTTTTTATCAAATGTTATACCTACATTTGATAAACCGAATTAAATTTTGCAGTCAAGTGTGCCTCACATCCATTTCCTGCTAGATCTGCTGCTGGACACATTAAGGAATTTGATATAAAAACGTGTACAACCTTCAGTGGTTAAATCCTCCTCTCTTTTGGAAGTTGATTGCTACAGCAGGGGAAACCAGAAGAATGATTGTGACTTGGTCACTCATAGTTGCACTTCCCAATTCATAGAGCATCTGAAGCATGGTGAGGAGGAATTTTTCTCATCAGTAACGTACTTCAGTGATAGATTAGTTGGTGTTATTCTTGGTATTTTAACAATCCCTAGTAACGCTGAAGGTGAGAGGATATTTAGTCTGGTGACTAAAACACGAACACAGTTCAAGTCACCTATTGGTGATGAAAACTTGGAGAGGTTGTTGACAGTAAAATCAATGCTACAGGGCAACTGCTTTCAACAAACCTATGCAGAGGTTTTCTCAGACAGGCAAAATCTGCCACTGCTGCTTCTTTTAATCAAGGGAAATTTTCTACTGATGGAGAAACTTTTGTAAATCAGTAAGAAGGAAGGTAGGCCTGCCGAACCATATATGTTCGTATATGTTCCGTTCTTCTATACAAGTATTTAGGTATCACTGAATATGAATACATATGAGAGTAAAATATTTGTGGACTTTGATTCCACTCAGTTTCCCTGGAAATATGTGTTAATTTAAATGTGGACTTGGGGACATGATACATTGAGCTTGCTAGGATAATATATGTATTGCGCAAGACATGAAGAATAAGCAGTTTTGACCAATTGTATCTCCTGATTTTTCCTGATTTACATACCAAAATCTCCTCATTTTTGGTTTTGTAAAGTTGGCAGGTATGCACGAGTCTACACTACTTTTGATTAGTACCGCAACATGACAAATAGCATGGTTCTATTTTCCTAGCGATGAGTACCATTATGAGGAGCCGATGACCTGGATTTTGGACCCGTTTCGACTACAAGCATCATCGATTCAGTATTGTGATATAGAAACCGTCCCTTGGTCAGTATTACTATTGTTTAACGCTAATTTTGGGAATGTGGGGCATTGCGGGTCGGATCCACTGATAGTTTTAACTTCATATGCATCCATTCATTCTTCGTCCTCACATTTTCAAATTCTGGTCAGTGGAGGATTGTGGATTTTTAAATTGTCATACCATTTCATCTCATTTCGTACCATTAGGGACCAATGACCTAGATGTTAGGCCCCTTTACACAACAAGCATCATCATCATAATCATCATCAAACTTATTCGTTAACTAATGTCACTCCACACCATCTCTCCACTGATAGCTCGGAACATACCACTTACAAGTAATGAAAATCACTGCGAATCCATATTGAAAGTAATGATAAATATAAGAAATTTCTCTTCCACCTATTTTAGATCAGTTTTAACCAGGTACCTTATATGGTTTGAAGTAATAACGGCTGATGATGTCCCATAGGACAGGGCGAAACGTACCAATTCTTATTTTAATGAGGATTTAACTCAAACTTTAACATGTTGAGTTGTATTGAATAGGTGGAAGAGAAATAAATTTTTTACATTTATCATAACATCATAACTTCGTCGAACAGCTCATCTTCTTTCTCCTAAGTCTTCCCAGCCCATCCTAATTCAATACGGTATTGGCGGAGACAAAAATATAAACTCATGACTGCAAAGGCAAGCTCCAAATCTTTCCGTGGGCCTAAAACAGGGAAATATCTCAAAATTGATAATGGTGTAATTGCTTATGTCAATGAACTTCAGAATGATGGTTGTGCTGTCTCTTACAAAATGATTCAGTACAAAACTCGCGAATAGCTGGCACGCTCAACATTGACAGAAAGGATTTTGAAGCAAGCATTGGTTGGGCGATTCGTTTTATGAGACGGCAAAATCTCAGTTTACGGAGGAGAACATCTTTGTGCCAGCGTTTACTTCGAGACTACACAGATAAGGTAATAAGAGTTCCACCGTTACATAATACAAGTGCGAGAGCAATATGACTATATACTCTCTCAGGTTGGTAACGCTGACCAGACGCCAGTGTTTTTTGATATGCCGCATAACACTACCATTTCTCCTACTGGCTCAAAAAGTGTCCTTGTGAAGACGACTGGAGTGGAGAGTCTAAGATGCACAGTGATGTTGTTTAAAAGGAAGACATTACCAAAGGAGACTACCCCACATGGAATTCACTTAAGAGTTCAAGAAAAGGGCTGGATGACAGCAGATTTGATGGTGGATTGGTTGGAGAAAGTCTGGGGAAGACGACCAGGGGCATTATTACAAAAGAAGTCCCTTCTTGTCCTAGACAGTTTCCGGGGTCACCTTGTGGAAGCTGTAAAAGAGAAAATGAAACTGATGAAGCCCCATCCTGTCATCATCCCTGGAGGTTTAACGTCCATTCTTCAACCTTTAGATCTCAGTGTCAACAAACCTTTCAGACAACATCTTCGACGCCTGTATTCAGAATGGATGGCGGCGGGATCAATCAATCATCAATCGCTACTGATCTGTATTTAGGACAGTGGCAGATTCCCTATCTGTTGTTTTCGTAGTCTTTTCTCAAATGATTGCAAAGAAATTGGAAATTTATTGAACATCTCCCTTGGTAACTTATTCCAATCTCTAACTCCCCTTCCTATAAACGAATATTTGCCCCATTTTGTCCTCTTGAATTCCAACTTTATCTTCATATAGTGATCTTTCCCACTTTTAAAGACACCATCCAAACTTATTCATCTACTGATGTCCTCCCACACCATCTCTCCACAGACAGCTTGGAACATACCACTTATTACAAGTGATGAAAATAATTTTTTGTCCGTATTGAAAGTTTCGTAAAATGTATAGGAAAATATTTAAAATTTATTTCCACCTATTCAATACAATATAAGATGTTGACATTTAAGTTAAAACAGTTTTCAAATGTGAGACATGTTTCGCCTCTTACTGTGAGGCATCTTCAGTCATTAATCAAAACCTTATTACTTTTGTCAGACAACATTTCAAACATTCTACGGCTATTATAAAATTTTAATAAAACAACTAAGAATCTAATATAGTGATAAACAATGTATAGTACACTTGATGAATAGGACGACATTAGATGGTACAGTAGTACGGATGATGGCTTGAAGCCTTAGTCAATATTAGGTTTTAAATACATAGTGGAAAGCATATAAAATCATTTCAATTAAGACATACAGTACATTTAAATGATATTAAAATAGTAGGTTCTTAAATGGTCCACTTAAAAATGGAGGTATTATAAGTGACAGTTGGTATAATGGGTATAATTAGGGCAATATTACTTAATTTGGTTTCACAAACAGATGTTCAGATGGAACATTTGGATGAGAACCGCCAGAAGTAACTTACCAGGCTTGAAGTCTCATCCTCCCTACTTTCATGGCATCACCGGCTGAATTCGGAGAGCAATACAGGTAATGGAATGTTCGATAAAGAAATAAAATAGGCACTATCTAAAATAATGAAAGTAGGATTCTATAATATGAGAGGAATATGCTAATATTGTTAAATGAGAAGAATCTCCGTTCAAGTATATATTCTAAACATTTTTATTATACTGATGTGAACCACACAAATAATGTTCTATTTCAACATTTAAGCAAAGAAAACAATTAAACTGACACAATTATGTACATTGTGTGCCTTCCTTTCTTGAAATTGTCCTGGCATAATTAGTTCATAGCGTACATCAATTCACTTGATTAACACACACTGATGTATGAGTTTATTTATTTATAAAAAATGGATATTGAATGGTGTCCTTTATTTATTAAACTCTCGTCACAAATGGATATTAAATATGGTTCCGGTACCGGGGATCGAACCCGAGCCTCCTGGGTGAGAGCCAGGTATCCTTCGTTATACTGGTCATAAATGGATATTAAATAGTATCCTTTGTTTTACTGGTCATAAATGGATATTAAATAGTATCCTTTGTTTACTGGTCATCAATGGATATTAAATAGTATCCTTTGTTTTACTGGTCATAAATGGATATTAAATAGTATCCTTTGTTTACTGGTCATAATTTGGAAAGGAAAAAAATAAATTATAACACAATATAAGCACATCTGTTATACACACGAGATTGCATCGCTGAGTATCAAACATGTGATCCATTTGACCACAACAAATGTATATGTACATTGAACACTTACGATGAACATACACGCTGAACATATATGTGCGTATACTGGGTTTACCTAACAAATTATATATTCAAAGAAAATCAGCCAAAGCTGGAATCGAACCCATCACCATAGAACACTTTCGGAAATAATAAAACACACAAACATACATATAAAAATATCAAATATATTTACACAACACATCTTGAAGATAGGGCTTAACCAAGCCATAATATCTGGTTAATTCTTCGCCCCAGCATCATTCGAACCAACAGGCTTCGGCTTCCAAGGTAAAAAATTTGAACTCCAGTCAGAGGCTAATTTAATGCCTAAGCATGAGAACGATCTATCCTTCACAAAATCAGAAAATTATCCCTGTTACTCGCAACGTATACTTAGAATGGGATTGAGACTACTTTGGTGAATGAAAAGAGCTTGACCCGTTAACATCGCTTTGCTAGAAACTGCAAAGGTTCGCTGGGCCTACAGTCGACCGGTCGTATACCTGTCAATCACGATAACAGCTGAGTAGCCAGCCCTGGGCTGCGGACACCATAAATTGTCCTTCACTCTTTCTTTCATTTTCCTTACATATCATCTCGGCTTATTGTCAAGTATGCATTCACTTGAAAGCCATTATTTCTTATTATTCATTATTTGGCTATATATTCAGCCCAATTCAATATCTCACAACAGCTATAATTATTTATTATTCCTTACCACTCCAACAACATAAAATGTTACTGCTTCGCCCTCTCATATCATGCCATCGTATCTCAATCCTTTCATTTAATTCACAGAGAAGACTCCATTTTTTCAGGCTATTTAATTCTTCTCACATTTTCATATATAATTATAAATTAATTATACCTCGGTTTGGATCAACTCCAATGATTATCTAATATTATTCGGGATTACAAATACCTGAATCACAAACGTATAATTTATATCCAAACTACTCTGAAGATCTTTACCAGACGAAGAAATATACATACATTACATACATACATTATCATTATAGACTGTTATGCCTTTCAGCGTTCAGTCTGCAAGCCTCTGTGAATTTACTAAACGTCGCCACAATCCTCGATTTGCAACTAGTGTTGTGGCCTCATTTAGTTCTATACCTCTTATCTTTAAATCGTTAGAAACTGAGTCTAACCATCGTCGTCTTGGTCTACCTCTACTTCTCTTACCCTCCATAGCAGAGTCCATTATTCTCCTAGGTAACCTATCCTCCTCCATTCGCCTCACATGACCCCACCACCGAAGCCGGTTTATGCGTACAGCTTCATCCATCGAGTTCATTCCTAAATTAGCCTTTATTTCTTCATTCCGAGTGCCCTCCTGCCATTGTTCCCACCTGTTTGTACCAGCAATCATTCTTGTTACTTTCATGTCTGTTACTTCTAACTTATGAATAAGATATCCTGAGTCCACCCAGCTTTCGCTCCCGTAAAGCAAAGTTGGTCTGAAAACAGACCGATGTAAAGATAGTTTCGTCTGGGAGCTGACTTCCTTCTTACAGAATACAGTCGATCGCAGCTGCGAGCTCACTGCATTAGCTTTACGGCACCTTGATTCAATCTCGCTTACTATATTACCATCCTGGGAGAACACACAACCTAAATACTTGAAATTATCGACCTGTTCTAGCTTTGTATCACCAATCTGACATTCAATTCTGTTGAATTTCTTACCTACTGACATCAATTTAGTCTTCGAGAGGCTATATTCAAGTTCCACGATATTAGACTGTAGGCTTTCGGCACAATCTGCCATTAAGACCAAGTCGTCAGCATAGGCCAGACTGCTTACTACATTTCCACCTAATTGAATCCCTCCCTGCCATTTTATACATTTCAGCAGATGATCCATGTAAACTACAAACAGCAAAGGTGAAAGATTACAGTCTTGTCTAACCCCTGTAAGTACCCTGAACCAAGAACTCATTCTGCCATCAATTCTCACTGAAGCCCAATTGTCAACATAAATGCCTTTGATTGCTTTTAATAATCTGCCTTTTATTCCATAGTCCCCCAGTATGGCGAACATCTTTTCCCTCGGTACCCTGTCATGTGCTTTCTCTAGATCTACGAAACATAAACACAACTGCCTATTCCTCTCGTAGCATTTTTCAATTACCTGGCGCATACTGAAAATCTGATCCTGAAAGCCTCTCTATGGTCTGAAACCACACTGGTTTTCATCCAACTTCCTTTCAACGACTGATCGCACCCTCCCTTCGAAGATGCCAGTGAATACTTTGCCTGGTATACTAATCAGTGAGATACCTCGATAGTTGTTGCAATCCTTCCTGTTCCCTTGCTTATAGATAGGTGCAATTACTGCTTTTGCCCAATCTGAAGGTACCTTACCAACACTCCACGCTAATTTTACTACTCTATGAAGCCATTTCATCCCTGCCTTCCCACTATACTTCACCATTTCAGGTCTAATTTCATCTATTCCTGCTGCTTTATGACAATGGAGTTTATTTACTATCCTTTCCACTTCCTCAAGCATAATTTCACCAACATCATTTTCCTCCTCCCCTTGAGCTTCGCTGTTTACAACACCACCAGGATGATTTCCTTTTACATTGAGAAGATGTTCAAAATATTCCCTCCACCTCTCCAGTGATTCCCTGGGATCTATTATGAGTTCACCTGAATTACTCAAAACACTGTTCATTTCCTTTTTCCCTCCCTTCCTAAGATTCTTTATTACTGTCCAGAAAGGTTTTCCTGCTGCTTGACCTAGCCTTTCCAGGTTGTTACCAAAATCTTCCCATGACTTCTTTTTGGATTCAACAATTATTTGTTTCGCTCTGTTTCTTTCATCTACATACAACTCTCTATCTGCCTCGGCCCTTGTTTGGAGCCATTTCTTATAAGCCTTCTTTTTACGTTTACAAGCTGCTCTCACTTCATCATTCCACCAAGATGTTCGCCTTTTCCCGTCTTTACACACAGTTGTTCCAAGGCATTCCCTGGCTGTTTCTACTACAGCATCCCTGTATGCCACCCATTCACTTTCTATATCCTGAACCTGCTTAATGTCTACTGTTCGAAACTTCTCACTAATCATATCCATGTACTTCCGTCTAATTTCCTCGTCCTGGAGATTTTCTACCCTTATTCGTTTGCAGACAGATTTCACTTTCTCTACCTTAGGCCTAGAGATACTTAGTTCACTACAGATCAGATAGTGGTCTGTATCATCGAAAAATCCCCGGAAAACTCGTACATTCCTAACAGATTTCCTGAATTCGAAGTCTGTTAAGATATAGTCTATTATGGATCTGGTACCCCTAGCCTCCCACGTGTAGCAGTGAATAGCCTTATGCTTGAAGAATGTATTTGTAACAGCTAAACCCATACTAGCACAGAAGTCCAGCAAACGCTTCCCATTCCCATTAGCTTCCATATCTTCCCCACATTTACCAATCACCCTTTCGTATCCTTCAGTTCTATTCCCAACTCTCGCATTGAAATCGCCCATTAGCACTATTCTATCCTTGCTGTTTACCCTGACTACGATGTCACTCAATGCTTCATAAAACTTGTCAACTTCATCCTCATATGCACCCTCACATGGTGAATACACGGACACAATTCTAGTCCTAATTCCTCCAACAGACAAATCTACCCACATCATTCGCTCATTTACGTGCCTAACAGAAACTATGTTCCGTGCAATGGTATTCCTGATAAAGAGCCCTACCCCAGACTCTGCCCTTCCCTTTCTAACACCCGTCAAGTACACTTTATAATCTCCTATCTCTTCCTCGTTATCTCCCCTTACCCGAATACCACTTACTCCTAGCACATCCAGATGCATCCTCTTTGCTGACTCAGCCAGTTCTACTTTCTTTCTTCCATAAGCCCCATTAATATTGATAGCTCCCCATCGAATTCCATTTCGTTTGCCAAGTTGTTTCCAAGGAGTCCCTCGCCTGTCAAATGGGAGTGGGACTCTGTTACTCCCATAGGTCCGAGGCTTGCTTAAAATGTTCTGAGCTCGGTCGATTCATGAAGCAGGATGCTGCCCTACTTGCACATAGTCCAAGGGAGGATCTCTCCTCTAACGGGTCTAGCTAAATTACCGTTCTTCCCAAAGATGGTTCATATAAGCTAAGAACTATGGAGTTTATATAATAATTCATGCAAGCGAATTTGTTAAATATCAATGATTATCTTGAAAATCACTTGATTTTCCTAACTAATAATAATAAATCTTTCCCGGTCATACGCGCATAATGTTCCCTACACTTTTAATGTTTAATTATGACATAATATTTACAAAATAAAGTTATTACTGGCATGCCTCTCTCGTGTTTAAGGTATATAAAAGCATGTACTTAACACATGGTGAGTAAGGCTTGCTGTCATAGGGGGTACATCTTAGATCTTTACACGACCATGATGAATATTCTTGTTCTTGGTAGTCCTCGGTTCCTCTTCATACGACGATCCATGACTCGAACTGTTGTCTTCTCAGTTGAATTTCTGGACGTTCCCTGTAAAGGTGATCGCAGGCACTCAGGCGCGACTCTTGTAGGCTCCGAATCTTGGGTTCGACGACCACTCACGAACATACAGAAAAATGGAGAATGAGTTATTAAATACTGTTTATGCACTTTCAAAAGGGGGCCTACTTGTAACAAGATCCACTCTTAAGTTGAAATAGATTAACGCAAGTAGTGATAAGTTTGTAAAAATCACTGTTCATTTCCCTGACCGTCACACAGACTATCACAATGAATGTCCCTGGAGGATGCGAACATTAATTTTGTCAAGAACAGTTATTTAATTTTTTCCAAATGTCACTCGTTCTTAAATGCTCAGGAGCGGTGATAATTAACACTTGTATATATTAATTAACTGTCTCACCACGCCAAATAACCTGAAGCGTTTGCCCTCTGTTGGTTATTGCACCATAAGTCATAACTGTCTTCAATGATTGTGATGTTAAAATGCCAAATTAAGGCTTCTATTCGGCAATTATGTACATTAACTTGTACCACACGGCTTATTCCGTAAAAATATTTACATCACATTGATGTGTTTCTTCAGTGGCACAACACTTTGTACACTGATATCCAAGTCACTGATATCCAGGTCCACTTCTGATGTGTTGGGTTACAACTACACAGACGACAATGAGGTAACGTGTTACCACTGCAGCTACACGGATGAGAATGAGATGCAGTATCTGGGTCCTAGCTATACTTATAGCCTTCGGACAAAATGGTCAGGGGGGAGATGAATCATGTCCCTGCTGAAAATAACAGTCCGGTAATCGGAGTCTTTGAACGACGTGATAACAGTCAAATTAAAGCTTATGACCTCTACTTTCTACTGAACATATGTGAAACCAAAGCGATCAGTAGGTCATTCATAATTTCCAAAGCGTCCTTTTGGAAAATCGCGCGTCATGTTTCATCATGCATTATCTCCCACTTTTTTTCACATGTTGTCAGATTTCAGTAGTCACCTTTGATCTGCGTACTACTGTATGATAGGCGTCATTACTGATCCATTATTAAAGTATTGTATTTATATGCATTGACAGTCAGCATAAAATACATTGGTTCGAATGAGACCTGATTTATAAATTTAGAAAAATTATTTCATATAGAAGTATTCTTCTTCTTCCTCTTTTTCGTAAATTATGGTGAAGTGGTACTAATGAATGCGGTGTTGAATTTATAGTGGGCATTTATTTTTCAAAGGTTAACACACCTTAATTCGGCCCAGTCTCCGATAACCTCCATCTCCGTGCGCAGCGTCATCATCTCTTCCCACTCGCACCGAGTGAGAGCGCGATTCCAAGGTTTAGCAATACTGCGCTGTCCTCTTCTCGTTACAGCGTAGGAAACTGCTCCCTCCGGACTGGCGTGTCGCGGATCATACCCCGGTTTGACATACAGAATGCTAACTACTGCGTTATATGTCACAGGATGTTGCGGAAAACGGCATATATAATTAGCCAGACCTCCTAACATGTCCATGGCATGATGGTGAACGGTTACAGTATATTTGCCCTTAATGTTTAATGGTCAGCAGTTCATAAGTTATTTATAAATGGGTTCAACGAGATTGTGCTGTCAAGTAGTTTATAGTTGGCTTACATTTATTTTGATTCATCTGAGTAAGTTTGTAGAGATGATGAGCTGTTATTCTCTATGTTGGTAAGATTTTAACACGAAGGTTGAATGGCTGTTGTTTTCTTAACAGATTGACAATATATTTTCAAAATGTTGATATTGGAAATTTTTATATTATTGACGAATGTTGTGGGAGTTTACTGGGGCTTGTTGTTGATTGGTTGGTTCTGAAATGAAGAGAAAAACTGAATTAATATGAATTTGAATTAATATGATGAGAATGAAAGAAAAAACTTTGGGAAGGTTTTGTTAAAGTGTTGATGAAGAGAGGATGTTGGTGCTTACCTATGGCGTTGCTGGCCCGTTTGACTTGTTGCGTGAATCGTTGTCAAGATACTAGTGGTCACTAACGTTTTTACGCCTTGTTATGTTGTACGCGTGTCGTCTGTGCGGAGGGGGATGGGTTGGAGGGGGCAGGGCTGTAGGCTTGTGATTGGCACACGGAAGAGAGTTGTGAATAGTGGGGGAAGCAGAGGGGCGTGAAAAATGTATTGGCTTAAGATTGGCCTGTGGAGGTGAGTTACATAAGTTGGGAGGGGAAGGGGGGTGTGATATATATCATAAAAGTTTTTTTTTTTTTTTTCAAGTCCTCAACGGCAGCAAAAGCGGAGAATATGATTCGGTACGGTGGAGCTGGCGGAGGAGGCAATCCATTCCTCTTGGGGTAGTACAGATGAAACTCACTGCCTTGTGGGATGAGGAGGGGTCCTCAAAGGCTAAGGGAGTAAACCCCGAAAGAAAATCCTAAATTACGTTAGGCCTAGCAAGCTAGTAAAGGAGCTTATTTGTAGTTGCTTTCAAAACACACAAGAGCCTCAGAACACATTTATCAAGTAAATTAAGATGCCAGCAAGAGCAGGGATGATGGTTTATGGCCTGATTATAGGGTCTTGCAAAATTGCAAAAATCCCAGTGGAGACTAACACTGATTGGGATCATCAACTTACTCAGTCTCACAGGCAAATGTGAAGAACTAGTGGACCTCATGGAAAGGAGGAAATTGATACTTGGGTTGAGTGAAACCAAATGGAGAGGGTAAGAATGAACAAATTAAGAAAACTGTATACACTGTATTTGCATGGAAATGACAAAGAGATGAGGAATGGTGTTGGTTTCATCATGAGTAAAGACCTAGGAGGATTTGCTAACATTCAGTATGTTAGTGAGAGAATAATAAAGGTGACTGTGTATTTAGGGAAATAAAAACTAACTTTCGTACAAGTGTATGCACCTCAAACTGGATGTTGTCAGAAAAGAGGATAAGAAACACTTTCTTGATGATTTGGAAAAGGAGGGAGAGTAATCATTATAGGACATCTGAATTCACAGATTGGGACAGATAGAACAATACATGTGAACATAATGGGACCTCATGGATATGGTGGAAGAAATATAGGTGGTGAACATCTCCTTGACTTCTGTATGAGGAATGGGTTTTTGGTGAAAAACAGTTGGTTCAAGGAGACAGAGCCGTAAGATAACACGATACAGTTGGGGTAGACTACAAAAGACTTTAATTGATTGTGTCATCTCAGATGAAGAAAGGAGCAGAATGGTAACAAAGTCAGAGTAATACGCAGGAAGAGCCTTGACAGTGACCACTGTCGCTGGACCTGAGAAACTTTTATATGCCAAAAGTACAGAACAGGAAAATGCCAAAAATCAAAGTATGGGATCTCCAGAAAACAGATAAGAGAGCTGAGTATCAGAACCAGATAAAAATCCTGTTACCAAGAGATGAAAGGAAAAATGTAGAGGCAGAATGGACCAGGCTAAGGGACACACTGGAGGAGGACAGCAGAGGCAATAAGAAACTACTGTATAGTGTTATCAGAGGTAAAAGGAAACCAATTAATGTCATAAAGGCACTTGAAAATGAAAATGAAAATCTGGTTAGGACAGAAAGTGACACGAGAGAAGTCCTGAAGAACCATTTTGACAACGTACTGAATAGACCAGTTCAAGAACAAAATACAGAACCAGAAATCCAAGCCTACAATGAGGAACCTCCCATCACCTGGACAGGAACTGAGGCAGCCTTAAAATGCATCACTAAAGGAAAATCTTCAGGTGCAGGTGAAGTGAATGCGGACACGATAAATGAAGCAGGCATCTAGCGCATACAGTGGCTGCACAGAGTACTAAATGCCGTATGGACATACAACAAAATACCTGCAGATTGGAGCAAGGGTATTATAATTCCCCTGTTTAAGAAAGGCAGCAGACGGAAACCCACCAACTGTGTCATGGACTAAAAATTCTAAAGATCATAGAAAGGAGATTGAGAACTATCATTGAACCACAGTTAGACGAGGAACAATATGGATTCAGATGTTACAGATCAACAACGGGTCTAATTTTTAGCACCCGCATGCTGATGGAAAAGTATTGGGAGAAAGGCAAGAACCTGATCATTGTATTCCTGGATTTAGAAAAGTCCTATGATAGTGTTATAGAAGATAAGATCTGGGAGTGCTTAAGGAACATAAATATGCCTGACGGACTGTTAAAGAAAATTCAGATGTTGTACAAAGACTGTACTAATTGTGTTCAAATTGGAGACGGTTGATCATCATGGTTGGAGACCAAGAGTGGAGTTCAGCAAGGAAGTGCACTGTCCCCACTACTGTTCATCACTGGTATGGACAATATAATGAACGTCAAGGAAAGGTGAACTGAATACAGTGGCCTTCGCTGATGATATCATGATTTGGGGTGAACCATAAGAGGAAGTACAGATCAGACTCAACGTATGGAAATCCCATTTCTAGGAATATCACCTCAACATCAGTGAGACCAAGACAATGGTGATGGCAGTCAACAGAGATGGGTATCCAGTAACTGTAAAACTAGGAGACCACCAGCTAGAGTGTGTGGATAGTTTTCCATACCTTGGAAGTGATAATTTGGTCAGAAAGGAAATTACAGAGTGCAAAAGGGATCAGAATTCTGCCAACAAGTAAGAACACTTTTATGGGATGACATGATTCCAGAACCAGCCAAACTGACGATGTTTAACAGCTATTTCATACCAATATTGACCTATGGTATTGAAGTGTGCACCCTCACAAAAATAGATTATTCAAGACTGCAAGCACCAGAGATGAAATTTCTTAGATCCACCTTCCAGAAAACCAAGATGGACAAGGTAAGAAATGAGGAGGTGAGGAAAGAAGCCGTAATAAACATACCCCTATTAGACCAAATCGGCTCATCTACGGTGGTACAGCTATGGGATGAGAATGGAGCCTACAAGGACAGCCAGAATAAATTTGAAAAGACAGGCGGAGGGGAAAAGACCTGCAGGAAAAGCTAAAACCCGATGGATCGACGTGATCAAGGTTGATCTAGTTACCAGAGGATGGACAGTGGATGATCTCCATGACAAGTTGTATATGGACAGGAAGAAGTGGAAGAGGCTCATTAACAGTACCCGGGAACCTGGCACCGTACAGTGATGATGATGATGATGATGTCCAAAAAGGATGAAACATGTCCTGACACTTGTTAATTGCTAATTAAACATAATTTTTTAGTATTGTAAAGGTGAAACCTTTGACTGTACCTTTAAAAAAGTATACTATCGACAGTATGGGCTTTGCAATGAAATTCATTTTATGCAATAAGCTCTTTCTGGTTATCCTCCTCTATATCTGCATCTCCATCGCTTCTACCTGTGCTCTCTCCTTTTTTGCCAACTGTCCAGTTCAAGTGAAGGACTTAGCAAAAAGCCTAGTTGCAAAAAAAAAAAAAAAAAAAAAAAAAAAAGCATCGTTTGGAAAGCTTGTTAAGCCAAAGCACATCTGTAGTTTACAGTGATAATGCTTCCTAAATAACAGAATTGTTTTACTTGTTCTATTCGAGAGGTTCCTAGCTTTAGAAATGCTGAAAGACTTACTAGTACCAAGTAAGGAATACAGTATATACAAAATTTGGTGATAGCTAGAAGAAGGGTCCTTACTCCAAAACAACTACTACTACTACTATTTGGGATAATCTTCCACTCATGTCCATGTTTCCCTCCTATCTTTCCCCCTACGATAGTTGTATCAGGCTGTATTTATCATTTATGGAAGATGTGACAGAAACAGACTGCTTTCCTGTGTTTTATGAGGGCTAAGACTTCACATAATTTCCTGGCACAGTGGAATACATGTTCTACCCATGTGATCTTTAACCATCTGCAATACACGAACATTTCAAAGGTCTGCAGTCAGTTCATTGCCGAGGTCTTTAATCTACCCCTTTTGATACTGAAAGGCAGCACTGAATTCACATAACACTTCATGAAATTTATTAGCAGCAGCAGGAACAGCGAATTCCTCCAATATTGGAAGACGGTAAGCAAATAACTGTCAGTTCTTCTGTGGGGGGTTCTTGTTGTTCCTATAGACTTTATATTCTTTCCGAGAAGGCTTGTTTATGTTCTTTCGACCACTTAGGTCTGTACTGTTTTTGTTGTGGTTGCTCTGATGTAGCTTCCCAATAGTTTACTTTGGGTCTATAGATGTCTCTTTCTACAACGTCTGTTGAACTTATTGTGTTTTTGAGGTCCTTTCGAAGTTCATTAAGCCAGGGTGTTTTCGTAATTGATGTTACATAATCTGTTACCCTTTTTGTCAATCAAATTTCTGGTAATCTAGTGAGATGACCAAAGGATTTCATTCATCTTTCCCTAATAATATACAACGGGCGATTGTTTGGTCCTCCCTGTCAATATATTATCAATGTCTGATTTTATACATTCACGCGTACATGTTTCGGGAGCCCCAACTCCTTTCATCGGCGAATTCTGCATCAATATCAACATTCCCCATATCTCAAGATCTAACATTCTGTTTAACATAACATGTTGTCATATATAACACTATCTTTAACCCATACTCTCTCTCTCTCTCTCTCTCTCTCTGTACATTTCTTGATAATGTCTGTTGTAATGGAACACATTAAAACATAATAGAATACTTTAAAACACTTATAAAAAGTTTAACTGGTTTTTCTTATGTTTTACAACACTTTAAAATACGTATTAAAATTTCAGATGGATTTCTTAGAAGAGTCGGCAAAAGATGAAATCACCCGTTGTATATTATATGAAACTAGTCAATATGGACCAACTAAGGGACCGAAAATGGTCAGATTTGTTGAATCTTTTCCTAATGTCATTGTCTATTTATGAGAACTTTTCTGTTGTTTTGATTGATTGTAGCTTGTAACCATCTTGGGTGTATCTTGCTCCAAAGGTTTTCCTAATGTTCTTCCTCTCTTTTTTGACTTCTTCAACTTTTAATTTTCTGTTGAGTGCCAGTGTTTCACGTGCGTAAAGGACTCTTGGTTTGGTGACTGTTGTAATGCCGAATTTTTTAATGTATTGACATGGATTTTTTGTTGTAGTTGTTTTGGACTAACTGCAATGCTTTTTTAATTTTTTGGAGATGAGTTTATTGTGAGATCTTTCCTAGGTCCATCAATTCGATAATTTCTCTGAGGTATTTAAGTAAAGGACTCCGTCACTTGTCTCATATTTTGTTCTCAGGCTCTTGAACATAAGAATTTGGTTTTCTCGAATGATATCTGTAGTCCCACCTTTTCTGATCTTTCTTTATCTTGAAATGTTTAACGGCAGTATCCTCATCCTTTGTCAGCATCGCCAGATCAGCTACAGAAGCGAGGTATAGTATTGCAACCTTTCCACCCCACGCCATTTGCCCCATAGAACCAAATGACGGCATGATAATCCCTAAAATATCGGGATACTGCCATATAGCACCATACGCCAAGGCGTTCGATGGAAAGGGACCTTTTTAGTCTAGAGTCAAATGCCACCTCATCTGGAAAGAACGAAAAAGAAAATTTTCAGAATGATGGGTGAGCAAAAGCTCTTCCGACCGTGCAAGGATCAACTGTACCCCTCCGTTCCATAGAATCAAACCACTGACCTCCCAGGGCCATGGTGCGTTCACGGCAAAAGATCAAAGAAAATATAGTCTAGAGTCAAATGCCACCTCATCTGGAAAGAACGAAAAAGAAAATTTTCAGAATGATGGGTGAGCAAAAGCTCTTCCGACCGTGCAAGGATCAACTGTACCCCTCCGTTCCATAGAATCAAACCACTGACCTCCCAGGGCCATGGTGCGTTCACGGCAAAAGATCAAAGAAAATAACACATAACTAGCTTAAAGGCATAAATGAACGGAAGGAAACTTAGGATGCAATGTTTTTCGGCAAAATGACAGGCAAACAAAAGTTTAATTACCTATTTATGAATCCTTGACAAATCAAATTAATTAAAATTGACCCTGAATACTTACAATATAATCATAATAGAATATGCATTGTCCAATGGACTAAATACAAAATCGTGAAAAGTCAACGTTGATTTCTCCTTTCCCTCTTTCCTCTTCCCGACATAATGATAAATATTACATTAAAATTTGTATAACATTTTTTTTAAAATCAGAAATATCCTTATAAATGCGACGGTTATCATTAAGAACTTTCTTCACTATCAGAAGAAACAATTATCTATACAACAACAAAAATTGAAGATAACTTGGAGTAGTCACTTAGCTAAATTAATTATATTACAAATAAGTAAACAAAAGAATAAGTGAATACTAGTCGATGAGATCATAATCATAAAATAAATAACAATGACCGATGTCGGGTCCAGAAATCGAACCCACATCCCAATGAATCCAATGACAAAATAACGAAATAGAGCAAGTTTTGTCATCCAAATAAAAATGTAAAACACAACTAAAAGAACGTATAAAAAAGGAAAATATGTACACATAATTTAAAAGGAACAATAAACAATATGCGCATGCAATTTGCTGTATTATAAAAAATTAAAAAATCGTGTGACAACAAAAATCCATGTTTGCCTGAGTTCGAACCGATGACATCCAGGATGGCATCGACAAACGGGTCTATAAAAACTCCCTTTCTCAATTAATCATAGGGTCAACAAATCAATAATAATACTGACGTTCCAATTATTTAATTTCATTATAAAATTAAACATGAAAAAGTTAAAAGAATCCTTTAAACTATAATCGGTTTTCTGCAGACTTCCCTGCCTTCATTCTAAGTGGAATAGCTCGAACAGTACAGTAAACAGTGATCCTTTTACAAGGGACAAGCTCTCTCGCTCCCCTTCAAGTTGTAAATCTTTAGATGTTATGCCATAACAAGTAATGGCCTGGTGTGGCAGAAAATATTTTGTTAACAGCTCAAGGCGAGACCAAATCGTCTCCCTTAGAATCCATCATTGTTACATAATCTCATTTCAGTACATATTCTCAAATCATATTCCAAAGCTCCACTGGCTTATTAAGTCACTGCCTTATCACAATTCTTTAATTCAATATCAAGCCACCATTTATCTTCTCATATTCACATCCTTAGACTTAGAATGACCGGGTTCGCATCCATCCGATTACAGAGGTACACAGCCTAGGTTTTCCTACATTTTAAACTCAGACAAATAAAATCAAATATGGATTATAAACATATCCATAATGTTATTCTCATATACAGAAAGGGAAAATATTTGACATTAAAGAAAAACACTAACCTCAATGGGAGGGCGTTTGTTCGTTGTCCAGGCTTGTCACAAGTTACGCAAATAATTAATACAGCCATCTACAAATATTATCATGCAAATTACGTGAAAATAAGAGTGCCTTCCTATCTTGATATTATAAACCGATAGTCCATTTTTGAAGAGATAATCACCATGCATTATCACAATAAGCTAGGATATCTTGTAAATACAGAGGTGTGCAAATTATTATGGTAAAGACAAGAAAATATTTTATTTCAGTTTTTAAGTGACATCAAAGTTACAAAGTGAATCACAATTTCACTTCAATACTTGGCATGCATGCCTTTGACCTTTATTAGTGTTTTCACTCTATCTGGCATGCTTTCTATCAATGTATTGCACTGTTCTTTGATAGTTTCATCTTGAAGCCATATTTTTGTGAGTGTCTAGACCAAATGTGCTTTAGCGGTAATGGTTTCCTTTTTAATTTTCCTTTTTACTATAGCCCACAGATTTTCCAATGGGTTCATGTCAGGACTGTTGGCAGGCCAGTCAAGCATTTTAACACCATTTTCTTGTAGAAAGGATATCAATTTCTTTGCCTTATGGCATGGTGCACTGTCTTGCATGAAAATGCACTCATTTGAGCCATACCAGTTCTTCATTTGAGGTAGTAGTCTTTGATCCAAGACTTTTAGATACTGTTCATGCCTCATTGCGCCCTTCACAATGTACAACCTTCCAGTTCCATACCAAGAAAATACACTCCACACCATTACGGATGTTGGGTGTTTCACCGTTTGTTGGACACACTCCTGGTGGAATTCTTCGTTTTTCCTCCTGCGGAAATACTGGGCGGATTCTTCAGTGACACAGAAGGCAGATTAATCACTGAAGTAAAAATGAAGTATTTAGGCCATACATTTACACATGACTATGTGGTAATAAATTGTGTGTTGGAAATGTTAATCTGGATAACTTTTTCCACTTCATTGTAAAAAGGTGGCACTACCGCACTGCAATGTTTGAAAACCCTACAATTACAGAAATTGCTCAAGAATTGTACAAAATAATATTCCTGCCTTTTTCCAGTCTTCAACACTCCAATCTTTTAAGGAATTTGCCCACTGAAGTCTCTTAGCTGCTATTGTTGGGGTGATCTTGGCTTTTCTTCTTGGTCTCCTTGCCTTTAAACCTGAAGGGCAAAGTTGTCTTCTGACTGTTGAAGGAGATATCTGTACCCCAGACTCTTCCATCTTCACAGAGAGATCCCTGGTAGTTGCTTTCTGGTTAGATATTGCAAGATTCTTGAGTTTCCTTTTGGATCTTGGTGTTAGTTTTGGCTTTCTGCCATATTTCCCAACACGACTTTGCTGGTATACACAACCACCGTCATCACTTTTCTTGATATTACTCACGGCCTGTTGAGAAATACAGAGTCTTTCAGCTATCTGCTGCTGTGTATAACACCCCTCTTGCAGTAAGGTCCTTGCAATACCTATTTTTCTTGGTGAGAAGTCTTTCTTACGCCCCATAACCTAAAAATTTAGTACACTTCGAAGAATCCAAGTTCAAAATAAGATTGCTGCAAAAGAAATACCATAAACTAGAACAAAACAGTCTAACATAACCAAATAACATCATATTATGCATACCACAACTCAAACTCAACAATAAAAGATCAGATACCTTCACAAACTTTATGTAAGCAACACACTGTAACATGGAAGCTCAACAGATGAAGGTCAATAATTCCAGTTCAAGTCAGTGTTGCCACCATTTGCACCCAATATTGTTACAAAAAGTAATATATTTGCTGGATAGTATCCCTGCATACATATTATGTGTCATGACTAATGTGTCAACCAAGAAATTGTGCTTAAGAGTTACTAGTGAGAAGAAACAGTAGACCAAAGTGTTTTACCATAATAATTTGCACACCTCTGTAAATTATACGTATCACGGTTTTGGATCAGTACAAATACAAATCTGCATTTTTTTTTACCTAATCTCAGCACTCTCAGACTAACTAATATTTTTCATCAAATCACGGACATGCATTACATTAGATATATATTGAAGCCTATTTAGTAGACTATTAATTCCGTCTAAATGAATATAAACGATATGAAGACCACTCACAAGTTTTCTCTCTAATTCAAGAATACATGCAATTTACGTTTCTAATCTAATTTGTGATCTACATATTAAATAACCGCGCATTTATTTAGAAAAATTATTACATTTTAGTACTTATGTCGTGAAATCCAAGGCTAGAGCCTAGGAAAAGGCCTTCATCGACTTTTAAGCTTCCACGGCGCTGACGTCGGTCACAGGTTCGTTTCCACTGCTACTCCTGCTGAGCGCGTTCACAATCCAGGGTCCTCTTCTACACTATAACAACTTGATAATGTTGACATATGTTGCGTCACTTTAACAAAAAAAAATACACTGTAACACTTTAATGAGGTTGATGTATGTTGCGTCACTTTAAAAAAACTACTGTAACACCGTTCTTGCGGTCACATTACTTCAACCCTTTTAATACTATCATTTGTAGATAATTACAATAGTCTCGAAGATGTAAAATGTATATTTCCACTCTGAAATACTAGTAAAATCAGAAAACCAGCAAACCTTGGTTCTGCCTTGAATCCTTCGCGTCAAGTGGCAGTGGTGTCATCACCGCCATCCCTTTTAAAAGCTTTCCCCTACTCATGCAACATACAGTGGCTAGTCCCCACTATTTTTTTAAATTAATAGTTCAACGTGTCTTATGACATCGGTAATGCACTCAAATGCGTGACTCAGTCTTCTGTATAAGACAATAGGGCAGTTCTCTGGAAAGTGATACCAAGGGATCAGATTTTAAATTTTCAACAACTGTGTTTCTTTTATGTTCAATATAAAAATTATATTTTATTGTAAAAATAAAGAGGTACTCACATTTTTACCATTTTATGAAAGAAACATGTTTATGAAATTTCATTGCACTAGAATTTTTAAACATATATCAATCATTCAATACTGATCTGCATTTAGGGCAGTCACCCAGGTGGCAGATTCCCTATCTGTTGTTTTCCTAGCCTTTTCCTAAATAATTTCAAAGATATTGGAAATTTATTGAACGTCTCCCTTGGTAAGTTATTCCAATCCCTAACTCCCCTTCCTATAATTGAATATTTGCCCCAATTTGTCCTCCTGAATTCCAACTTTATCTTCATATTGTGATCTTTCATACTTTTATAAACGCCACTCAAATGTATTTGTCTACTAATGTCATTCCACGCCATCTCTCCGCTGACAGCTCGGAACATACCACTTATTACATGTTATAAATCTCAGAGCCAACAGAAGGGCAGCAACAAACACAACAGTAGATAACAAATAACAACTTTCAACTAACATTTAAGTCCTCATCTGTTTCAATTTATGTAATCCGTATTCTCTCCTTACGTCCAACTTCTTATTTCATCTTTTCCTTCTCTTACAGAAAACATTATTTCAGTATCTACTGGCATTTTCTGGCAAGGTTTCAGCCAATAGTATTACCTACGGTGCCAAGGGCCACTTGCAATTTTGCAACTGATGCTTCTGTCTCACTTCATGCTGACGAATTTCATCAGCGGCCTTGGACATATTATATTTATGACAATCATGTCTATGCTTATGTTCACGCCCTCATGTCGTTGGCTTTATATTATTACCACTTCGGTTTTCCACTAACATTTATTGAACTGTTTTTATTGGAATTTTAATGGAAGAAGTTTTAGTCTCCGACAAGATTTTAGTTTAATCATTGACAGTGTTTACATTAGCATCTTTATATATTGTATCATTTTTCACATTTTTATGTCCCGAATTTTAATAACTGGCTAAACTTTTAGCTTCCACTTTTAATATGAATTGTACTCTTGATTGTTTTTAGGCTGAAGATGCCCTTAATTGAGGGCAAAACATGTCCCATTTAACTGTGCGTCTATTTATATAACCATTATAAGTGGAAATAAAAGTATTGAATAGGTGGATTAAATTAAAACACCTTTATTGTTGTTGAACATACCACTTAGTCGAGCAGCTCTTCTTCTTTTTCGCAATTCCTCCCAACCCAAACATTTTTGTAACGCTACTCCTTTGTCGGAAATCACCCATAACAAATCGGGCTGCTTTTCTTTGGATTTTTTCCAGTTCATGAATCATGTAATCCTGGTGAGGGTCCCATACACTGGAACCATACTCTAGTTGGGGTCTTACCAGAGACTTATATGCCCTCTCCTTTACATCCTTACTACAACCCCTAAACACCCTCATAACCATGTGCAGAGATCTGTACCCTTTATTTACAATCCCATTTATGTGATTACCCCAATGAAGATCTTTCCTTATATTAACACCTAGATACTTACAATGATCCCCAAAAGGAACTTTCACCCCATCAACGCAGTAATTAAAACTGAGAGGACTTTTCCTATTTGTGAAACTCACAACCTGACTTTTAACCCTGTTTATCAACATACCATTGACTGCTGTCCATCTCACAACATTTTCGAGGTCACGTTGCAGTTGCTCACAATCTTATAACTTATTTATCACTCTATAGAGAATAACATCATCCGCAAAAAGCCTTACCTCCGATTCCACTCCTTTACTCATATCATTTATATATAGAAGAAAACATAAAGGTCCGATAATACTGCCTTGAGGAATTCCCCTCTTAATTATTACAGGGTCAGATAACGCTTCACCTGATCTAATTCTCTGAGATCTATTTTCTAGAAATATAGCAACCCATTCAGTCACTCTTTTGTCTAGTCCAATTGCACTCATTTTTGCCAGTAGTCTCCCATGATCCACCCTATCAAATGCTTTAGACAGGTCAATCGCGATACAGTCCATTTGACCTCCAGAATCCAAGATATCTGCTATATCTTGCTGGAATCCTACAAGTTGAGCTTCAGTGGAATAACCTTTCCTAAAACCGAAACTGCCTTCTATCAAACCAGTTATTAATTTCACAAACATGTCTAATATAATCAGAAAGAATGCCTTCCCAAAGCTTACATACAATGCAAGTTAAACTGACTGGCCTGTAATTTTCAGCTTTATGTCTATCACCCTTACCTTTATACACAGGGCTTACTATAGCAACTCTCCATTCATCTGGTATAGCTCCTTGGACCAAACAATAATCAAATTAGTACTTCAGATATGGTACTATATCCCAACCCATTGTCTTTAGTATATCCCCAGAAATCTGATCAATTCGAGCCGCTTTTCTAGTTTTCAACTTTTGTATCTTATTGTAAATGTCATTGTTATCATATGTAAATTTTAATACTTCTTTGGCCTTAGTCTCCTCCTCTACCTTGTCGTACGTACGACGCTGTAATTGGTGTAAAACCTTCAATTATTACGTTTAATATATTTTAATTATAGTTTATTTAATGCTAAATTATCTTTTATTAGTGTTTAACATGACTAGTATATGGTTCCTCTGTAAATATGTAGTATAAAATTGTATAACCTCAAATACATATTGTTTAATCTAAAAATCTATATCGTCGAAAGCGGTAGAAAATTCCATAATGTTCGTATGTTAGACATATTGTACTATAATTTGGTGTATATGAAGGGTCCTGGAAACTTACTGTAAGGTTTTATTATCCAGATACATGTAGAGGCATTACGAATGTTGTAGATATATCCATGTGCATTTTTAAATAGCGGAGAAAGTTTGAGTACCCATTCGACTAGCTGGGCGATCAATGTTTCAAGTGTGTTCCATGAGTGTTGTAAGAACTCTTCCAGAAGTCGATCATTCTAGATGGTTGATCGAATGGTATAAATATCGAGCTGTCAGTCAGTGAAGGCAGTTCTCAGTTCTAAGTTCGCAGATCTTGGTTTGGGACTCAGGCAAGTGATGGAACTGGAAGTGACTGTTGGGCTCCGAGGTGGAGTGTGAGGATTGGTCTCGAGTGAGGCGGTGAATTCAAGAGATAATGTTATAGTGCGTGCGTCAGTGTTGTTGATATCTGTATCTACAGAATCGACTTCAGGGTACTCCGCTATTGAGTGTTGTATATAGTGTCATTTGCTACTGTGTATAGTTGTGTGGTATGACGTACAGTATAAATAAAGTAATTCATATAAGGAAGTGAACGTGTTCTCGTGTGATATTTATTTACGTCAAATAAAATCGCATCGTAGAACAATAACCTGGACATTATCCTTGTAACCAACAATCTTTACATACTGCTGACTGAATACTTCTGCTTTTTGAAGATCCTCACATACACACTCTCCTTGTTCATTAATTGTTCCTGGAATGTCCTTCTTGGAACCTGTTTCTGCCTTAAAATACCTATACATACCCTTCCATTTTACACTAAAATTTGTATGACTGCCAATTATGCTTGCCATCATGTTATCCTTAGCTGGCTTCTTTGCTAGAGTCAATTTTCTAGTAAGTTCCTTCAATTTTTCCTTACTTCCACAGTCATTTCTATTTCGTTCCAGTCTGCACCTCCTTCTTAGTCTCTCTATTTCTCTATTATAATAAGGTGGGTCTTTACCATTCCTTACCACCCTTAAGGGTACAAACCTGTTTTCACATTCCTCAACAATTTCTTTAAACCCATCTCGGAGTCTGTTTACATTTTTATTTACAGTTTTCCACCGATCATAGTTACTTTTTAGAAACTGCCTCATGACTACTTTATCAGCCATATGGTACTACCTAATAGTCCTACTTTTAAGACCTTCCTTTCTATCACATTTATTTTTAACTACGACAAAAACAGCTTCATGATCACTAATACCATCTATTACTTCAGTTTCCCTATAGAGCTCATCTGGTTTTATCAGCACCACATCCAGGATATTCTTCCCTCTCGTTGGTTCGATCACTTTCTGAATCAGCTGTCCTTCCCATATTAACTTATTTGCCATTTGTTGGTCATGCTTCCTGTCGTTTGCATTTCCTTCCCAGTTGACATCTGGCAAATTCAGATCTCCTGCTACAATCACATTTCTTTCCATGTCGTTTCCCACATAGCTGACTATCCTATCAAATAATTCCGAATCCGCGTCAGTGCTACCCTTTCCCGGTCTGTACACTCCAAATATATCAAGTTGCCTATTATCTTTAGAAATGAGCCTTACACCTAGAATTTCATGTGTCTCATCTTATACTTTTTCGTAGCTTACAAATACTTCTTTCACCAGAATGAATACTCACCTTCCCACCATTCCTATCCTATCTCTACGATACACACTCCAGTCACAAAGTTTATACAAGGAGTAATTTTAATACCACCTATTCAATACAAATTTATTCCACTATAGTGTGGTTAAATACACATGGAAATTATCAGAAATTTGAATTCATGTTTTGCCCACTATTTATTGGGCATCATCAGCTTCAATCAATCTTAAAACACATAAGGTCTAAGGAGTCATAATAACTTACGTAAAAAATGATGAATAATTACAAGTGTTAATACTGAGGATGCAAAATGTTTACAGTAAAAAAAAAAAAAATTGGTATTAAAACAGTACTTATACTAAAATCACTTTGAAAAAATGATGTGTTCATCTGAAAGTAATAGTCATATATTGTTTTTTTTTTTAAATAGTCCATGTCTGACACTGAAATGGATCTTCTTGATGAAAAGCTTAAGCAATATATATTACATTAGGAAAACAGAATATCAAAAATAAGGCGTCAACAGGATAAGAACAAGACGGTTAAAAGATGCAGTAAAAGTTCATATTTGAGGCCAATATTTAAAATAAGGATGGAAAGAAGTAGTTGAATTGAAGGCAGTTTAGTTTATGAGGGTTTGGAAAGTTGGATTAAAATAGTGGTATGTCGTGAGGTGCTGAAAAACATCGAAGAATTTGCCGTAAAACGCTGCTAAGATATCGAATAAGAGAAGGTAGACTGGACGACAAATTCGTGACAGAAAATGCCCCTTGTAGACGTGGATATCCGTAGTAAACAATGTTGTCAGTCTGGAATGAAACGGAAGGCTAACTTGACGACGGGAAATTAGGCCGAGAATATATCACTGAAAACGATATGTTGAATAATGTGTACTTACTTATTCTCAAGATGTAATGTACGTCCGAATGTATCTGCAGCGTTAGTCTGTTTGAAGTTCCTACTTCTAGTGTAGTATAGACGCTGTGGAGGAGTAGGGGAATGCTGAGAGGAAGAGGGGGTATCGGTAGGCGGAGCATCACGTGTTATAGCCAGTATAGGCGGGGCGTTACTTGAAGGAGCAAGTATGGCGTCGGTATTTAACGAATTAGAGGGAGTCTTTAATTCTAAGGATTTAAATATCTGAGGGACTTTATTATGGTTTGGGTTGACCGTATTCAATAACTTAGGCATTAAAATATGTAGCGGACTTCTGACTTCCGTGTCGTCATTAAGATTATGATCTTTATTATATGCCCTGTCCAAGAAAATGTAAATACTCTCTGATTCATTCAAAAGTTTACCTTTGCCTGTATTCCTAATTATTGTGAGATCTTTTTCTACTGTAGTGAACTGGTGTCCAGTTTCCTTCATGTGGGTGCTCATTGCCGAGTATTTATTGTGTTTTTCAGCATTGAAATGTTCCATGTACCTTATATAAAAGCTGCGCCCAGTCTGTCCAACATAGGATTTTCCGCACTGAGAACATGTTAATCTAGAAACTCCTGAACCTGAATATCTATTTCTGTCGTAGTTAATCTTATTATGATTGAAAAAGATGTTTTGAGTTGTGTTGATTGTTCGAAAGGCTATGTTGAAATTATGCTTACTGAAAGTATTCGCAATTTGGTGGACTACTGGGCTACTATAAGTGAAAGTGGCGTACTTATTTCTTTTTGATTTGTCGGGTATGAGATTCGTGGATAACTTATTTTTGATTTTGTGAATTAAGCGGTTTATCATCTCATCCTTAAACCCATTAAGTCTGGCTAGGTTTCTTATGTAGTTCAATTCATTCCTGAAGTTAGTAGGGGAAAGAGGGATTCTTAGTGCTCTATAAATTAAACTACGAAAAGATGCCTGTTTATGGGAGCCAGGATGTAATGAGGAATTATTTATAGTTACCGGAGAATGTGTAGGCTTTCTATATATTTGAAATTCAAAAGTGTTATTGGTTCGTGTCACTGTTATGTCCAGAAAATTCAAGGAACTCTTGTCTTCATCTTCCTTAGTGAAACTCAGGTTAGGGTCGATACTGTTTAATTTTTCCAAAATTTCGCTGCTGTTGGTAACATCTTTATCAATTATTACAAATGTATCATCCACATATCTCAACCATAAGCAAATCCCTTTAATATTAGCTTTTATTTTAGTGTGTTCAATTGAGTCCATATAAATGTCAGCTAGGATGCCCAATATTGGGTCACCCATTGCTAAACCGTTCTGTTTGTAAATTTTTTTGTTAAATGTAAAATAACTGTTGTCCAGAACAAAGTTCAATAGTTTCATGAATTCATCGATCTCCTTTCTACTGAGGCCACTCGGTTTACAGATGTTATCATAGATGATGTTAACTGTGTCACCAGTCGGAATGTTTGGGTACATATTAATCACATCGAAAGAGCATATTGCTTGATTTGATTGAAGATTAAATTTGCTCAAAATCTCACAAAAATGTATTGAATTCCGTAAGGGCTGCTTGTTATTAAACACGTAATGTCTCTTAAGGAAGCCATGGATGTACCTGGAGGCTTTATACGTTGGACAGTTGCGGCAGTTAATAATAGGACGCATTGGAATATCATTTTTATGTACCTTAGAGAGAGCTCTTGCCCCAGGAATATTCGGATTCATATTTACAAGTTTCTGTTGATCTCGTTCATTAAACAGAAATGTCGAATTCTTTATTATTGTCTTTAAATTACATTGTATCTTAACCAGTGGATCTTTATTAACAACCATGTAACCATTACTGTTAAAGAAATCCTCTGTTCTTTTAATATATGCTTCTTTGTCTTAGAGAACTATTGATCCCCCCTTGTCAGCCTTAGTTACCACAATGTTGCTGTTTTCTATCTTAGTCTTTAAATTTTGTATTAGTGTATGTTGTCCGATATCAAATTTAGCATTCAAATCTTCAGCTAGCCTAGGAAGCTTATTCTTTATTTCTGTTTTTATGTCGTTTTTATGTTTAGAAACGTTGGTCTCTATTTCGGCCACTGTCTTAATGATGTCTACCTCTTTTTTCTTATTAGGCCAATTGTATTTAGGGCCTTTATTCAAGAGATCCATCTCTTTACTTGAAAATTGTGTATTAGTCAAATTTACGACCGTAGGAGTGTCAGTGTCTTGAGGGTTTATTCTGTCTGTCTGTACTTTGTTATAGAATATTGTGTTTGTGATGCTCTCAATTGCATTAGTTTCTTATCCAGTGTCGCCTGTTTCTTATTCAACAAGTGCGTTAATTTGATATCTATGTGTTGTTGGAACTATTTCCATTCTAATGGGACCAGAGGTAGACATCATTAACACAGTGGCCGAAATAGAGACCAACGTTTCTAAACATAAAAAGAACATAAAAACAGAAATAAAGAATAAGCTTCCTAGGCTAGCTGAAGATTTGAATGCTAAATCTGATATCAGACAACATACACTAATACAAAATTTAAAGACTAAGATAGAAAACAACAACATTGTGGTAACTAAGGCTGACAAGGGGGGATCAATAGTTCTCTAAGACAAAGAAGCATATATTAAAAGAACAGAGGATTTCTTTAACAGTAATGGTTACATGGTTGTTAATAAAGATCCACTGGTTAAGATACAATGTAATTTAAAGACAATAATAAAGAATTCGACATTTCTGTTTAATGAACGAGATCAACAGAAACTTGTAAATATGAATCCGAATATTCCTGGGGCAAGAGCTCTCTCTAAGGTACATAAAAATGATATTCCAATGCGTCCTATTATTAACAGCCGCAACTGTTCAACGTATAAAGCCTCCAAGTACATCCATGGCTTCCTTAAGAGACATTACGTGTTTAATAACAAGCAGCCCTTAAGGAATTCAGTAGATTTTTGTGAGATTTTAACCAAATTTAATCTTCAATCAAATCAAGCAAGATGCTCTTTCGATGTGATTAATATGTACCCTAACATTCCGACTGGTGACACAGTTAACATCATCTATGATAACATCTGTAAATATAGTGGCCTCAGTAGAAAGGGGATCGATGAATTCATGAAACTATTGAACTTTGTTCTGGACAACAGTTATTTTACATTTAACAAAAAAATTTACAAACAGAACGGTTTAGCAATGGGTGACCCAATATTGGGCATCCTAGCTGACATTTACATGGACTTAATTGAACACACTAAAATAAAAGCTAATTAAAGGGATTTGCTTATGGTTGAGATATGTGGATGATACATTTGTAATAATTGATAAAGATGTTACCAACAGCAGCGAAATTTTGGAAAAATTAAACAGTATCGACCCTAACCTGAGTTTCACTAAGGAAGATGAAGACAAGAGTTCCTTGAATTTTCTGGACTTAACAGTGACACGAACCAATAACACTTTTGAATTTCAAATATATAGAAAGCCTACACATTCTCCGATAACTATAAATAATTCCTCATTACATCCTGGCTCCCATAAACAGGCATCTTTTCATAGTTTAATTTATAGAGCACTAAGAATCCCTCTTTCCCCTACTAACTTCAGGAATGAATTGAACTACATAAGAAACCTAGCCAGACTTAATGGGTTTAAGGACGAGATGATAAACCGCTTAATTCACAAAATCAAAAATAAGTTATCCACGAATCTCATACCCGACAAATCAAAAAGAAATAAGTACGCCACTTTCACTTATAGTAGCCCAGTAGTCCACCAAATTGTGAATACTTTCAGTAAGCATAATATCAACATAGCCTTTCGAACAATCAACACAACTCAAAACATCTTTTTTATTCATAATAAGATTAACTACGACAGAAATAGATATTCAGGTTCAGGAGTTTATAGATTAACATGTTCTCAGTGCGGAAAATCCTATGTTGGACAGACTGGGCGCAGCTTTTATATAAGGTACATGGAACATTTCAATGCTGAAAAACACAATAAATACTCGGCAATGAGCACCCACATGAAGGAAACTGGACACCAGTTCACTACAGTAGAAAAAGATCTCACAATAATTAGGAATACAGGCAAAGGTAAACTTTTGAATGAATCAGAGAGTATTTACATTTTCTTGGACAGGGCATATAATAAAGATCGTAATCTTAATGACGACACGGAAGTCAGAAGTCCGCTACATATTTTAATGCCTAAGTTATTGAACACGGTCAACCCAAACCATAATAAAGTCCCTCAGATATTTAAATCCTTAGAATTAAAGACTCCCTCTAATTCGTTAAATACCGACGCCATACTTGCTCCTTCAAGTAACGCCCCTCCTATACTGGCTATAACACGTGATGCTCCGCCTGCCGATACCCCCTCTTCCTCTCAGCATTCCCCTACTCCTCCACAGCGTCGATACTACACTAGAAGTAGGAACTTCAAACAGAATAACGCTGCAGATACATTCGGACATACATTACATCTTGAGAATAAGTAAGTACAAATTATTCAACATATCGTTTTCAGTGATACATTCTCGGCCTAATTTCCCGTCGTCAAGTTAGCCTTCCATTTCATTTCAGATTGACAACATTGTTTACAACGGACATCCACGTCTACAAGAGGCATTTTCTGTCACAGGAATTTGTCGTCCAGCCTATCTTCTTTTATTCGATATCTTAGCAGCTTTTTACGGCAAATTCTTCGATGTTTTTCAGCACCTCACGACATACCACTATTTTAATCCAACTTTCCAAACCCTCATAAACTACACTGCCTTCAATTCAACTACTTCTTTCCAACCTTATTTTAAATATTGGCCTCAAATATGAACTTTTACTGCATCTTTTAACCGTCTTGTTCTTATCCTGTTGACGCCTTATTTTTGATATTCTGTTTTCCTAATGGAATATATATTGCTTAAGCTTCTCATCAAGAAGATCCATTTCAGTGTCAGATATGGACTATTAAAAAAAAAAAAAAAAAAAACAATATATAACTATTACTTTCAGATGAACACATCATTTTTTCAAAGTGATTTTAGTATAAGTACTGTTTTATTACCAATTTTTTTTTACTGTAAACATTTTGCATCCTCAGTATTAACACTTGTAATTATTCATCATTATTTTTTACGTAAGTTATTATGACTCCTTAGACCTTATGTGTTTTAAGATTGATTGAAGCTGATGATGCCCAATAAATAGTGGGCGAAACATGTACTTCAAATTTCTGATAATTTCCATGTGTATTTAACCACACTATAGTGGAATAAATTTGTATTGAATAGGTGGTATTAAAATTACTCCTTGTTTAAACTTTGTGATCAGCTATTTTTCAGTACGGAATAATGATGAGTATAATGGTTTGTAACACACTCCAGTGCCGTGAGAAAATTTCTGCATCCATTATATCATTTCTCAGTCATGATTTAACTCCTATTACAATATCTGGTAAATATGTATCTATTAAATTAGTTTTATTCCTCTCTTTAAAATACTTCTACAGTTCAACACTAACATTTTTGACATCCCTACTTGATTTCCAGTTCCCTGTTCCCTTATCACCGCTCCCTAGGCCACCCCATTTCCCTGAATGTACCTCCCTATTACCCTTCCAAACAAATTTCCTAACTTATACGTACCACTGCGGTTTAAGTGAAGGCCATCTGAGCGCAGATCCCTATCTCCTACCCACCCATTAAGATCTAGAAATTTCACTCCCAGTTTCCCACATACCCACTCCATAGTCTGATTTAAATCCCCAATCACCCTCCAGTCAGTATCCCTCCTACACAGTATTCCACTAATAACAATCTCCGCTTTCGTAAACTTCATCCGTGCTGCATTGACCAGATCCCACACATCTCCAACTATGTTGGTACTTATATCAGCTTGCCTTACGTTGTTGGTACCAACGTGAAACACTACCACCTTCTCCTTCCCCTCCTCCCTCTCTTCTACTTTCCTCAACATCTGCCTCAACCTAATTCCTGGATAACATTCTAGCCTGGTTCCCTTTCCTCCACACACTTTCCCCACGTGTCTAACGATGGAATCCCCCATGACCAGAGCTTCAACCCTACCCACCTCATTTGATCCCCTCCCCTCCTGGTCAGCCCTATCTTTCCTGATAGCTGCAGAAGCTACTTCCTCTTCCCTTTTCTCCTTCCCATGAGCCTGTTCCACCTGTCTTTTCCTATCCTCTACTCTACATTTCCCTTTCCTACCTTTTCCCTTCCTCCTACTTCCACACATCTCGGCAACTGGTCCCTGTCCCTCATCTTCCCGCTGTTGTTCTACCTGGAGTGACTCATACCGATTTCGCACAGATACCTGTCCTGAATTCTGATCCTGAATAGAGCCCTTGGCCTGCAATCTCCTTCCCCTTAGAACATTAGACCACCTGTCTTCTACAACTCCCCCCTTTCCTTCTCGTCCCTCTTGTACACCTACTGTAACCTGTACATTGTTTGAGGGAGTCCTATCTTCCTTCCTGTCTTCTGTGAGAATCCTAATTATCTCCCTCAAACTCTCCAGCTCCACCTTCATACCCCTCAATGCCTCGCCACACCCACATTTCGTACACTCGCGCTTCTTAGCCATTCTTTACGGAAAAAATGAAAATTAAAATAACTTATTTGCAAAAAATAAATGAATGGGGGGATATATTGTCTGGGATAGTACTCAAAGATTACACTACAATAAGGTAATTAATATACGACTACACTACAATACTACTTAGTCATACTCTATTTTTTGTCCTACAACCCCTAACAGGATAAAAACTGCTGTTAATTACTGAATTTCGCAAGTAATACACAAGAACTGCACAATTCCAAACTGCAATTAAGCCTATCCTAATTACAACAACAGAATTTTAGTAAGAGTTTCTACGGATACCTCTACTACACCAGTACTACACAAATATTTTACAATAATAAAATAAGCATACTCAATTCTAATAGGATATTACTCGTATACTACTGTACAGTACTCTACAGTAATTTTTAAACTACTTTCAGACGTATCCTAATTACGATACCGGTACCTTATGTCGCTGCTAAGCACAGACAGAAATGAAATTTGGAAGAACTACTGTACTCAAAGATTACCAACTAAGCTAAATGCTTAGGCAAATTATTATTAATACTACGTTTTAATAGATACACACGTAAGATAATACACAAATATAGCAGGCAAGATACGGCACTATCTAAATGTACTGTATCTATACTACAATGTATCAACACTACAATTTTCAGCTGAAGTGTGGTTATATGAACTTTTACCGCTGGTGGATTAGTATTATTTTCCCTACTATGCGGGACGGAGAATAAGTGTCCTTAAATGCTGAGAATAAGAGGTTGTCTACTATAATTTCTATCAAAACCACGTGGGGGGTTTGAAGTTCAATATTATTGGGATATAGGAATTTGATTATTAACTTTTATTTGTTGAATAAACGAAGGTGGAAAGTACAAAGTATGCAGGGAACTAAGACTACAAATTATCAGAATAATGAATCAGCTGACTTTGTATTTATTTACACTATTATCATGTGCAATCCCAAAAAAAAATGTTAAGTACCGTAATTATCCAGTGACATTACCGTGAATTCTCTTTAACTTCTCTTTAAATGGATTTTTACAGGCTTATGTTATTTAATGTAATAAATTATTACCTTCGTGATAGTTTGAACGGATATCTGTACGAAATATCGGAAAAGTAGCGGCGGAAATTACGATGAGTTACAACTCCTTATGATAATCTGCCTTTGTAAGTATTTATAAAACCAACGAACCTACAGATATTTAAAAATATTGTTTTAAAAGTTAATATTATTACGTAAAGTATTTCCTAAACCTACATTTGAAACAAAGTTCACCTAGCTAGCCTACTTAACCTAGAAAACGTAATCTACTGAACAACAAATGAATTACTTGTTATAAAATTCAAATAAATAACACTACTCCCAATTTCTACATACAAGCACTAAACACCAATATACAAATAGCACTAAATGGAACGCACACACACAAAATTTAAATTATTTCAATAGGTTTTAACTACTTTTTCACTACAATAATGCAAGAGCTCTTTCAACATCCAACTGTTCACAAGCGCATCCAAAAATTCATAGTAATATTTTTATATTTACATGTTACAAAAACACAAGAATAGTATGCCATTTTTTGCCTATGAACATGCCAATTACCATACACTAAGCATCACACAATTCTGAAAAATTGACAGTAACAGGCTTCAAAACTGTCGCACTTTCATAATTATGTCATTAAATGTAAGTTAATGAAACACAGAATTATTTCCTTTACATATCACCAGGGTACTTCACCCCACCTCATGCTTCACTTGTCAAAATATGTCGTCCTGAAACTTGTACTGTCCTCTTGAATTGACTAGGATTTAATTTTTCTGTGAATTTATTACACAAATGTAGTAACGTATCAGTCTTTATAGACCGGCCGGGACAAGGATTTTAACTACGCGTGGTAATTCCTGTGGTTCAGGGACTGGGTGTGTGTGCGCGCACGTCTTATTACACTTCCCTTCATACATACATACATACATACATACATACAGAACGCAGTACAATAATAATGGGTTGGCGCCACGAAGGGCGTCCAGCCGTAAAACAGGACCAAATACATATCAAGTGCCTACCCCAAGAAATTAGGATTAAGGCCAGGAATAATAATAATAGTAATATAGATTCGCGTAATGACTACCTGATAAAAACTGGCAAGAAGCGAATGACAGATCGTTCGATTACATCTATATCTCATCTAAAAAAGAAAAAAATCAACATATGCTGCCTGGTACCTTTAAATCCTTCTATTCTCTTTTGTATTTCTCGCTCCTTAACCAAGTTCATGCTGGTGACCAGAAAAATGTCTGGGATTCCTTATAGTAGAATGATTTGAACAAAACTTGCTACATCAAAAGAGGAAACCTTTAGCACTTCAGTAACACATTCACTGCCATGTACAGTGGTAGATATTGGATCTCCCTGAACTTGTCATTTACGTCCTTTTTCCCAATGTTAAGAAGTGCAATACAATCTCCTTTTCATTGCTAAAGCAAGGAATTAACACTGCATATACCATCCAGGGAAATACATTGTAATTGGCTTCTCATGTAAGAGACCTAGGTGCTATAATAGACTGTAAACTTACTTTCTCTGCTCATATTCAGTCCATAAAATCCTATGCTATGAGTATCCTAGGCATTCTTTACAGGTTCACTGAAATTAATGATATTAACGCCTTAAAATTATACTTTCTCGTATGTTCTCCCCATTATTGACTTTTGTTCACCTATTTGGTCCTCATCTGCTATCACAAACATATCTCAACTAAATAATATTTTAACTTTTTCACTTTCATTGTTAAGACTAGCAATCTTGTTTTTAAGACAGAACTAAATCTGACATTATGAACTACCTGGGTATACTTGACCTGAGAAGCAGTTTACAGTTCTCCGATCTATGTTGCCTTCACAAAATAATCAATGACTACACCAAATGTAATACTCTTCCGGCATACTTCCCTATACATGATCCTCCCTGCCCTACATGCAACCGGCGCACTCATCATGTGTCCCGTCTGCGCCTAACCTTACAACAATGCTCTATCTTCCAGTCTCTCTACTCTTGGTAACTCACTATCCGATATCAGCATATTCACACCTTTCGCATCCTTCAAACAAAACATTAAAAGATTCCTTTGAAGTCCTCTCCAGGTTTCCATTTTCTACCATCCCTCCAACCCTTGACCTTTCTTCTTCCTAATTTCTGTAACCGACACTAGCCAGTTTTTGTTGTCATTGTTGTTACATTGTTACTGTTAAAATTGTTAATTTATTGTTCTTACTTAATATTGTTGTTTATACCTTTGTTATCTTTAATATTATTTTTCCGGGGTATGTGTGGAACGCAGAGACGATGAAAGAAGGTGCCAGGTTTGAATGGGTCTAACTACAATTTCAAGAATTGAATTAAAATTGTAAAAGGTTATATTTCTTTTGGAAATTCAAACTTGACAATTTTTCACTGAATGAACATAACAATGAAACATCAGGTATAAGGACAATTTCAAAAATTGGAAAATTCAAGATTCAGACCTTAACAATTCTGGGCTACAAGCCCGTAAGTTACAAATTTACAATTGAAAGTGGTATAATTTAGTTAAGGGCAGAAATCCCCTAATCCAAGAGCACTTGCTCCCTAAATTACAATATCTAGCCTTCCAGAGGCACTCTTTTACTGTTACAAAACTTTGAAAAGAGCTTACAAGCTCTGTTTCTTCCACCCTACTCAAGGCAACATCAAAAACTTACAATCTCTGGCACAACTTACAAAATGAAAATAATTTTATACAGGGGTATCTATTACCCAACCTACAGGGCCTTTGCGAAAAAGAACAGGTTAAATAAACGGCCCGAACACGAACTGAATGGAGGCGTACACTGCGCTCCGAGATAATGAAAAAAATTAAAATCCTACGGGGCTCTCGGCCGATGAAACGGGGGCTATTCGTAAACTAGTGAGGTGGCTCGCATGGAAATGACTTTAACACATTACAGGAGAACACAGTTACGAAAACGTAGTCACATCAAACCAAGATGAAGGGGAGCTCGAGAGGGTAACTCACTCTCTATCCCCAATTTACAGTTAAAGACTTTATGAATTTTTACATTAGCTGAAAGAAAATTTACATTTTAGAAAAGTATTGTTACGTAATTAAAGATTCGGATCTTCCGCTCAAATAAAGCTGCGGGGGTAGCAAGAAAGATAGAATTTACGTGGCCATTACCTTATAGATGTTCTGCTGACCTTCTAGGAATATGAAACTTCTTTGAGTTATCAGTTCTTCCACCTTGCACCAGAGTGCATGACCAGAGTTTTTTGGTAGTGACATCTGTGGAAAAATGTCCCAACATCTTGATGTGTAGCAAACAAAACAAGGAGAAAGTCAATCAGTTTAGGAAACTTCACTATAACACAATTCCTCAATATTTTAGTGGCGACATCTTCTGATTAAAGTTCCAACTTCTTGTGGTATCACTTTCACTTTTTAACCGATAGAGGAGTTCATTGAGGCGCTTATTTTGAATGTGCGGCTTTGAGGTGTACCTCCCAGTAGTGTAAAATGGCCCTCCATAGGCTGTATCTAATAATTAAATAAATAAATAAACAGTTTTTTTACTAGATTATGTTTGAACTTTAATATATTGCATTTGGGAGATGGTGGGTTTGAATCTCACTGTCGGCAGCCCTGAAGATTGTTTTCCGTGGTTTCCCATTTTCACACGAGGCAAATGCTGGGGCTGTACCTTAAGGCCGCGGCCACTTCCTTCCCATTCCTAGGCCTTTCCTATCTGATCGTCACCATAAGACCTAACTGTGTCGGTGCGACGTAAAGCAAATAGCTGGTGGTACCTTCCCAATCCTAGTCCTTTCCCATACTTCCGTCATCGAAATCCTTTGATGTGTTAGTGCTGTTAAACAACTAGCATTAAAACATTGAGAAAAATTTTCAGGAATTTTAGGATTAAGTTAAATCTGTTTCTGGCCGGGCTGAGTGGCTCAGACGGTTAAGGCGCTGGCCTTCTAACCCCAACTTGGCAGGTTCGATCCTGGCTCAGTCCGGTGGTATTTGAAGGTGCTCAGATACGACAGCCTCGTGTCGGTAGATTTACTGGCACGTAAAAGAACTCCTGCGGGACTAAATTCCGGCACCTCGGCGTCTCCGAAGACCTTAAAAAGTAGTTAGTGGGACGTAAAATAAATAACATTATTATTAAAATCTGTTTCTGGACATAGTTTTATTGAAGGTAGGTGGGCCAAAATTATCCGAGGTAGACCAGTACATTTCCAAGATAAGTTTGTTTATTATACCTGTAAGCAGCCATAAACTTAAAAATATTCTAATTATCTCCACTGTTACAGGTTTCTAGGAATCATATGTGCTATATTGTTTGAATGGTTTAGCAAAAGATAATGGAAATGAATTGTATACCTATTAGTTTCAGTACAAGGAAGGAGAGAAAACAAGGAGCAAAAATTTGCCCAAAATATTGGAAACGGTTTGTGAGATTTTCTGGAAGAATAGTCATGCATGCCTGTCTAGTATATTGGAGTACACTTCCATTTGTCTGTATCACTGTACTTACCAGACTCGATCCCTTTGACACACACACACACACACACACACACACACACACACACACACACACACACACACACACACACACACACACACACACACGCAAACCTTGATTATTTTGAGTGTTACCATTGTTTTCTTCATCAAAACCAAAAAGTGGTGAATCTTTACTGCAAATACTGGCATCATCTTCTAAATTAAGTTCACCATCTTCTGCATCAATTGGCACCATGTTTTCATCATCTGATATGTTATCTACTGTATTTCTTCCAAAGCATTCTCAGTTTTCTCGGAATTATTAATCCTGGTATACCATCAGTAATATGCATAGGAAGCCGTGTTCACAACTTGTAAACAAAATCTGCAAGTTTGACCTTGTTTAATTTTAGAATATATTGAATATGATATAATTATTTCAAATTATTGAAACTAAGCATCACGGAAATTGATCAGTCAAAACTTCATTTATTGATACGAGTTTCTCTGCATTTGGATGCCATCTATAGGAAATACAGTAGCTATTTGAACCAGTGTTCTGAAACATCTGTAGACATGCTAAGTGTGGGCAGCAATTAAATATGTAAACGTCAATCAACATATTTGCAGGGAATGTAGTAAGCAACATTTATTTGTTGGCTAGAAAGTTTTACCTGATGTAGTTTTTCCTGTCAGTTTAGAAGCATACTCTTGTCCAATCTGCCTGCATGATTTAGCTACAATCTCCTTCCAATTATCCTTTCTGACTTCTTCTTTGCAGGCTTCTTACTAAAGTAGTGTCATACTGGTGTTGTCCTCAAAATCCTTCAAACATCTCATCTACAGTGATGTTTTCAGCAGATGAATATTTGTTCTTCCAGCAGTCAACGAAACCTTGAAAAATTTCTTGAATCGGGGTGAGTCTGTAATTTTTCTTCCTTTCTATTGTTGATGTCAAGTCGAATAGCTTGCAGTATGACTAGATTTCTTACGGCATGTTGGTTTGGCATTGTTCTAAATCACTTCCAGCCTCAGTCCTTTAATCATTCAGATTAGCGTGGGAAGATTTTAGATGATGTCTGCTTTAATTTCCACTCTGTACCAGTGGCATCTCTTTCTTTCTTTTTTTTTTTTTCTCTTACCTGAAAGACATACTCTGGCCCATTGTATCATGTACGAAAAGGAACCTCAAAGATCCTAAAGGAGATTTGGCATTCTGAGCTTGTTTTGTTGGTGTGGATTGATGGGTTTCTTTGCAATGCTGCATTTTATGTCCATGAAAAGTAGTAATTTGATGTACATCCCATTCTGTATAATCTTTGTTTCAGTGTGTAGAAAGTACTGATTTGACACCCAACAATTTGATATCTTCAGAGTCAGCATATTCATTATTATTGTGTTCACTTTTCTCAAAAGTATCCTACATGAACAGTTTCTTCAGTTACTAATCTTGCTAATTTTAATTTTCCTCTGTCACCAAAAAGGTTTCAGCTGGTGGACCTCTTTTTCTTTTAAGTTGCACATTTCATAACTCCTCCTTTTTAACCCTTTAAGGAAGTCTGAGAATAATTTTCTCATTTCCAACTGTCTTCACAATTTTTAAAAGCTGAGTACTTGTATGTGATCCAAAACTCTCTCAGAATTTTAATACAAGAACATGTGAAATGGTCAGAAACACCACACTCATACATGACAACTGAACAGTGAAATCCAATGAAAGTATATATTAATACACCTATTCATTACTTTTGTCCACTTATATGTGGTTACATATACAATCATTTATCACTTTCGGGACATGTTTCACCCCATTTAAGGGCATCCTCAGCCTTGAATACAACCTTAAAATATTACACTTAAACACCAAAAAAGAAGCTAGAAAATTAGCCTTGTAAACTCATTATCTAAAATATTGGTACATATATTGTGAATTAGATTACATTTTATAGACTCAAGATAAAATGTCAATGGAGCACTATCTATGGTCATTCTAAATTAATGTAGTCTGAGATTAAAACTAGATCTTATTGGATAAAATTTAACATACATACATACATACATACATACATACATACATTATCATTATAGACTGTTATGCCTTTAAGTGTTCAGTCTGCAAGCCTCTGAGAATTTACTGAACGTCGCCACAATCCTCGATTTGCACCTAGTGTTGTGGCCTCATTTAGTTCTATACCTCTTATCTTTAAATCGTTAGAAACCGAGTCTAACCATCGTCGTCTTGGTCTTCCTCTACTTCTCTTACTCTCCATAGCAGAGTCCATTATTCTCCTAGGTAACCTATCCTCCTCCATTCGCCTCACATGACCCCACCACCGAAGCCGGTTTATGCGTACAGCTTCATCCATCGAGTTCATTCCTAAATTAGCTTTCATCTCCTCATTCAGAGTACCCTCCTGCCATTGTTCCCACCTGTTTGTACCAACAATTATTCTTGCTACGTTCATGTCTGTTACTTCTAACTTATGAATAAGATATCCTGAGTCCACCCAGCTTTCGCTCCCGTAAAGCAAAGTTGGTCTGAAAACAGACCAATGTAAAGATAGTTTCGTCTGGGAGCTGACTTCCTTCTTACAGAATACTGCTGATCGCAACTGCGAGCTCACTACATTAGCTTTACTACAGCTTGATTCAATCTCACTTACTATATTACCATCCTGGGAGAACACACAACCTAAATACTTGTAATTATCGACCTGTTCTAGCTTTGTATCACCAATCTGGCATTCAGTTCTGTTCAATTTCTTACCTATTGACATCAATTTAGTCTTCGAGAGGCTAATTTTCATACCATACTCATTGCACCTATTTTCAAGTTCCAAGATATTAGACTGCAGGCTTTCGGCACAGTCTGCCATTAAGACCAAGTCGTCAGCATAGGCGAAACTGCTTACTACATTTCCACCTAACTGAATCCCTCCCTACCATTTTATACCTTTCAGCAGATGATCCATGTAAACTACGAACAGCAAAGGTGAAATATTACAGCTTTGTCTAACTCCTGTTAAGTACCCTGAACCAAGAACTCATTCTGCCATTAATTCTCACTGAAGCCCAATTGTTAACATAAATGCCTTTGATTGATTTTAATAATCTACCTTTAATTCCATAGTCCCCCAGTATGGCGAACATCTTTTCCCTCGGTACCCTGTCATATGCTTTCTCTAGATCTTTGAAACATAAACACAACTGCCTATTCCTCTCGTAGCATTTTTCAATTACCTGGCGCATACTAAAAATCTGATCCTGACAGCTCTCTGTGGTCTGAAACCACACTGGTTTTCATCCAACTTCCTCTCAACGACTGATCGCACCCTCCCTTCCAAGATGCCAGTGAATACCTTGTCTGGTATACTAATCAATGAGATACCTCGATAGTTGTTGCAATCCTTCCAGTTTCCTTGTTTATAGATAGGTGCAATTACTGCTTTTGTCCAATCTGAAGGTACCTTACCACCACTCCACGCTAATTTTACTACTCTCTGAAGCCATTTCATCCCTATACTTCACCATTTTAGGTCTAATTTCATCTATTCCTGCTGCCTTATGATAATGGAGTTTATTTACTATCCTTTCCACTTCCTCAAGCATAATTTCACCAACATCATTTTCCTCCTCCCCATGAGCTTGGCTGTTTGCAACACCACCATGATGATTTCCTTTTACATTGAGAAGATGTTCAAAATATTCCCTCCACCTCTCCAGTGATTCCCTGGGATCTATTATGAGTTCACCTGAATTACTCAAAACACTGTTCATTTCCTTTTTCCCTCCCTTCCTAAGATTCTTTATTACTGTCCAGAAAGGTTTCCCTGCTGCTTGACCTAGCCTTTCCAGGTTATTACCAAAATCTTCCCATGACTTCTTTTTGGATTCAACAACTATTTGTTTCGCTCTGTTTCTTTCATCTACGTACCAATCCCTGTCTGCCTCGGCCCTTGTTTGGAGCCATTTCTGATGAGCCTTCTTTTTACGTTTACAGGCTGCTCTCACTTCATCATTCCACCAAGATGTTCACCTTTTCCCATCTTTACACACAGTTGTTCCTAGGCATTCCCTTGCTGTTTCTACTACAGCATCCCTGTATGCCACCCATTCACTTTCTATATCCTGAACCTGCTTACTGTCTACTGTTCGAAACTTCTCGCTAATCATATCCATGTACTTCTGTCTAATATCCTCGTCCTGGAGATTTTCTACCCTTATTGGTTTGCAGACAAATTTCACTTTCTCTACCCTAGCCCTAGAGATACTTAGTGCACTACAAATCAGATAGTGGTCTGTATCATCGAAAAATCCCCGGAAAACTTGTACATTCCGAACAGATTTCTTGAATTCAAATTCTGTTAAGATATAGTCTATTATGTATCTGGTACCCCTAGCCTCCCATGTGTAGAGGTGAATAGCCTTATGCTTGAAGAATGTATTCGTAACTGCTAAACCCATACTAGCACAGAAGTCCAGCAAACGCTTCCCATTCCCATTAGCTTCCATATCTTTCCCACTTTTACCAATCACCCTTTCATATCCTTCAGTTCTATTCCCAACTCTCGCATTGAAATCGCCCATTAGCACTATTCTATCCTTGCTGTTGACCCTGACCACGATGTCACTCAATGCTTCATAAAACTTGTCAACTTCATCCTCATCTGCACCCTCACATGGTGAATACACGGACACAATTCTTGTCCTAATTCCTCCAACTGACAAATCTACCCACATCATTCGCTCATTTATGTGCCTAACAGAAACTATGTTGCCTGCAATGGTTTTCCTGATAAAGAGCCCTACCCCAGACTCTGCCCTTCCCTTTCTAACACCCGTCAAGTACACTTTATAATCTCCTATCTCTTCCTCATTATCTCCCCTTACCCGAATATCACTTACTCCTAGCACATCCAGATGCATCCTCTTTGCTGACTCAGCCAGTTCTACCTTCTTTCTTCCATAAGCCCCATTAATATTGATAGCTCCCCATCGAATTCCATTTCGTTCGCCAAGTTGTTTCCAAGGAGTCCCTCGCCTGACCTTCCGTTGCATCAGCAATCACACTTCTGTTGATCCTGTGTCTCGTGTTGTATCTGTGCGGTAGAGGCGGTAGTGAACGTGGGAGGCAAGGGGTTGAGGAGCGTGAAGAGGAGGAGGGGATGGGTGGAGCTAACTGCGTTGAAGCTGGCAAAGGGACGGAGTTATCAAGTTTGATGGAAGCGGGCCTACTATTCGGAAGGATGGAAGGAGCCTTAGAGCGTAACGAATGAAATATATTACGGATCCTGGCTTTATCTAAACTAACTGTTTCTAACAATCTAGGTGTTAGCTCATGTTGTTGTTGTTGTTGTTTGAGTCATCAGTCCATAGACTGGTTTGATGCAGCCGTCCATGCCACCCTATCCTGTGCTAACCTTTTCATTTCTACGTAACTATTGCATCCTACATCTGCTCTAATCTGTTTGTCATATTCATACCTTGGTCTACCCCTACTGTTCTTGCCACCTACACTTCCTTCAAAAACCAACTGAACAAGTCCTGGGTGTCTTAAGTTGTGTCCTATCATTCTATCTCTTCTTCTCTTCAAATTTAGCCAAATCGATCTCCTCTCACCAATTCGATTCAGTATCTCTTCATTCGTGATTCGATCTATCCATCTCACCTTCAGCATTCTTCTGTAACACCACATTTCAAAAGCTTCTATTCTCTTTCTTTCTGAGCTAGTTATCGTCCATGTTTCACTTCCATACAATGCCACGCTCCACACAAAAGTCTTCAAAAACATCTTTCTAATTCCGATATCAATGTTTGAAGTGAGCAAATTTCTTTTCATAAGAAAGCTCTTCCTTGCTTGTGCTAGTCTGCATTTTATGTCCTCCTTACTTCTGCCATCGTTGGTTATTTTACTACCCAAGTAACAATATTCATCTACTTCCTTTAAGACTTCGTTTCCTAATCTAATATTTCCTACATCACCTGCCTTCGTTCGACTGCACTCCATTACTTTTGTTTTGGACTTATTTATTTTCATCTTGTACTCCTTACCTAAGACTTCATCCATACCATTCAGCAACTTCTCGAGATCTTCTGCAGTCTCAGATAAAATAACAATATCATCCGCAAATCTCAAGGTTTTGATTTCCTCTCCTTGGACTGTGATTCCCTTTCCAAATTTCTCTTTGATTTCCTTTACTGCCTGTTCTATGTAAACATTGAAAAGGAGAGGGGACAAACTGCAGCCTTGCCTCACTCCTTTCTGGATTGCTGCTTCTTTTTCAAAGCCCTCGATTCTTATCACTGCAGACTGATTTTTATACAGGTTGTAGATAATTCTTCGTTCTCGGTATCTGATCCCTATCATCTTCAGAATCATAAATAGCCTGGTCCAATCAACATTATATAGAAATAATATGAATCACCACCTTATCAATACACTATTTTATTTACTACCAAACTGGTAAATAGGGTCAATACCGGTTTCGACCCCTATGGGGTCATCCTCAGTTGACACATATAAATATCTATAAAAACATCACATATAATAGTTAAAGTTTAAAATTGATGGGTCATTAGTATACTGGTAAGTACATATGCATGTATTATGGAATTTATAAAATTGTTCTATTAGAGCTATTATGTAGATTTTCTGTTTCTTTGTAAACAGTATCAAAAGTATTGTATTGGATGTGGTTCATCCATTTGACAAAATGCTAGTGGATTGAATATGTACATTTGCTGAGAGGTACATGCTATTCTATTTTACAATTTTTGTTTTACATAATATGGGGTAAAATTATTACATTTGCACATATATGGTGATATTAGGTACAATGTAGGGTGTTAAAGAGGTACTATTTGAATTTTCAGTATCCTGATTAAGTTTGTTCTATTAGAGCTATTATGTAGATTTTCTGTTTCTTTGTAAATCTACATAATAGCTCTAATAGAACAAACTTAATCAGGATACTGAAAATTCAAATAGTACCTCTTTAACACCCTACATTGTACCTAATATCACCATATATGTGCAAATGTAATAATTTTACCCCATATTATGTAAAACAAAAATTGTAAAATAGAATAGCATGTACCTCTCAGCAAATGTACATATTCAATCCACTAGCATTTTGTCAAATGGATGAACCACATCCAATACAATACTTTTGATACTGTTTACAAAGAAACAGAAAATCTACATAATAGCTCTAATAGAACAATTTTATAAATTCCATAATACATGCATATGTACTTACCAGTATACTAATGACCCATCAATTTTAAACTTTAACTATTATATGTAATGTTTTTATAGATATTTATATGTGTCAACTGAGGATGACCCCATAGGGGTCGAAACCGGTATTGACCCTATTTACCAGTTTGGTAGTAAATAAAATAGTGTATTGATAAGGTGGTGATTCATATTATTTCTATATAGTGATACCAATCAATACGGACATGAAGCTTATAAATAACTAGCAATTGTACCCGTGCTTCGCTACGGTATTCCGGATTGTATACGGATATCGAAGTAAATTACTGTAGACTACATGAAGTGAATAATAATTTTTAAATTGCATGTAAATTGGTGTTATCCGAGAAAAAGCATAAGGAGGTCAGCAGACGATGTTTCCAATGTAAAGTGCGAGTTGTGGAGTTGTGATAATAACGACAGGTGCACTTGTCTACCACAATTCATTATGTTTTAGAAACGTTGAATAGGGTGAAATTTGTGTAAGATTTTCACACAGTGCATTACTTTTCAGATACTTATGCGACAGCTTCAAACATAGAATTTGGCTCACATATGGCTACTGGGTGGGCCAATATTCGTGTAGAATTTGATGATCCCATGTTTCCTATAAGTGAATCAAGCCATCAATTGTACGTGCACAAAGTGCAAAATTTAGGTAAATCCAGAAATAGAGAAAAAATTAATGTATAAGGGATAGAGATACGACAAAATGTCCTAGGACCGAAGTTGTAGTTCACCCTAAATTGAACGGAGATTGTGCCATCCGTTTTGTGATACGACTTACCGTTTAGCCACGAAATACATCGAAAGGAAGGACTGCAGCGTCATTAAAATTGCCTCATTATTTCGATATTTTTTCGGGTGTAAAAAATAAAATTTTTAAACATCTCGTAAATTTTCCGTCGGTTACATGCTAAAAGCTATAATTTTGCCAAATTTCAATTTTCTAACTTGTCTGGGAGATTGTGCTGCTATCTTGATATAGGGGAATGGGTTAAAAATCAGGACTTTAAGGAAGCTTTTAAGCCTATAAAACCTGTAGGTTCTGGATAAATATCACTGACTGTGTTCTTATGCAGGTTTGAAACTCCCAGCATGTACCCCTCAGAGAATTATGAGAATTTGAGATTTTTATAGGGATCCTGAAGTCATCAGGTTGTCTGGTACCAAGTTTTAAATTTCTAGGATGCCTAAAATGGTCTCACTAATTTACGTCTGGTTTCATATTTATGCCTTAATTTATGTATATAGATATATAGTACAGTATATATAGATCGCGCGAAACAGACTTCCATTTATTAGTGTGGATAATATTTTACCCGCTTCCCTAGTGGTTCTAGGGGCGTCTTACTCCCACAGTACGTTTTCCAGGTAGTAAGTCATACTTGAAAGTCATACTGGAACATACACACGTCCATTATCTCGGTCATTTCTAACAATTTATTTTTTCACCCTTTCTCACCCCCTATGCCAAAGGGAGCTGAAGTTAGACTTTAAACATCCGGAATGTTACTATTCATCTCAACGACCCGGAAAACTATGGATTCGGCAGCATATTCGATTACTATTATATCTCACTCCCCCTTCCCCTACCCTAAATGGAGTTAATCTTTGAGTTTAAAAAAATCGGAATGTTACTATTCATCTCAGCGACTATGTATTCGACACTATTATTTCTATATATCATTATTATTTCTATATATAACACTCCCAACGCCCCCCAAAACGAAGGGGGCTGAACTTGGACCTTAAAAAATTCCGGAGTGTCACTGTTCATCTCAGCGACCCCGAAAGGTATGGATTCGACATTATTTTCGATGATTTTTATAACTCAGCCCCTCGCCCCCCTGCCCCTAAGGGTTCCTGAGCTTTCTTACCCCCACGTCGTTTGTCTCCTGATACTAAAATTCCAGAGAATACAATTCACTTCGGCGACCCCCGAAAACTATGTATTCGGCATTATTTTGGTTTGATTTTATATATCAGTCCCCCTCGCCCCCATGCGAAAGGGAGCTGAACATGGACTTTAAAAAATTTCGGATTGTCACTGTTCATCTCAGCAACCCCGAAAAGTTTGGATTCGACAGTATTTTCGTTAATTTGTTTATCTGACCCTCCTCGCCCCCACTCCCCTAAGGGTTCCTGGGCTTTCTTACCCCCACGTCGTTTGTCTCCGGATCCTAAAAATCCAGAGTATACAATTCACTTCGGCGACCCCCGAAAACTATGTATTCGACATTATTTTCGTTTAATTTTATATATCACTCCCCCCGCCCCCAAGCGAATGGGAGCTGAACTTGTACTTTAAAAATTTCCGGAGTGTCACTGTTCATCTCAGGGACCCCGAAAAGTATGGATTCGACACTATTTTCGATGATTTTTATATCTCAGCATCTCGCCCCCCCTGCCCCTAAGGGTTCCTGGGCTGTCTTACCCTCACGTTGTTTGTCTCTTGATACTAAAAATCCGGAGTGTACAATTCACCTCGGCGACCCCGAAAACTATGTATTCGACACTATTTTCGTTTAATTTTATATATCACTCCCCCTCGCTCCCACCCCAAAGGGGGTTGAACTTGAACTTTAAAGAAAATTCCAGAGTGTCAATATTCATCTCAGCGACCCCAAAACGTATGGATTCGACAGTATTTTCGTTAATTTGATTATCTGAACCCCTCGCCCCCCCCTAGGGGTTCCTGGGCTTTCATACCCCCACGTTGTTTGTCTCCTGATACTAAAAATCCAGAGTATACAATTTACTTCGGCGACCCCTTAAAACTATGTATTCGACACTATTTTCCTTTAATTTTATATATCACTCCCCCGCTCCCATGCGAAAGGTAGCTGAACTTTGTCATTTGAAAAATGGGGAGTGTCACTGTTCATCACAGCCAGCCCGAAAACTATGGATTCGGCACTTTTTCCGATTATTTTTATACCTTGCCCCCCTGACCCCCCTCCCCTAAGGGAGCTACGGATTGCTTACCCCCACAGTGCTCGTCTCCAGACAGTATGTCATAAGTGTACCAAGTTTGGATGAAATTGCTCCAGTTTTTTAGGAGGAGATGTTTCATTTACACACGCACATACATGCATACATCCATTTGTATATATATAGTAAAAAGAAGAAGAAGAAGAAGCAGATTATGCTTGCTTTATTATTACATAGATAAAATTTATTTTGAACACTGCAGAGATCTAAAATTAAACTGTATATCCGAAGAAATCATTCGAATCCAAGGAATGAATATTAATTCGCTCGCGGCATGCCCAATCATGAGAATGGCTTGGTCATCAGTTTCAGAGTCGTGTTCATTGCAGAGGGCAGGATTCTTATTCTTAAGAAGAATAATTGGTGCCACAATCGTCCTTCTAAGATGTTCGAGCGTACTCCAGGTGACTCCAAGTCTTTCGAAGCTCTGCCGTGTAGTCGATAGACTTGTAACTGTGTACAACATCGGGTAATTCTTGTAAAAGTTGCTTGTTGAAAGAAATGAATGACATGATATATGAATGTAAGAATGAAGATGATGAAGCCCAGTGCCGGCACATATGCCGCTCCTCTCAAATAGCTCAAGACTTAACGTCCCGATCCGACGGACGAATCATCATCAACACCGTCATATGCCCTCACACCATATAAGCTTCCTACGTCCTGGACGTAAAATGGCTCCTTGAATATTGTGTTCTCTACCTATCTTATGTACGTTGCCTAGCGACAGCGACTCTACGCATTTAATCTTCGTGACAGCACGTTGGATTGTCATATCCCAATGCACGTTTACCGATGGTTTTTCGTTCATAACTCACCAACGAAAGCGAAAATGAAAATTCCGGCTTCGAGGTGCATTCGGACCCCTCTCCATCTACCTATGTTCAAAATTTCACATCTCTACGTGCTGTAGATTTTGCTGGGCATCGCGAACAGACAGACAGACAGACAAACACTTCCTTTTATAATATTATAGATAACCAATCAACATTATCGAATGCCTTTTCTAGCTCATGTAATATACTTTTAATGTCTGTGACATCATTAAGATTCTGATCTTTATTATACGTCTAATCTATATATATACTTTCTAGCTTGTTTATTCTACCTTTTTCCATATTCCTAATTATTGTTATATCTTTCTCTATAGATTCAAATCGGTGGCCAGTCTCCCTCATATGTAAACTCATCGCTGAGTATTATGTTTTTCTGCGTTAACATGTTCCATATATCTTGTCATAAAGAGAACAGCTAGTCCAGTAGACCATAGAATGCTCTTGGCAGGGTGCCCTACACAAATTATGCCTGCATGATATTTCATATTTCTCATGATCGTGTTTCGAGGCTTCAGTTGCCATGTAATGCCTAATTACTCTTCGAGTGTTTAACTACCTTCAAAATGACAAGCTGCAATCTTGACCACATCTTTTGACAGACATATTTCTCTGTGTTTGTGACATCGCTTGTTTATAATGCATGTACATACTATTGCCTTGAGAAATAGTACACAATTTAATGAACCATTTTATTAGAACTTTACATTTTATCCAAGAAGATCTAGTTTTAATCTCAGACTACATTATTTCAGAATCACCATAGATAGTGCTCCATTGACATTTTATCAGGAGTTCATCATATGTAATCCAATTCACAATGTGTGTAACAATATTTTAGATAATATAGTTACAAGGCTAATTTTCTAGCTTAAGTGTAATATTTTAAGATTGTATTCAAGGCAGAAGATGCCCTTAAATGGGGCAAAACATGTCCCAAAAATGATAAATGATTGTATTCGTAACCACATATAAGTGGACAAAAAGTATTGCATAGGTGTATTAATAAATACTGTCACTGGATTTCAAGTTATAACAACTTTCAATATGGAAAAAACATGAGGTTTATGACATGTAACTGAACCCTGACCGTTATGGCAACTTGTTTGCTAATGCCCCAGTTATAGACATGATGAAGTAGGGATTGACTCTGTCAAAACAGTCAAGTGGGAAGGTTCAGCGCAACGTGCACTTTTGGAATGGGTACAGTAGCGTGCAGCTGGTGTAAATACTCAACAGAAAAATATATTCTACTTGATTTATTTAAATTATTAGTGACATAGAAGAAATTCAATAGCATTATATTAGTACCATTTTTCTTGTAAACCCGTAAATATATGTATATACATATATACACAGTGTATTCATACAAAAGTGAATATAAAAAGTATTCCTTTCATTATTACGATGGCTTTTTTCAAGTTTTCAGATATGCATCAATAGGTTATACATACTTTCTGGTTCATAGGTCATTCAGAAATTGCTCACAGTGTGGTAAATATGGAAGAACGGGCATGCACAAAGTGCCACGTCGCATTCCTCACAGCAGTAGACAGTTTCCCGTTGCCTCTGGTTTAACAGGCACACAACTTGTTTTCATGAGCGATTGCTACTTCCAATCGGTGGGTTCTCAAATATGAAGTGACGTGCGGTTAGTCGTTGAACTGGATCTCCAGAAGTTCTCCCTAGACATTTTGGTTTCACTGTTGAATCACAATACTTCTCTTGTCAGTTTTGATACCAGATTGAGACGAAAACTCAGTTGAGAATCAGTCCCACCTTTCTTTTGGAAGAGAACAAATGATTTGAAAACAGCGGATCACATTCCAATACTATGTGTGTACCTGCATCTCCAATGAAAGGAAATCTAGACCGAGGCTTACTTGCAATGTCAGCCCATACAGTGTCAGTTTCCACCACTTCTTCTCCTTCAGGATCATAGTTTTCTGTGTCACTTTGCCCATCAGTGGACGCGTCAGTGTCAGTGCCGGAACATTTTCATGTAGTATTTCTTTAGTCTCCTCCATGCCACAGAGTAACTGGCGACGCACTGGTCAGACAAATCGACTCCTCCCATTCCTTTACTGTACTCTATACTCAGTAGGCTTGAACTTATTATTTCCTCTCTTATCCCGTAAAAGTTGAACACTGTTGTCATTAATGTACTGCCCACTTTATTATCATTATCAGTTTATTCCTGTACCAGACTGTAAACTCTCCCTTTTATAATTTTTGAGTCTTCAGATCTTTGGGTACATCCTTCCTGTTTATACGTAAACTGCCTGCGGCGTCAGTTTTCTTTTCAGCCAACAATTCAAACAATCGTGCAGAAAAATAGTAATATTGTCCATGTATAACAAATACTGTCTGCCTTGTAGATGACCCATTAGTGACAGCACGACTTGGGAAGGCTTGTCAAGAGTCTTTAGCTCAATACTGTCAACTTCAGCTTGAACCTGTGTATATTTTCCAGTGTACACTAGAATGCTCCAATCGAACCCAGAATCAGATTTGCACAATGTCACGTTCAAGGGTGCAGGCTGCTTGAAATTGCTCAACAATATATTTCAATACAGACCAAATTTTGTAAAGCTTTGGATTAGGGGCACTTTCCGGATCAAAACTTGCATTGTTGCTGAAGTGCAGGAATTTCACTAACAAATGAAATCATGATTCAGTCATGATATCGGTAAAGAATGGAGTATAAACCAGTTTGTTTTTACTGAAAAGCATCCCCATTGTTGGCTTCTGAACTATGCATTGTAGTAAAAATAGGCCTAACAACAGTTTTATTTCTGAGCTATTAGTAGTTCCCACTTTTTGTCATGACCACTATTCTTCATTTTCCCAGCTTCAGTTGTTATTTTTTCAATTTATTGTGTAGCATATAAATTTGTTTGATCAGCAATTAGAGTGCATATTTCATCAGTAAAAAAGAATTCAAAAATGTTTAGCGGATCACATTCCAGTACTGTGTGTGTACCTGCATCTCCAATGAAAGGAAATCTAGACGTAGGCGTACTTGGAATGTAACACTTGGAACACTTATGACAGCAACACGACGCACACGCAACAAGATGCAGCACACTCCCGGCTACACTTGAAGACATATCCAGCCCACACATTTTGAATTTACCTGAGCACAAATGCAAGTGTGAAGAGGGGACTCTATCAACCTTTCTTTAATTTCAAAACTTCATCCATAGCATGACATGCCTCAACAAGGAACCTGGAAATTAGTATTTATCAGCAACATCATACAAGAATGAACAAGCTGCAGAACCTCAGTCGATTACGCTCCCCGCAAAATTGCGGCCCAACAAAGCACCTTGATTGAGTATTCACAACGGTTGGTCTCAGTGCCGACATGCTGCAAAGACGTTTCAACTTAACACCGAAACCTCAGTGATCCTCTATTCTGTAGGAACTGTATTTTCAACCTCTGTTATACAATTTTTGGAGTGTGTGGCATTCAAGGGACTCCAGCAAGCCAAGCCCTTCATTGCACCATATGTATATATGTATATTGTTTGACATAATGTTGGCAGCAGCACAGATTTTTGAATGGAACTCGAATGAGTCTAAGCCCCATATTGTACCATATGTATATATCTTAAGCAATATTATATTAGAATAAGGCATTCTTGTTAAATTAGTTTTAGTAATGTTTTACGTACTATCGCTATTAAGCAGGTTCACCAACAGCTGATGACCTTTTTACAGGTCGAAACCGGTACTGTTTCAATGTAGATAACTTCAAACATTTTGTAATAAAGTATTGATTAGGTGGAAATCTCATTCTTCATACTTGCAACCCATACAGTGTCACTTTCCACCGCTTCTTCTTCTTCAGGTTCGTAGTTTTCTGTGTCACTTTGCCCATCAGTGGACGCGTCGGTGTCAGTATCTTGTAATAAATGTTCCACTATTTCATCGTCACCAATATAATTCAACGTCTTTCTTGACCAAGCCATGTTCTCGTCACATGGAACAGTTTACCACCATACACAGATCAATTTACAAAATTTATCAGAATATGGACAATGGAGTTCGCCGAACAAATGTACCGTAACGACAACTCTCAAATTTAGTAATTTCAATGTACCTGTCTGTCTGTTAGGTCATCAGCCCAGAGGCTGGTTGGATCCTCAAATAGCACCACCAAAGGTTATGCGGTTATAAGGAAACCCCAAAAACCAATGGCAGCACCAAAATTAAGCGTACTAGGCAAGATGAGGAGTGAGGTAGTTAGCCATTGCTTTCCTCACTGGGTCAGAAAGTACTATTGCAGCACGACTGACCCTATGAGCAGCACCTTTCACAACACTCAGATGCACTAGTCATGCTCTGAATGTCACTACTCAGCACTACCCATACCCCAGCAACTTCCATATTGTCACAGCCATGGATGTTGACTGGGACTTCGGCGGAAGCTACACTTTACTCTGGCCTGTGCTAAGAGATGGATGCAAAAGTACTGTATCCACCAAGAAATGACAGCAGGCTTTCAATGTACATATACACAAATAAATTATTTATGAAGAATTTGGCGCGGACCACATGAGGCAACTCGAGACAGCTGTCAGACTGCCGCCTAGGAGCGAACTACCAGACTGGCGTGAGACCGGATAAAAATGAATAGGACAACAATAATTACATCTAATATGAATGGAATTAGTTTTAAATTATGATAGTAGATGGCAGAAGTGATTAAGAATAGCCAGACGCCTATAGGCAGCTAAACCAACGTAAGAACACATTTAGAATTACAAGAATGCCTAAAGGCGTTCAACCCAATACTCGTGCGACAGCTTGTGACACCTTTAGGCCTCAAACCCAGTTAACATGAAACCAAATTTAACATTGAATGCTGAGATGTTTGCTATCCTTCACACTTATGATCAGGAGTTGGACACTCTACATCTGATCTACCGAGGCAGATCCTCATTGATGCTGTTCCATTGTATTTTCCTAGTTAAAAATTATTGTAAGGAAAGTTGTACTCCTTGTGCATGTTAATTTGAACATTGAAGATAAATTTATTTGGTTAAAAACCCTGCTTGTTATGATAGGAAATAAGTTAGCATCCCACATTATGTACAATGTCATGCTTGTGCTGTTTCAGCTTGGAGAGAGGAACGCTATTGTATTTAGTCCTAGTATGGCCCAAGCGGTTTCGTATGAAGATCTCCCTGATGACTTCTTTGATCATACAGTGGAGGATGTGCGCTCTCTTTATAGAGATCTGAGACGACAAAGGTATCTTTCATTTTCTTACTTTCTGGAATGCTTTATGAAAGTTTCACTCGATCTTCTCTTCTCAGCTTGTAATAATCTGAAGTGTAGTATGCTGCCATCTTGAAATTGCTTGCTGTTTATGAAGTGAGTGAACGGTAGCCATACTGATTAACTTTGCACTGGGCAAGTTGGCCATGTGGTTAGAGACAGCGCAGCTGTGAGCTTGCATCCGGGAGATTGTGGGATGAGCCTTAATGTTGGCAGCCCTGTAGATTGTTTTTCTTGGTTTCCCATTTTCACACCAGGCAAATACTGGAGGTGTAGCTTAATTAAGGCCATGACTGCTTCCTTCCCCTCTTAGGCCTTTCCTATCCCATCATCATATGACCTATCTGTGTTGGTGCAACGTAAAACACATTGTAAAAAAAATTAACTTTGCTGATTATGACCAATTATATATTATTTTTGTACTAATCCTTCAATTGTTTTAAGACTTAAGAGGTTGATATAAATAGGGAGGAGAATTTACTCCCTTTAAGTAACAGTTTTATTGTTGAAAAAATAACAAACATTTTCATGACTTTCATTGATAGCTCTAGTGCTTGAATCATTTTGTATGATACATGTTTCTGTAGATTAACAGCTCCCACAAGCAAAAAATTTGCTTGTAGATGAATGAGACCATACATACGATCAGTGAAAAAATAAGATATACTCCCCTCTCTTATTTTGAGCCATCTACTGATTCCTGGTGCAAGATGGAAGAGTATTCTTCTCAGAGAGTATCAGAAGATTATGGACAATCGTCAGCTTCTGATCACCTCAAAAGCTTTCTTAGAAGATTAATTCAAGATCCTCACCTCATAGAATGAAGACTGGAAATAAAATTGCCCTTCACAATGCCAAAGCTTGCCCAGCATCCTGGAGAAAGCTCCTCATTACGCAGCACTAAGCAACATCGATGACCTTCAACCGAATCTGGTCTGCCATGTGAGGTGCGTAGATGCTTTCCATGACTGAGGAAAAACATCTTACCACCATATGACTGTTGTGCTAAGAAGCATTCCATTCAGCATGTACAGCGGAGACTACAGTGATTTCCTGACTGCGACAGCTTCTGATGTAGGTTACATAATCAATCTAGATGTTTTAGTTCATTTAGAATAGGTTCTCGAGTTTGAATTCTCGAGCATTACCTACAGTGATTTTGTGACTTGGATGTGATCTGAATTGTTGTTAATGGTTCATGTTGTGGGTTACTGTAGTCACGTCATCGTTCGTGAACCATGAGCATTGGCTGAGTGGCCTCGTAAGTGGCCCTGAGAGACAGTATACCAGTTGTTATGGAATGGGAGTGGGTATCTCAGACATAGTCTGATTCATGGCCTTCCTTGGGCTCAGGCAGCTAGGACTGTGCAATCTACTGGCGGCCTCTAACCCATTAGAGGAGATATCCTCACTGGGACTATGTGTAAGTAACAATAGCATCGTGTTTCACAGAATTTTCACAGAGTACACTCAGAATGGTTTAAGTAAGCCTCAGACCTATGGGAGTAACACAGTTCCACTCCCAATTGACAGGCAAGGGACTCCTTGGAAACAACTTGGCAAACAGTCAATATTAATAGGGCTTATGGAAGAAATAAAGTAAAACTGGCTGAGTCAACAAAGAGAATGCATCTGAATGTGTTAGGATTTAATGACATTCGGATAAGGGGAGTTAACGAGGAAGATATTGGGGATTATAATATGTCCTTGATGAGTGTTAAAAAGTGTGGGGTAGGACTGTTCATATGGAATACTATTACAGGCAACATAGTTTGTTAGGCATGTAAATGGTGGAATGAATGAATGATCTGGGTAGATATGGCAATTGGAGGAAATACAAGAAGAATTGTCTCAGTGTAATCGCCATGTGAGGGTGCAGATGAGGATGAAGTTGACAAGTTTTATGAAGCATTGAGTGGACGACGTAATCAGGGCCAACAGTAAGGATAGGATAGTAAACGGACGATTTCTACGTGAGAGTTGGAAATAGAACTGAAGGTTAAAAGAAAAGTGATTGTTATGGAAGCTAATAGGAATGGAAAGCATTTGCTTTATTTCTGTGCGAGTATGGGATTAGTAGTTATGAATACATTGTTGAAGCACAAGGCTATTCACCGCTATCCACCCGTATGGAAAACCTGGGAAACAGGGAAATGTCAGGGAATTCGATAATTAACGGGAAAACCTGGAAATGTCAGGGAATTCAGGAAAAAATCTGGAAATTCATTCTTCTGCCAGATAAAATTGACATACCGTATTTATCCGTGTAATACAAACACATTTTTCAGTTTTTATAACATTAATCTAGGGCATGTCTTTTATGCCAGGAATAAATTTTAATGAAAAGGTAAAATGTGATCTCAAATATGAAGTAATCAATAATATCAATAGCTATATTATTGATCGATGGAATTTTCAATGTTTTGATCTGCTTACTATTGAATATTCTGTGTTGTTGGGGAATGGTGAGCTCGTTGAATTAGACCTATATTGCGTTCTCAGTTTTTTCCAGTAATGTTTCCAGACTCCGAAACAGCTTTGAAAGTTCAACTGCACAGAACAAAAGTTGCATATATAATCACTCATGGTTTGGCTCTCTATTTCCATAAACAAGTTCTTGAGATGGGTAGTAAGTGCACACATTTCACCGTTGGGTTTGACGAGTCACTGAATGAAGTTTCTCAGATAGGCCAAATGGATCCTGTAGTTCATTGTTTCAATCCTGATACTAATGAAGTATGCACTTCTTATATTGATTCCATGTTTCTTGGTCACTCTACCTACTCAGATTTGTTTAATGGTTTTTTGCAAGCATAACAAGGACTCTATCTAAAAAAAATTACAAATTTCAGTGGATGGTCCAAATGTTAATAAAAAGTTCCTTCAGGATTTTGGTAATTTATTAGATGATCTAGATGCTCCTATTTTGTTGAACATTGGATCTTGTGGCTTGCATACTTTGTACAATTCATATAAAATGGCAGTAAAAGAAACCCAGTGGAATATTGCAGAGTTTCTTCATGCTCTTCACTTCTTGTTTTGCTACGCTCCTGCAAGTCGTGCTGATTATTTACATTATTCAGGTTCAAATGTATTTCCTTCGAAATATTGTGCTATAAGATGGCTTGAAAATTTTCAAGTCATTGAACATGCTATAGATATCCTACCTAATGTTGAAAAATATGTGGAAGGAACAGAGACAAGAAAATCCCAAGCTGTAACAGCTTCAAAATAGTATCAACTTCACTTAAAGATAAGGTTCTTAAGGCCAAGTTGTCATTTTTATTATCACTTCTTGGAGATTTGGAACCATTCCTAAAAGTTTGACAGATCTCCCATTTGCATCACTCCTTTATGAATCTTTCATTGATGATAAATAACATGACAAGGTTTATTAAGTCTGAGTCACTGCAGTCTTCAGGAAATCTCCTAAAACGTATTTAGACAGTAAAGAAAATCTTCTGCCTGCATCTAAAATTGACATAGGTTTTGCTGCTAAAGCAGCACTTCGTGGCAATCCTGGATTAAATGATAGAGATGTATTAGTGTTTTGCACACATTATGTGAGAGGAATAGTAGCTTTGTGCAAATAGTTACTGGAAAGGTCACCGCTGGCATATCGTCGTCATCATCTGCAGTTTCCAGCTGTTGGCCACATCTGCTCACCGCTAGCATATAAACTGACTAAATTAATTTCTTGTTTCGATCCAAGTGTAGCCAAGTAGCCTCTAAGCATCAGACTGCTAAGGATAGCTTTAAATGCCTTTGTTGAAAACAAATGGATCTCGGGTAATGGAGCCATTCATGTACAAAGGGAGTTCACTTCTGTTTGTGAGAATGATACTTTGAAAGAAGTGAATTCTTTGTATTCTAAAGACGAGAGGTTAGATCACTTTTGGCTTCGCAGTGTTCTTCCAATAGTAAATTTGAGAACAGAAAAGTTGGCTTCATTTCTCAAAATGATACTAATATTGTTTCTTGGAAATGCTTCACTTGAATGTGGTTTTCCTGTTAATAAAGAAATTATAGTAGAGAACATGCTACAAGTATCCCTTGTAGCACAAAGAATAATACATGATTCTATCCCAAACCCTGGTGGAATTGAAAAGGTCTCCATTAATAAGAACATGCTCCATGCTGCAAGGGGTGCTCATGCTTTGTACGTTCAAAATCTAAAGGAGAAACGTGAAATATTGGAAGTAGAAGATTATTTGCAAAAAATAAGAGAAAGGCCGCTTTGTTGCTGAAAGAATTAGAAGAAAAGAAGTGGAGGGTGATGGCAGAAGCTCGAGTCGTTGGTGGCTACAAAGAAGTTTCTTCGCTGAAGCAGTAATAGTAATACATTTTTAAAAAACTTAAAGTGAATTTAATTAGACTAAATTAAACTTCCAAGTTTTAATACGCACATTAATTGCTTATTTATTTTTTTGGAAGTTTTAAAAATGTGTTTTAATATTACTGACACTTCCTTTATAATTATGTTTTTTGTCATCATGTGTCAGGGAAAAAACTGGTTCTTGTGTCTGGAAAACAGGGAAATGTCAGGGAATTTTAAAATCTGGATTTGGTGGACACCCTGTAAGAGGGTAGAGGCACCAGATCCCTAAGAGATAATATTGTAACCAACTTTGAATTCAGGAAATCTCTTATAAAATGCGTGGGTTTACCAGGGATTTTTTTTTATGATACAGACCACCGTCTGATTTGTAGTGAACTAAGTATCTCTAGGCCCTGGATAAAGAAAGTGAAAACTGTCTGCAGAGGAATAATGGTAGAAAATCTCCAGGACAAGGAAATTAAAAGCAAATGGATATGATTAGTGAAAAGTTCAAAACAATATTTTTTTTACAAGTTGCTGTACGTCGCACAGACACAGATAGGTATTAAGAAACAATGTTAGGTTTATGGTCCACATCAATACACATCACATTACAAGAGAAAACTATTTAATATAAAAACATATTAAACATATTTTGGGACATGTTTCTTCTCTGTTTGAGACTTCTTCAGCCATAAAATCACGTGGTAGATTACAAAACTCATAGTTCAGAAATTGAAAAAAATGGAAGAACCCAATGCCTTTTTAAGAACTATTTGAGATATTCTAAAGATAGAAGAAATTTGGAACAAGGAGACCCTACCCGAAGATTGGAAAATAGCTTTGATCCATCCATTACACAAAAAAGGCAGCATGAAGAACATCAACAACTACAGAGGAATATCTTTGCTACCCGTGACTTACAAAATTCTATCACTTGCCATCCTGGAGCGTTTGGAAGCACAAATCGAACATCAAATAGGTGAATACCAAGGAGGGTTCAGAAAAGGTCGCTCAACAGCTGAACAGATCCAAAATCTCAAAACGATCATCAGATATTGTACACTAAGGTCCAAGCAGTATGTGTCTGTCTTTGTGGACTTTAAGAAAGCGAACGACTCCATTGACCGGGAAGTCCTGCTAAACATCTTAAATGAATTTGGAGTCGATTTGAAACTGCTGGCATTAATTAGAGCCACCCTGACCGATACAAAATCCAAGGTGAAGTTCCACGGATGTCTCTCGCATTCCTTTGACATCAAAACAGGAGTCCGACAAGGTGATGGGCTATCCCCGATACTTTTCAACTGTGTTCTTGAAAAGATCATCAGAACCTGGCGGGTGAGATTACAGGAAACCAACTACAGTCCATTGAGAATAGGAACCAAATGCAAGGGGATCGCAACAGACTGCTTAGCATTTGCCAAAGATATTGCTGTTCTCTCAAACAACATAGAAACCGCTAGAGCTCAAGTTGAAATTTTAAAGGAAATTGCCGAACAAACTGGTTTGCAGATATCGTTTGAGAAAACAGAAGTAATGACTAACATCAAAGAGGCTCCACCAAAACTCCATACAAAATACGGGGACATCACCCGAGTAGACAAATTCAAATACCTGGGTGAGATCATCATGAAAAATGGACTGGACAAAGAAGCACTTCAGGAGCGAGTATGCAAACTGGAAATAGCCTACCAAACATCCCGCACAATCTACAACAAAAAATGCCTTTCCCAAAACACCAAGATACATCACTATGAAACAGTTCTGAAACCAGTAGTTCTATATGCAGCCGAAACCCTGTCTCTAAATGCCAACAAAGGACTCCTTGAAGAACTGGAGATAAGAGAACGCAAAATTGTGAGAGGAATCTTGGGATCAAAGTACAGACATGGAATACATCAAAAGAGATCCAACAAGGAAGTCTACAGCAAAGTAGAGAAAATTACCGTCACAATCAGAAAAAGATGGGCACTATTTTACGGTCATCTGAAAAGAATGGACGGAAGAAAGTTAACTAAAGAAATCTTTCACTTTTTTGATTCAAACCCCAAAACGACAATTCCCTGGTTTAGAAATACCAAAGAAGACCTGCAAATGCTACATATCTCAGCTGAAGACGCCCTTAACAGAGATCTCTTCCGCAAGAAAATATTGACGAACGGGCTAAACCGAGACGAGCAACCGAAGAGAAGACACGGTGCCCCTTGGACAGAGGAGCATAAGCAGGCCCACTCACAAAGAATGAGGGAAATTTGGGCTCTAAAGAAGGCCAAGTTCAGTGTCAAATGCAACAAGACTTAACGTGGTCCTTGATGGCCCCAGCGAATTATATATATATAATGTATGATATTTGAAAGGTCAATTCATGCAGGATCTGTAGGTGCATAGAACATCACTTTGTTCTAACAGATGACTGCTGCATGATGTCTCACACATGTTACTTCCTGCTCTTGGGTTCTTAGTTAGAATTGACATGTGATTTGTTGGATTTTAACACTTTGTATAGAATCTTTTAACTATACTCCATCTGTAATATAGAGTACAGTAGGCCTGTGTTATGACATTGATGAGGAAACTGGAATCCTAATAGCTGGCAGCTCCCTGTACTCGAAGGTATTAGTTAAAACAGCTTTTACTGTACATTGGAAATATTCTGTAGTTGGGAATAGTATACATATTTTTACTGTTGTGTGTATTATTTACTTTGACTAACTTTTAGAAAACAAATTGTGTGCCGCCTTGATCCTTGACATTTGTTTTCATGGAAGCATATTTCAAGAAACCTGAATATACAACATTCTGTCTATTTATTTCCAGGGCTGAACTAGAAGATAATCCTTTTACCACAAAAGCAATGAGGGATTTAAATGAAGCAAAGAGGATTTTGAACCATCTCCATCAGTACCGTAGAGTTGTGTTGCGGATCCAGTTTCCCGATCAAATTGTACTCCAAGGAACATTCACTCCCTTGGAAACAATTTCTACTGTTGCAGAGTTTGTGCGAGGATATTTGGAAGAGCCATCGATGCCATTCCATCTTTGTAAGGATAATTGAATTTTTTTTTTTCTTTTCTTTTTCATCTGGCTCGAAACACAATCATATCTCATAGCCCAGTTTCTTTCAAGTAAGTTCAGACTCTTGCAGCATTCCTTAGAAATAATGTTTGAATTATTTTTGTGAGTGAATATTATTTTAACTCAGAACTGATGCTTTTTATAAGAATGTGCATCTCTTCCATTCTTCTTTGTTGTCTGAATAAAATTATTTAATTTTCTTACCTAATTGTATTTAGTGAAAATTTTTAAACTTAAGCCAAGTATTAAACATGTTTAATCACAACTTGTCTGCTCCTGCGAGAGCAACAGATTTATCTGCAGTTTTAAATGATCTGCCTTACCGATCATATCTTTCAGTTTATGGTTGTAATATTAGCCGATGGATGTTAGGAGCATATAGGGTGTGCCTTTGGTTAAACTTAACATAGGAAGTTAGAGTTTAAAAATAAAGGCTTTTACTTGAAAGCACTGTCTCCACACTGCTGTTCTTTCGAGAGGTTTGTTAGCTTTGTGGATGTTTGTATTCTAGCTCGTGTGGATATTATGTCCTAAGAATATTTTCAAAACGAGTGTAAAATAGTCAGAATTACTAAACAGTGATGATGAATACTTGGAAATGAGCAATAAAAGGTTGCATTTGACTAATTTGACCATTTTCGGTCCTCAGTTGGTCCGTATTAACTAAGTTCATATATATATACTACGGGTGATGGTTTGGTCTGCCCTATCAAAAAAAAGAAGGGGGGTGGTTTTGGACAGCGAGCAAAGTGAAACTGATGCAAAGAAGTGCAAATATAATATAAGTGATATGACTAGGGACCTCAGAAAATGGTGAATGAAAATAAAATGAGTGGAGAAAATACTTTAAAAGGTGGTTAAAAAGCAATAACAAGGCAAAGCAATAACGTGGTAAATAAAGTTGTTAAATAAGCTGTGATAATTTTAATTTTTAATGCAACATAAAGCAAACATTCTGTATATGTAAGGAACAGAATTCAACAACAGGGAATCTTACTGGTCAAGAATCAAGAACATGAAGAGTTTCCAAGAAAAAGTTAGATCCTGGTCCCCTTTGACAGTCAAGGTTTACCCAAGGTTTATTAAAATCAATTTCACTGCAATAGCTAAAAGTGGTACACTTTTCTCTTCCACTTAGGGATATCTTTACATAACTCAAAGCACACAATTGCTTGGATTCACAGTACGCGGTCGACATTTACAGATCCATGGGTAAAAGCTAAAAATAAAATGAAGTGTGGTGAAATGTTTTCGTATCAGAAGGGCAACAAATTCTTGCATGGAAGAAAAAAAGAACTGTATGATGCTCAGTACTTTTCATTAAGGCACAATGGAAGATATGACTGCAGTGTCCTCGCAAGTTCCCAAACAAACTGCCCATAAATAAACCAAATGTCACTTTGGATTGCACCAAACATCTGGGGAGATTGGTCCGAAGTGACTATCATGTTGCTTCATATCCCTTCATGCAGCAAAGAAGTGGTTTGAAGGTAGGATAGTAAATGCTTACATATATTTCACATAACAATTTTTAGGAAGTAACTTATTCTCCGTTTAGTCAAAGAAAGGATTGTTGCTAAGGGGAGAAATGCAGAGGAGAGAACAGGCAGGAGGATTAAAAAAAAAAAAAAAAAAAAAAGAGCTGCCGGATCCCCTTGAGAGGCTTCAAGGACGTTGTTTCATGGATTGCAGATAGAAAAAATGTTTTTGTGGCTTGTGTTGTCTGCAAGACCCAGAGAATTAAGGTTAAGAAAAAAGATTATTTACTGCTGTAAACTTGCACAGCAAAGCCATTCCCACATCCTAAAACATTATTTGAAATGTATCACACCATTCAAAATTATTAAGTTGTAGTACAGAAGACTCGTGAACCATATACTGTATATAATAATTATATCACAAACACTAGTAATACGAGGGGCGTACTTTGTTTTACACTTTATTTCTTGTACATCCGGTTATGGTTCACATTTCACTTTTGAAGGTGGTAATGTGTAACTAGTGTCTTATGCCATCGTTTGGTAGCAGCACACACACAGGGGCCAACGAATGCACTCGTCATAGCCATTTCATAACACTGTCAGTGTACGAGCAGACAACATGGAAAGCAACAGTCAGGGACAGCGCTGTACGATTTTGTTCCTATGGAAAGAAGGTGTGACCACTGCAGAAATTCATCAGCGCTTGGTGCCAGTCAGTGAAGAACATGCACGTCACAGAAAACAGTTTACAACTGGGTGAAAGGTTGGAAAACAGGGTGCACATTGGTGGACAAGGGAACCAGTTCTTGAAGGAATGTGACAGTGTCAACACCAGCCAACATTGCCAGAGTTGAACGGGCCATCCAAGGAAACAAATGCATCACATTTACGGAAATGGAGGCAGCCACAGGAATTAGCTGAAACACCCTGCAGCGGATTGAGCACGGCCACTTACAGTTGGGGAAGGTGTCATCCACGTGGGTGCCTAGACACTTGTCTACAGAAAAAAAGCAGAGGCGTGTGAATGTGTGCAGAGAACTTTTGCAAGGCCATGATCATGATCCAGCCGACTTATTGGCTAGGCTTGTAACTGGTGATGAGACATGGCTCCATTACCATGAGTCACAAATGAAACAACAGTCGATGCAATGGAAGCATGGGGGCAGTCCACAGCCAAAGAAATGTCGAACAGTGCCATCAGTAACATGAAGAAACCTTAGCGTGGTCACTGTTTAGTGGATTTTGCAGAACTGAACACAGCTGTCAAGGCATGGATACTAGTGTTGGCTACTGAATGCTTGATTTGAAGCAGTGTATCAATTCATTCAAGTATCCTAGTTAATCGATTCACAGGAACGGCCAGCTCATGGCTCACTAGCAGGACACTTGAATTTGGCAGGGAGCCGAGCTTCCGCTGCAGCGAGACAATGAATCATGGCACACCGAAAGAATCGTGGGGGCAAGCACGGCTCAGTGAGACACAAGATACACACGACTCCTTATCGGTACACTGGACACTGGCAGGGAGCCGAACTTCCTCTGAAGCAGTACATACAGAGCCATGGTACACTGAAAGAATCGTATGCTATAATGGACTCTCGAGCTCAGCTCATTTGAAAATAATACCCATTTGCATACACTGTCCTCTTCTTTCAGGGACGTTTAAATGATAGATGGATTTACTGTATTTGCAGTGTTAAAACGGTAGTCAAAACATAATTCTAAAGTAGCTAGTAAGTACGTAGGCTGTTAGGTTATACTATTTATTAGTTTAATGAATCTTTATATTATATCTTAGTTGACATTTTATAATTAATTAACTCGACTCTTGCCTGCCCTATGACTATGAGTCATACTCATGACCACTCCAAAGTACCTGTTTTATATTGGGAAGAATGGCTCAGTATTCTCTCAGTTCGTATGTCACATCGTTGCACAAGACTTCAATCATACGTGGACAGTAAGTGAGCCGACTGACGCAATAATTTAACCAACAGTATGTTGAATTAGAAAACCAGTGGGCTACTGTACATCTCGTTTAGCCTATACAAAATATGATGATTTAAAAAATCCTCTGCTGATAGAAAAATACATTTAAAAAATGACTGAGCGAGTTGGACGTGCGGTTAGTATCGCGTAGCTAAGCGCTTGCATTCGGGGGATGGTGGGTTCGAATCCCACCATCGGCAGCCGTTAAGATGGTTTTCCGTAGTTTCTCCATTTTCACACCAGGAAATGCTGGGACTGTACCTTAAGGCCATGGCTGCTATCTTCCTAATGTCAGACCTTTCCCATCCTGCGTCGCCGGAAACCTTCGATGTATTAGAGTGACTAACACTTTTTTCTTAGAAAGGAGTTCATAGTATGAAGACCAGATGGCAGCAGCGAGCACTGAATGCTGTTGCTGTTGTCTTACCAGTACATACTGCACAGATGCAGTAGGAGCAGTGACTCTAATGTGCCGTGAATCGGATCACTGTATCAGTTCAGTAGCGTGAACGGAATCAAATGAATCGATTCAGTAAAATGAATCGAATGTCCCATCACTAATGGGTACGCAGCACTCTGAAAGAATGGTTTCAGGAAGGTCTGGATCGACTGACACATCGATTGCAAAAGTGCATACAGTTACAAGGAGATTATGTTGAGAAGGTGGATGTCACAACTGATGTGTAATGTAGGTACTTAATTTGGGTAGGAAAAAAGTGTAAAACAGTATAGTACGCCCTTCATATAAAAATTGGTGGGCAGTTTTCTAAGCATATAAATATATACTATATTGTGCATATCTGTTAGTGATTTGTCATTTTAGACAATTACAGCAATACCCCCTGTGGTTGAGGGATGCAGGCGAAGAACATACCCACGGTATCCCCTGTCTGTCATAGGGGGTGACCAAGGGATGCTGAATTTTGAACCATAGATTATCTGTGATTAGTACCATCACGCGAGGAACACCACAAGTCGACTTTTCTTGTACCACTATGTGAATAATACCATGGGTCTGTGGGTGGATCACTATGGGTTTACGATACCTGTGCACAGTATCCGCCACTATGACGGAGGTTCCCCTCTGTCCAGGTTCGGTTGGAACACCCCAAGGAGAAAAAAGAGGCTATCTCACTGGGGTGTTTCAGCATCTGGTTGTGGACATCATGGGTCTGCGATTTGAGGAACACCACAGGTCTGGGTGATGTCTGTGATTTAGTACCACTGTATGAGCGATGCCATGGGTCTGTGTTGCCCATGATTAGTACCCATTATGTGAGGAACACCACGGGATAGTACGGGTCTCTGTGATTAGTACCACTGTGAGGAACACCATGGGTTTGCGGTGCCTATGACTGGTGACATTATGTATGAAACACCATAAATCTGCATTACCTGTGCGTAATACATTACCTGTCAGTGTAGTACCACAATGTGAGGAACACTGTGAATCTACATTACTTGTGATTGGTACCACTACATGAGAAATACCGTAGTTCTACTTTAATAGCGATAATTTTCATTACGAGGGGCCGTTAACCTGGATTTTGGACCCCTTTAGAAAACAAGCATCATTGATTCAGGCTTGTGCTTGATCAGTATACACCATATTTTTAAGTTAGTTTCGGGGAAGATGGGGCATTGCTGGTCAGATCCACTGATTGTTTTAAATTCATAATCATTGTTCGTAGTCTCTTTTCAAATTCTACTCAGTGGATTGATTTTGTAATTTTTTTTTTTTTTTACTTTTAATATTGTGGGTTGGATCCGCTGATTATTTTACATTCATAATCATCATTCTTCAACATCAAGTTTTGAATAATGGTCAGTGGATGAATTTTGGAATTTTAAATTGCCATTACATTTAATGTCTTTTCGTACCATATGCTAGGCCCTTTTAAACAAGCATCAGTTATAGCATTGAGATTGTTACTAAAGATTGAAATCGAGGAAGAGCTTCCTACAAACAACAACGTCAATCCCATCATCAGCCGAATCTCAGCGAAAGGAACTCTGGAGAAGGAAGTTGCCTGTAGGATTATGGGACGTGAAAGAGAAGCCAGCTGCAGGACATCATCTTCAGTATGGACATTGGAAGACACTTAACAGATTAAGATCTGGAGTGACACGTTGTAAAACCAACGTGAAAAGGTGGGAGTATGGTGATCAAGATTTGTGTGAGTGTGGTGAAAAGAAAGATCATGGACACCTTCTCATTTGTAGAAATCTATCTGAACCATGTAGTATGAAGGATTTGGTGGAAGCCAATGAATGTGCCATCTCGACAGTTGAATACTGGAAAAACAAAGTGTAAATAGAGTAGTTGTAAATATATTGTAGTGATTTCGGACACGGATAGATAAAATAAAATTATAGCATTAACTAGCTGGTGTACCCGTGCTTCGCTATGGAATTCTACAATGTATACAGAATTCTAGGTTAGGTAGTGTGCACGTTGTGGGTAAGATTGCATTAAATTGCTTAGCTCTTACCTGTTACCCCAGAAACACGATGGGTAAGTCGCCAAACATCTTTTCTCATGTAAAGACTGGGTTAGGAAATTTTCATTGAAATTAACATTTTCATTGTACGCCCTCTTGCCTACCATCAGTCACAATCAAGTTGGGGAATTTTAATTATAATGGCAGACACTCACTATCCACCTGCCTTTTTACATCCTCAGAAAGACTGTCATAGTGGTTTTCCCAACTGAAATCAACATAGGTCATTACAATAACGTCAGTAGGAATGTCTCCCTTAAAAGCAATGCTATTTTATGAAGCATCAAACGAAAAAGTACACACTTCCTCACTGTTTACGAACAATACTATGATGCGAATATAACAGTCCAAAGTTCCAGAGCTGGAATGACCGGGCCGCAGACTGCTGTGAACACTCCTCTGCCGTGTTCCGGTAAGTTTGCATACTGCTCATTCAAATCAGCGCGTCAGAGTAGGGATCGAATAGCTGGATTACTATGATGAACCAGTGCGTTACGTACCAGTAATATCAGAAAATTTATAAACTAGAGGAATGGCATGCTAATGGAGAAAGTTATCTAACTTCCCAGCTATTTCCCGCCAATATTCAGGCAGGCTGTTATATTCGATACGCAGAAGTAATCCCATCTATCGGAGATGAGTGGCAGCATAAGAGACAAGGAACATCACAAAGAACAATGGTCAATGTAATGTTATTGTTGATCAAATTGTACCATTCCATTGTTCTCAAAACATTTTGGCAGGATCGATTTACGCGCGATTACCCATAATGGAGTTAGATACAACACAAAAATTCTTGAATATCAAAGAAAACAGTATTGCGGAAATAAGGAAACAGTTGCGAGCATGATGCCAGTGCATATGACAAGAAAAGTGTTCAAAATTGTTGCGCCTAACACTGAAGAAAAAAACGCAAATGAATGCATACTGCTAGTTAACGGATGCAAATCTTATAAGAAGAAATATACGCGATATAATATTAAGACATATAAAGGAGAGAAGGAAAGAAGTTACTACAAGCCTTTATACGTTTAAACAACATAAATAATATAGTTGCGTCAAATACGCAAGGAATAAGGATTAAGTAAGCCATACATAGAGAAGACGGCATTGAACAAGCCTTGGCTTAGAAAACCAGAAAACTAATTTAACGCAACAGCTACAAATATTAATCCAACTAGCAATTAATAGCCATTAGAAGAAGATAAGACTATAGTAGACATCTTGGGATCTGTCTCATATCTAAAGAAAAGCCCATATTAAACCTGACTACAGACAATATATTAATGTTAGCAGGCTTAGTATTTGTCATAATGTCCTAGATGATGTCATATATGTACTTGATTCTGTTAAATGCGCAAGACAAGCTCAAGATGATTTTCTAAGAAGCAGAAGGATGACTGTTCGGGGCCATGCCAACCAAGATGACCGAAGGACAGAGCGATGTTCCCGTTAATGGCTCTTTGGAGCCCATTGAAGGATGGAGCCTGACCACAGCCGACAGGGGATCAAAACTAACATGTTCCCGACCGCTTAAAGGAAAGAAGTTAAGTTTCATATCACATTAAACATAACAGCTAGGTAACATGTAATGTAGTAGAGTTGGATTTTGTTGAATAGGGAATAGATCGATTGAATATTCAAAATAAACCAATGTAGTTATCGCGAGTGACTTGATAATATACAAATGTCGTGATGGAGTTGAGTACTCTTCAGAAGAAGAAACTAGACAATCCAAAGATAGGGAAAGTGACTTCAGTAGATATCAGTGTTATTTCGATAATGTTATATGATCATATCAGAATTTGCCGTTATATGAAGGCAATGATTAGGAATAGAATAGAGTAATATTTTAAAAGAAATGTAGGATATGTTTGTAATATGTTAAGGTTATGTCGTCACGCATAATTGAGAGGAGGTTAGATAGGGATATCAAAGCAGTATGAAGACATGTTAATGTTGTAAATGAAGTTCCTGATCCGAAGATGCATTTAAATGAGAAAGGAGTTAGTTATACGTTGATGTGAGATATTTGAGATGAATATGTGATATACTTCGAAGAGAGATGATATGAAATGGAAAGAGAAAGTTATGAAACGACGATACAAGAGAATATTGAAGAAATGGAATGAATATGTTGCTACAGTGACTTCATGAAAGAATATGAAATATTTTGAGGAGGTTATGAAGAATATTGGCGTAAACTCGGATCAAATATATTTTTGGAAGCAATAGTTGCATATTATTGATGGAGATTCCATATCAGATATTAAAGATAGCTTGACGTGACACTTATATGTAGAGTTTGTGATTTTTAGCATTTGCGATAAATGCAAAATACATCGAAACTTTGTCAGTGTATGTGCCCTCATCTTATATGACCTGTACGAGTGGTTTTTAGCGATTTTGAATTAGCGATAAAATGCGAAATTTGTTCAAAATGTGAAATTATGCAGTTTATGCAAAATAGATGCAAAACTGTCAGTTTTATACAAAATAAACATATATCTTTTTAACGATGCATTTTTCTTAAAAATAAGATGTATGTTGTTATTTATTTCAGGAGAAAGAATTATTACGGCGCCCATGGCGATCTTGAGGCGGTAACATACTTTGACAGACACTTCCGTCCTGGTGCACGGAACATTTATAAGTTCAATATCATGGTTAGTTGGTCAGAGAGATTTATTTTTTTGTTTTGTAGCCTACCCGATTTATGTCAGATGATACCTGAAGCTATTTTCTCTGTGTGGAATTCTCAGAAGTCAAAAGACCAAAAGTCAAAGAATATACACAGCGATGATTCCAAAGAAGATGAAAATTCAGACGAAAAGAGAATTGTGGTTCCTGCAAACAGGAATATGATGGAAATTCTGCAGCCATAACATGTGATGGAGCTTGCTCGCTCTGGTACCATAAAGACTGTGCAGAATTGAAACAAGGAAAATCTAATGTGGTTGTGTGGAGACTACAAAGCCATATTAGAAGAAATGAAATACAAGAGAAACATGACAAGAGATCATGGAGAAAATAGAAGGGATAGCGATAAACAACCCCAAAATAGAGGAATTATCAAGGAAAATAGAGAAAATGACTAATTTCATCCAACAAAAATTGAACATGACATTAGATAAAACACAAGAAGAAGAAGCAATAAATGTTCCATCTGAAAGAAACAATACAAAACAGACATTAGATAAAACACAAAAAGAAGCAGCAATAAATGTTCCATCTGAAAGAAACAATATAAAACTGACCCAGACAGTGAAAAAGGGAAAATATAACCACATCCCCAACTCAAATAGCACTATTTCTGAACACAGAGAAGAAGCAATTGCTGAAAAGGAAACACTGACTCCACCTCAAATACAGAACAGCACGAAAATTAACCTGGATAACAAGCAACACTCAAACGGAAACATAGAAGAGGAAAGAAACAAAGAGGGCTGAAGAGAAGTAAGGAATGGAAGAACACTACCCAGAAGTAACCAACAAGAAACACTGATTGGTACGAATCAACATGAAGACGAACTACGCGCAGCCGAAAAGACTGCCTGGCTCTTCCTGGGAAGGATAAATTAAAATTCCACACAGGAGACAGTCAAGAAATTTCTAATCAGAAATGGGATTGAAGGAAGTATAACCTGAGAAGAAATATCCAGAAGTGGACTCAATAAAGCATTTAAAGTTAGCATCCCCTTTAAATACATGAACTCAATATCAGACCCAGGGTTCTGGCCAGCAAATGTAATAGTCAGGCGCTATAGGTTCTTTCGGAGTCAACGGAGAACTGAGGGAGCCATCCTTGATTAACTCAACGAAGATACCCCAAGGGAGCAATAAAGTAACAGCAAGTGCCACAACATACATACCACAGAACAAAATGACAACCGAAAAGATAATTTCCAAGATAGCATGTAAAACTGCCTCAACCAACAAAACAGAAAAAGACAGCAAACATAATGAATACACAGGACTGCTATGGAACGTCGAAGGAATTAAGGGAGCAATGGCCTTAACACCAGATAACACCATAAGCAAGTACAACATAGTAATATTCACAGAAACTTTCCTGTTGGAAAACTGGCAACATCCACACTTCTATGGTACACATCTCATGGCAAGGAAAAAAAAGAGGAACTGGGAAGACCTTCAGGAGGAATATCCATTCTGGTGAAACCATCCTTGACACCGATCACCTTCACTACTCAATCCAACAATGCATTACTTGTGGAAACAAAAAACCTCACCATCATACCTGCTTACTTCCAACCATATTACAATGCTTTGGGCATAATAGATAAGCTTAGTGATCTAATACAAACCAGCAAAGGAAGCAAGCCAACCGTACTAGCAGGAGATTTGAATAGCAGAATAGACACTGATAACTACAAGGCAAAACTTATCATTGAAAAGCTCGGAGAACAGGGTTTCCTACTTACAAATAACAAGACTCCAACATATATATCCATCAACGGCAAGAGTACAATAGATCTATTATTTGTAAAGGGACAAAAAAGAGGGAAGATAAGACCAATCTGGACGAACTTATTGACACCCATACGGAAACACCACCCAGTGGAATTCACCATTTCCCATCCAAGAGACAAAAATCAAGATAATACACAGAAGATATCTAGGAAACTAAACATACATACACTGAAAGAAAGCCCTTGCAAACTAAAAAGCATAGAAACTAATAGAGAACGAAGAACTGTCAGAAGCCACAAGCCGGATAGATGATCTGATATTAACCTCTACAGAACCAATCAACATGAACGCTAAAGTGAGTAAAAAGTGGTTTGACAAAGAATGTTTCATCAAAAGAAAGAAAGTGCTAGGCAAGTTACACCAAGTGATACCGGGCGAGTTGGCCGTGCGCGTAGAGGCACGCGGCTGTGAGCTTGCATCCGGGAGATAGTAGGTTCGAATCCCACTATCGGCAGCCGTGAAGATGGTTTTCCGTGGTTTCCCATTTTCACACCAGGCAAATGCTGGAGCTGTACCATAATTAAGGCCATGGCCGCTTCCTTCCCTCTCCTAGCCCTTTCCTGTCCCATCGTCGCCGTAAGACCTATCTGTGTCAGTGTGACGTAAAACAACTAGCAAAAAAAAAAAAAAAAAAAAAAAAAACACCAAGTGAAGCTTAACATCCAAGACCCTACCCTACTAGAAATGTATGCGACTGAAAGAAAACAATACAAAGCATTGATAAAGGAAAATAAAAAAGCATACAGTGAGGAAAAAGCTCATCAACTGGCTGAAGAGGCAAAAAAAGGATCCATACATTGCACTTTGCCCACGACAAGCTCCACCAATACAGTACATAAATATGGCAGTCTGGGAAGACCACTTCATCAGCATTTTGAACAAAAAGGAAGAAACAGATTTACCTAACCACAGAACGGAAGATGGCAATAAAACAAACCCAATTGATTGGATACCATTTACAGCAGAAGTCCGAAAAACAATAAATAGAACAAAGAACAAGAAAACTGCAGGCCCAGACAAGATCTATAATGAGCATATAAAATCATCCATAGAATCACCGCTCCCTATATGGACGAAGCTATTCAATAAATGCATAGAGACCGGAACAATACCAGAACAATGGAGGAACTCCATACTTAAATTTATATTCAAAGGCAAAGGAGACCCAGAAGATCCCAACAACTATAGAGGCATTACACTAGAAAACGCTCCCTTTAAAATTCTCACAATATTAATAACGGAACGAGTAAAGAAACCTATTGATGAGATCCTCCCTGAAACTTGATTCGGATTCAGAAACAATAGATCGACACTAATGGCAGTGGAACTATTATTAGGCAACATAAAAGAAGCACTTGAAAAGAAAGAAAAGTTCTATTCCGTCTTTATGGACCTCACAAAGGCTTTCGACCAACTGGACGGAGGCCTAATCATATCCAAACTTGAAAACCTGTTAGGAAGAGAAAACGTATGGACAAGAGTAATCAAAGAAATATTACAATACAACACTATAAGGGTATCGGACGGCCTTTCCATTTCACATGCAATTAGGCAAATAAATGGTGTGCTTCAAGGGGACCCCATGAGTCCACTACTATTCATCCTAGCAACCGAAGAAATATTGAGGATAACGCAAGACAGAGAAGCCATTCACATTTTTGCGTATGCAGGCGACATAGTAGTAAGCTCCACAAATCTGCACAAACTACAGAGTGCCATAGATACAATTGTAAAATGGTGCCAGAACAACAACTTCTACATTAACAGCACAAAAACGGAAATGATGGTCTTTAGAAATGGAGGTAAGATACCTCACGGAACAGAAATTACTATCTCCAACAGCAAACTCAAAATAGTCAACGATTTCAAATATTTAGGGGTCACGCTACAACCTAGGGGCAAATGCTTTACAAAACACATAACAGAAAGAGCTGCACAAGCTATCCTAGCAATAAATAACATCAAGCATATATAAGCACTTAGCATGGAAACAGCAATGAAATTATTCGAGGCAAAGATTATTCCTATCCTATCATATGGCATTGAAATTATATGGCCTGACCTCACCAGGAAAAACCTAACTACCTTGGAATGAGTTAAAGCATACTTCCTGAAAAGAGCTTTGGGTGTATCCAAATCAACAAGATCCCGCCTAACATATGTACTAGATAGAGAATCATTTCTTCTAGAGGATTTGAAAACAACCTTCGTGCTCCCATCTACCATAGCAGCAGAACAAGAATTACAAAGTTTAAGGGACCGCCGCCTAGAAATTTGGCCAGAATTCTACAGCAGGGGTGCGATGATCGATAGGACCTGGACGTCAGCAAACTTTGAGATGAGACATGTACTAACGAGACTGTCTGTGCACGGCTTCCATCATCACCTCTGCAAAAACAAGGTGTACCACAATCCGATGAAGACTTGCATATGCCAACTATGTGAAAAAAACGTGTGATCGTTACCACATCGAACTGTGTACAAAGCAAACAAAAACCATAAGTGAATACGCAAAACTAAGTATTAATAGAAATAATATTTAAATTATTTCTTTTGTTGTACTATGCACATTTGTGCACACTTCCAGTATAAATATTTTCTCTGTGTACATAGTAACTGTGAGCTGAAGTACGGAAAATAAAAAGCACCTCAGTTTGCCGCTCATTGTAAACAATCACGGCGGCATCCAAGCGCGGCATGGATGAGGTTATTCATAACTGGCTTGAAAATAGTGATGTTGAAAGTAGAAATGATTCTCTGGAGAGTGAAAATACTTCTTCAACTGACAGTAATGAAAGCGATTCCGATTGTAGTTCCGAGATGATAGTGTCAATGGAAACTACGTGACAAAACCAGAATACAACAAGAGCGGGTGAAAAGTCTAGTAAAATGATGCTTGGAATTATGATCTTGTTGACAATAAGCCTGTTTCTGTAACATGCAAACCAGTTTCTTAAATTCACTGTATAGTGAGGAGGGGGTTGGGAAATAATCCGAAAGAAATGGACGTAGGGAATGAATTTCTAACCCCACAGCTCTGGGATCACGTTACTAAGGAAGCCAATGCCTATGCTTCCATATTTCTTGCTCTGCTTCCCTTGAAACCAGTAATACTTACGAACAAAATTATTAGTTTCATGTTACCATTGACGAGCTAAAAGCTCACTTTGCTCTGTGTATTGTTATGTATGTGATTAGTCAAATTTATGTTAAAGTGACGAAAAATACATAAATGGTATGCAAGGGAATATTTCCTTTCACAAGTAATGATGGACCAAAGGGTTAAATCATTATATGTGTGGAATATCTTTCACTGGCTAAAGAGCACTGCAAAGAACAATCAATCAAACAGCAAATAGACTTTCAAGAACACACGTTCATTCTCTCTGTGTTGACCCTTGATCATAGTCGGTTATTCTTGACTGGGGTGTTGAGCAGTAGTTCCTGTTTTAAAGTACGGTAGCGATTTATTTTATTGTCTGGTAGCCCTGGGTAGAAGCGAAGTGACGATCAAACAGCGTGCCGAGAGTCACAGATCGGGACATTTTTATGTAAGTGACACAGATAGGCCTATATTGATGTGCCGACTTTGCAATCAAAGACTTGAAGAAAAAAGTTTTGCAGTCCTTCCTTTGCCTCGTCAGCACTGCTGTGCATTTGGGCCTCCACAAACAGTGTTGATGTAGAATTATTTTGAGCAAGTACAAGATATTTGTAACTGATAGGCGGTCTCGAATGAAGGAGGACACCGTTTAAACAATTGGCATGTTGTACTTCAATCATCATTGAAATTCCTGTTCCCTGTAGGTGTGTTGTGATAAATACATTAAGAATAGTATTTTTCACTTTGAAATAGTGTTTGTAAATTTACAAATAGGCATATTCGTGTGTGTGCGTTAATACTTCTTGCAGTCTTATGTTGATGTTTATCTTATTTTCTATAGTGAATTCAAAGGTTATGGGCTCGGATCCCACTGGTGTCCGGTTGGCCATTTTTGTTCTGTACTTAACATCTCTTCAACACGTACTAAATGTACGTAACACGACCTAACAGGTTGAAAGTCGGTTTTGATTAGCCAAATTATGACTATTTTTAACCAATTTGTTACAGAACGGTAAATTTGAGAAATTTAGATGCTACCAAATGCTAAATTTTAAAAATCAGAACGCTAAATCTATGATTTTTAAATGCTATAAACCATGAACTCTACTTATATGGTGATATCGCAAGAATGAATTATCGAAATGAATCCTGTTAGGGTAAATTAGTCACTTGATTCCATATTTTCAACCTGATAATCCTACAGTGGAGTATTGTATTCTAAAATACGTGTTATGATGTTGATAGTTACGATTAAACATTCGTATGTCTTTCCAGTTATTTATATTGGATAATAGTTAGTTGCAATTCTTGACAACGGTATTCCCTAATATCTAGTTAAATTGTAGAAGATTGTAGATTGAATTTCCATTGCAGTTACGAATTTTTGTGGTTTTGATACATATTTGTCTTAATTTGAAGATTAAGTTGATGTTGAATGCAACAGTAGTTAATTTAGTAACTTACATGAACAGTAGCCATTGTTTGCTACAAAGATATATGAAACCTAACTTGCCTCTGTTAAGCACAATTTTATGAAACGACGAAAATGAATATGAGGAAAAACTAACTACCTCGAATAACTCATGAACTTAAGAAATTATGAGAGGATATCGATCAAATACTTAAGAACGTGTAGCTTAAAGAAGAATTGTTTGATTTTTACTGAATTTCCCATGATTATCTGCAAGTAATTCACATTTTACTTTTATTGATGAGATGTAATAAATTAGTTAATTTTTGTGTAAAATATTGTACATAACGAATGATGAATATGACATTGGTATATGAATATTTAATACCTCAAACTCAAAATACCAAAGCAATTTCATGATTTAACTAATTTTTCTCGTTTTTTAATTTTATTAATTCATATTTTTTTTATCAATAAATGATAGTATTTAAGACACGTTGATGTGTTATTTGGAACTGCAAGCAATGATAGAATTTAGAATTAAGGAATAGCTTAATCTTTTACATCGAATTTTGAAGCGATGCATTACCTGTAGACATTCATATGCGATTATGAGAAGTTCAAGGAATATTTGGATTGCGTCACTGCATCTTCTGGAACTCGCGTTAAAAATACAACCTACAACTTTACCCTTGGAGAAGAGTTAACCGGAGTTTTCTTATGCATGTCGCAAAACGTATAAGCTTTCAACATTGTAGGCCTTCAAATTTAGGTTTTTCTGACTCTGAAATACCACTGTTACCATAGTCGCCACAGTTAAACTGAATTAAACATAAATTGTCATAAATTGTATTCTCTATAACTTTTGTTTATAGGTTACTGCTTTTTGATAGGACCAATAACATGGGTGTTTAAAAATTAAATTTTAGGCGCCTTCCCCTAAACTACTATTTCTTGTTCCTTCTTCTTTTATGTCAACATAGGATCACTTTAGTCAGTCCGTCGTTCAGGTCTCTTTGAAGGGATTGTTCGGGCTTTGCGGTCCTCCCAGTACTTCTTCAGACGCTCTGATCTTCGTGCCCTTTCCTCAGTTGAAAATGTGCGTGTTGTTGGTTTGTTTTGTGTAAGGGTAAAGCGGAGGTTTGTATTCTTGAGTTTTGTATTCAATTTTATCTTATTTGTGGTGTCTTCTGTTGTAAGGCCTATTTCCTTCAGATCCTCTCTTACTTCTCTGATCCATTTACATCCTGTTGCGGTATTTTTTGAGACGAGATTGTGTTGTACTAGTTGTTTCAGAAGTCTCAAATCCTGCATCCTCATGATATGTCCAAAGAATCCCAGTCTCCTCTTACGCATAGTATCTGTAATGGGTTCTAGCTCTTTGTACACGACTTTGTTAGGTATTAACCGCCAATGTCCATCTTTCTGGTATTTTTTGTTGATGCAGGTTCTTCTAATCCTCCTTTAAATTTTCTGAAGTCTGTCAGTCTTTGATTGTTTATTCAGGTAAAAGAGTGTTTCTGCTGCATATGTAGCTTCCGGTTTTATAACTGTGTTGTAGTGTTTTATTTTTGTATTTATTGATAGACATTTCTTTTTGTAGATATCCCATGTTAATTTTTGTGCTTTAGCTAATCTATTTGTTCTTACTTGGATTGAGATTTTTTCATTTAAGTTATGTGTTATTACTTCTCCAAGATATTTAAACTGAGTTACTATTTTGATTTTATTACCGTTTATGGTGACTTCTTTTAGCTGTGTTGGTTTTTGGGGCATAATTTCTGTTTTTTCAAATGATATTTTGAGGCCAATTTTATTTGCAATGTTTTGAAGTTCTGATATCTGGGTTTTTGCTTCTTTTATGTCCACTGCTAGTAATGCTAAATCGTCAGCAAAACCCAGGCAATTTGTTTTGATTTTTCGGCCAATCTTTATTTTGGGGGGACATTTTCTAAACCATTCCCTCATTACCATTTCTAGAGCACAGTTAAATAATAGTGGTGAGAGCTCATCTCCCTGCCGTAGTCCAGTTTTAATTTCAAATGTCTCTGATGTTTCACCCCTCAACTTCACTTTTGATTTGTTATTGGTGAGAGTCAAATTTATCATGTTTATTAATTTGGGGTGTAGTCCAAGGTGTGTTAAAATTTTAAACAGAGATTCTCTATGGATGCAATCATAAGCTTTCTTCAAATCTACAAATGTAATCACCATATCTCTGTTTCTTCTCCTGTTATAGTCCATTATCAACTTAAGACTCTCGATCTGATCAGGACAGCTCCTCCAGGGTCTGAAACCTCCTTGATATTCTCCTAATTCTTTCTCAAGTTGTAATCTTATCCTATTAAGGATGATTATTGAAAATATTTTGTATGTTATGTCTAGGAGCGAGATTCCCCTGTAGTTATTAGGGTCGGTTTTGTCCCCTTTTTTGTGCAGTGGTTGAATGAGGGCTGTTGTCCAGTGTTCTGGTAGTTCTTCTTTAATCCAGATAGAGACAAGTTGTTGATGGAGGGGAACTTTTGCTGATGTTCCTGCATATTTCCAGATTTCCGCAAAGGTCTGATCTTCTCCTGGTGCTTTGTTGTTTTTTAATTTATTCCGAGCTTGGTAGACTTCCTTTATTGTGGGGGGATTGATGTTCTCTGGTGATGTTTTTATCGGGGTGTTGGTGTCAAATGAAGGAGTTCTGTAGGTTCCTCACAATTTAAAAGCTTGTTGAAATATTTAGCCAGAATTTCTGCACTGTCTTTATTGTTATGGGCCAGCTTACCATTTTCGTCCTTCATCAGTAGGGTCGGGGGTTCATATTTTTGGAGCTGCTTTCTGAAGGTTTTGTAGTAGTCCTTTGATTGAGTTTTACTGAACTGTTCTTCAATTAACTGCAGGGTGTCCGTATGTTGTCTTTTTATTCTTCTTAAGACTTGGGTAGTTTCTTTTCTCTGTTTTACTAGCTTTTGATAGGATATTTCTGTCTTTTGGGACTGATGTAATAGCCATGCCTGATGTCTATTTCATCCAGGTGAATAAATTTTTTTATAGCTTTGACTATAGTTTTTTATTCCCCGACTCTACGTACTGATTTTCATTAAATTCTGTTTATCCATTTGTTCGTGGCTCAGCGTTGATATGGACTTAACAACAAAAATACAAATTCATTAATATCTCTTATCATAGTCGGTACGGTAAAAATCTGTAAGACATAAATCATCAGAAATTTAATTTTATATAACTTTGGTTATGTAGTATTTATCGATAGGACCACTAACAACATAAGATATTTGACAATTAAATTTTAGGCCTTCCCCATAACTACCATTTCACTCCGCGTGAATGAAATGATTTACAGCCTAGATTGTAATGTCTCCTTTCCTGACTTTACATACCAATTTTCATCAAATTCTCTTAAGCTGTTTTCTTGTGATGCGCATACATGCAGACAGACAGACAGACAGACAGACAGACAGACAGAAATGACGGAAAATTAAAAAGTGGATTTCCTTGTTACTGTGGTTCATGGTTGTGGGTTACTGTAGTCACGTCCTAATTCGTGAACCATGGGCAACGGCTGAGTGGCCTAGTAAGTGGTCCTGAGAGTCGGGATACCAGTTGCTATGGAGTGGGAGTGGGCATCTCGGACATATTTTGACTCGTGGCCCTCCTTGTGCTCAGGCGGCTAGGACTATACAATTCACCGGGGGTCCATAACCCGTTAGAGGAGAGATCCTCACTTGGACTATGTGCAAGTAGGGTAGCATCCTGCTTCATGAATTTACAGAGCTCAGAACGTCTTAAGCAGGCCTCGGACCTATGGGAGTAACGGAGTCCCACTCCCATTTGACAGGCGAGGGACTCCTTGGAAAAGACTTGGCGAACGAAATGGAATTCGATGGGGAGCTATCAATATTAATGGGGCTTATGGAAGAAAGAAGGTAGAACTGGCTGAGTCAGCAAAGAGGATGCATCTGGATGTGCTAGGAGTAAGTGATATTCGGGTCAGGGGAAATAACGACGAAGAAATAGGAGATTATAAAGTGTACTTGACGGGTGTTAGAAAGGGAAGGGCAGAGTCTGGGTTAGGGCTCTTTATCAGGAATACCATTGCACGCAACATAGTTTCTGTTAGGCACGTAAATGAGCAAATGATGTGGGTAGGTTTGTCAGTTGGAGGAATTAGGACTAGAATTGTGTCCGTTCACCATATGAGGGTGCAGATGAGGATGAAGTGAACAAGTTTTATGAAGCATTGAGCGACATCATGGTCAGGGTCAACAGCAAGGACAGAACAGTGCTAATGGGCAATTTCAATGCGAGAGTTGGGAATAGAACTGAAGGATACGAAAGGGTGATTGGTAAATGTGGGGAAGATATGGAAGCTAATGGCAATGGGAAGCGTTTGCTGGACTTCTGTTCTAGTATGGGTTTAGCAGTTACGAATACATTCTTCAAGCATAAGGCTATTCACCGCTACACATGGGAGGCTAGGGGTACCAGATCCATAATAGACTATATCTTAACCGACTTCGAATTCAGGAAATCTGTTAGGAATGTACGAGTTTTCCATGGATTTCTCGATGATACAGACCACTATTTGATCTGTAGTGAACTAAGTATCTCTAGGCCTAGGATAGAGAAAGTGAAATCTGTCTGCAAACGAATAAGGGTAGAAAATCTCCAGGACGAGGAAATTAGACGGAAGTACATGGATATGATTAGTGAGAAGTTTCGAACAGTAGACAGTAAGCAGGTTCAGGATATAGACAGTGAATGGGTAGCATACAGAAATGCTGTAGTAGAAACAGCAAGGGAATGCCTAGGAACAACATGTGTAAAGATGGGAAAAGGCTAACATCTTGATGGAATGATGAAGTGAGAGCAGCTTGTAAACATAAAAAGAAGGCTTATCAGAAATGGCTCCAGACAAGAACCGAGGCAGACAGGGATTTGTACATAGATGAAAGAAACAGAGCAAACCAAATAGTTGTTGAATCCAAAAAGAAGTCGTGGGAAGATTTTGGTAATAACCTAGAAAGGCTAGGTCAAGCAGCAGGGAAACCTTTCTGGACAGTAACAAAGAATCTTAGGAAGGGAGGGAAAAAGGAAATGAACAGTGTTTTGAGTAATTCAGGTGAACTCATAATAGATCCCAGGGAATCACTGGAGAGGTGGAGGGAATATTTTGAACATCTTCTCAGTGTAAAAGGAAATCATCCTGGTGGTGTTGCAAACAGCCAAGCTCATGGGGAGGAGGAAAATGATGTTGGTGAAATTACGCTTGAGGAAGTGGAAAGGATGGTAAATAAACTCCATTGTCATAAAGCAGCAGGAATAGATGAAATTAGACCTGAAATGGTGGAAGTGTAATGGGAAGGCAGGGATGAAATGGCTTCATAAAGTAGTAAAATTAGCATGGAGTGTTGGTAAGGTACCTTCAGATTGGACAAAAGCAGTAATTGCACCTATCTATAATAAGCAAGGGAACAGGAAGGATTGCAACAACTATCGAGGTATCTCATTGATTAGTATACCAGACGAAGTATTCACTGGCATCTTGGAAGGGAGGGTGCGATCAGTCGTTGAGAGGAAGTTGGATGAAAATCAGTGTGGTTTCAGACCACAGTAGGCTGTCAGGATCAGATTTTCAGTATGCGCCAGGTGATTGAAAAATGCTACGAGAGGAATATGCAGTTGTGTTTGTTCTGTAGATCTAGAGAAAGCATGTGACAAGGTACCAAGGGAAAAGATGTTCGCTGTACTGGAGGACTATGGAATTAGAGGTAGATTATTAAAATCGATCAAAGGCATTTATGTTGACAGTTGGGCTTCAGTGAGAATTGATGGTGGAAGGAGTTCTTGGTTCAGGGTACTTACAGGGGTTAGACAAGGCTGTAATCTTTCAGCTTTGTTGTTCGTAGTTTACATGGATCATCTGCTGAAGGGTATAAAATGGCAGGGAGAGATTCATTTAGGTGGAAATGTTGTAAGCAGGCTGGCCTATGCTGATGACTTGGTCTTTGTGGCAGATTGTGCCGAAAGCCTGCAGTCTAATATCTTGTAACTTGAAAATAGGTGCAATGAGTATGGTATGAAAATTAGCCTCTCGAAGACTAAATTGATGTTAGTAGGTAAGAAATTCAACAGAATTGTATGTCATATTGGTGATACAAAGCTAGAACAGATTGATAATTTCAAGTATTTAGGTTGTGTGTTCTCCCAGGATGGTAATACAGTAAGTGAGATGATTCAAGGTGTAGTAAAGCTAATGCAGTGAGCTCGCAGTTGCGATCAACAGTATTCTGTAAGAAGGAAGTCAGCTCCCTGACGAAACTATCTTTACATCAGTCTGTTTTCAGACCAACTTTGCGTAACGGGAGCGAAAGCTGGGTGGATTGAGGATATCTTATTCATAAGTTAGAAGTAACAGACATGAAAGTAGCAAGAATGATTGCTGGTACAAACAGGTGGGAACAATGGCAGGAGGGTACTCGGAATGAGGAGATAAAGGCTAATTTAGGAATGAACTCTTTGGATGAAGCTGTATGCATAAACCAGCTTTGGTGTTCTGGTCATGTGAGACGAACGGAGGAGGATAGGTTACCTAGGAGAATAATGGACTCTGTTATGGAGGGTAAGAGAAGTAGAGGTAGACCAAGATGACTGTGGTTAAACTCGGTTTCTAACGATTTAAAGTTAAGAGGTATAGAACTAAACGAGGCCACAACACTAGTTGCAAATAGAGGATTGTGGCGACGTTTAGTAAATTCACAGAGGCTTGCAGACTGAATGCTGAAAGGCATAAGTCTATAATGATAATGTATTTAATGTGTGTATGTTCCTTGTTACTGTGGATTCGTCCGATACAGAAATACCAATATTTTTAAATTCTGAGCAATGTATAGACAAGACTCTTTATTTTATATACAGTAAAACCTGCCTTAACGGATACCTCTCACCAGCGGACGAATTGTTAGGTCCGTAATTAAATAACATGTTGTGTATGAGTATTTTACCCCTCTTATACAGACACCCTTTATTACGGACGCAGACACACCATAGCTACGAGAAACTCCAATTAAATCTCTCCTAACGGACACTTTCAAAAAATACTGTATTTGTGTCCTGTAGAGTATGTATTCGCTTACTTTCTGCACATGTGGTACTTCCAAGAATCGCAGACACCGTAACTTTTGGTCCAGGCTGTACACATTCTTGGAAGGCAACACTAAGCTGCGTTATCACTTCCGAAAGTTGTGTGATCTGACATGCTCGACAGCGCTGGAATTCGTACCTTCACTGTCAGGTTACTTTTCATTGACTCGTGGGCTTTTGATGTGTTCAATTTTATGTTAGTAAGTTGGTGTAAACTTGGCTCCGAGGAAGTTTTTAACTCTAAAAGAAAAGGTAGGCGTAATAGGCTATCATAAATGTGAGAAGTGTGGTGTGCGTAAACTCTCCGAAGTGTTCAAGACACAGGCAGCTGAAATTGTGAAAAAGCAAGAGGAACTAGTGAAAGAATGGCATTTAAATGGCAACGAACAGCACATTAAACTGTTTCAAAGTGGTGGTGGAGCTCTCATTGACAAGGCAACGCTAGAATGGTTCGCTAAAATAAGAAGTCAGTATTTCCCTGTGTCAGGATACAGGATGATACAAGCAAAAGCATTAGAATTCGCAGCAGAATTTGGTATTGGAAAATTCAAAGCATCGAATGGCTGGCTAGAGAGATTCAGAAAGCGACATGGTATCTACTTCAGAGTGATTTGCGGAGAATCACCAAGTGTTAATATGGAGTTTGTTGAAAAGTGGCAAAAAAATATATCTTCAATCATAGACTGGTATGCTCCGGAAAATGTTTTGAATGCCGATGAAACTGGATTATTTTTCCGTGTTTTACCTGACAAAACTGATAAAAACTGACGAAAATTATATTTATCACATGTAAAACTTTGTGTTTCAAAGGAAATCGTTGTACTGATGGAAAAGTTGCGATAGAACGTTTTACGGTCGTGTTATATTCAAGTATGGGTGGAGAACGGGAGGAGCCCCTTGTGATAGGAAAAGCTGCAAAACCAAGGTGTTTTAAGAATATGGACGTTACAAAGTTTGGCATTGAATGGAAAGCGAATAGGAAAGCATGGATGACCAGAGAAATAATGGCCGGGCTGAGTGGCTCAGACGGTTAAGGCGCTGGCCTTCTGACCCCAAGGTGGCAGGTTCGATCCTGGCTCAGTGCGGAGGTATTTGAAGGTGCTCAAATACGTCAGCCTCGTGTCGGTAGATTTACTGGCACGTAAAAGAACTCCTGCGGGACTAAATTCCGGCACCTCGGCGTCTCTTAAAACCGTAAAAGAGTAGTTAGTGAGACGTAAAACAAATAGCATTATTATTAGAGAAATGACGGAGTGGCTAGGACAATTGGAGCGCTAGGAGCAAAAAGTGTTATTATTCCTCAATAATGCAGCATTGCATCTGGATACAATTAAGTTGAAAATGTGAAGATAGTCTTTTTCCCATCAAATGTAACATCAGTTTCTCAGCTGCTTGACCGAGGAGTGATCCAGGAATGATACAGTGTGCTCAATAAAGGTTTCCATAGAAGTGTTTTTGTCTCTTTAATACATTACATCGAAGCTGCAGTAGCCCATCTACAACTTTCTCATGTGAGTACAGTGCAGTATATTGTACAATACTGTGTACACTATACAATTAAAGGTACATTTGCGAGAATTGTTAACACATACAATATATGGGTTATTGTGTTCCAACTTATGTTTAATGGTACCGGTTTCATAACCTCTCTCGGGTGGTCACCCCTTCATAATGGACATTTATTTTGGTCACAGATGTGTCCGTTATAGAAAGGTTTTACTGTATATAGATTATTTATTGTATGGCTTTTAGTGCTGGGAGTGTTCAAGGACATGTTCAGCTCACCTAGTGCAGGTCTTTCTGTTTGACACCTATGGGTGAGGTGCACATCTGTGTTTAGGAGGAAGATGATGATAGTGGGGTAGGGAGAGGGTGAAACCCAGTGTTAGCATGTACCCTAATCCCGTCGAATAGCAGTAAGTGCAAACACCTCCCAACGAATGATACAAATACTGGCATCACTTCCAGATGCCAATTGAAAGTCTGTTGGTCACAAATTCCAACGAAGTTTGCCGGTGTGATTTCACAGCACATTAAAGGCATCAACAATCCCTACCTGTTAGTTGTTTTAGCTTCCCAGGTTGAGGTGAGGAGTTTTATAACTCCCGTGCATTTCCATTTCCCCACTATATCTCTTACAATTGAATGTGGTATTTAAAACTTGTCAGAAAATTCACCGATGGAATGACTGAACCGGTGGATACTGATAATCGATAATCATGCCCCTTTCAGTCTCTTGAAAATCTCTTCATATCCCATTCAATTACAGTTCATGAATTTCATATTCATATTGACAGTATTTAACATACAAAACTTCCCTTGAAAAAAAATGGAAAAGATTTAAAATGTCCACATTAATCAATGCAATTCTCATATTCGAACATTTGAAGAGATTTTGTCCACCTTAGTCAATGCAATTGCCGGGCTGAGTGGCTCAGACGTTTGAGGCGCTGGCCTTCTGACCCCAACTTGGCAGGTTCGATCCTGGCTCAGTCCGGTGGTATTTGAAGGTGCTCAGATACGTCAGCCTCGTGTCGGTAGATTTACTGGCACGTGAAAGAACTCCTGCGGGACTAAATTCCGGCACCGCGGTGCCTCCGATACCGTAAAAGAGTAGTTAGTGGGACGTAAAGCAAATAACATTATTAGTATTATTATTATTAGTGAATGCAATTCTTATATTCAAACACTGAAAAAAAAAAAATGAAATGGCGTATGGCGTATGGCTTCTAGTGCCGGGAGTGTCCAAGGACAAGTTCAGCTCGCCAGATGCAGGTCTTTTGATTTGACTCCTGTAGGCAACCTGCATGTCGTGATGAGGATAAAATTATGATGAAGACGACACATACACCCCCCCTTGTGCCAGAGATTAACCAATTAAGGTTAAAATTCCCGACCCTGCCGGGAATCGACCCCGGGACCCTGTGACCAAAGGCCAGTACGCTAACCATTTAGCCATGGAGCCGGACTATTCACACACTTCAAGAGATTATTGTTAAAAAAACCTTAGATGTTGTGACCTTCATTAGGCCTTCTTCAACCACATATTAAAATACAGTGAATGAACAAAATGGTGAGAGAAACAAATGATACAAATGAAACTGTTTAAAAAATAATCAAGGAAAGGTTGTTAGAAATGTTCACCTTTATGTGAAAAATCAATTAAAAATGGTTTCATTAAAAAAACATAGCAGTATGTCGGGGCACTTATTTCTTGTAAAGCTATCACTTGGAATAACTTCGTAAAATGTTGGAGAAAAGTACATTCTTTTTTTGAGAAATTCTGCTACGTTTTAATCAGAGGAAACTTTGTGAATAATTAAAAATATGCAGTAACACACTTGGTGGAAAATAGTTATGTAAAATAAGCTTGCGCTTGAAGTCAACACGGAAGAATAATTTTGTAGGGGAAGTTAATGACTGGTATGACGTACCAATTAAAATTTAATTTCATCAATTTTGTGAATGTTTATGTACGTATTGTTTCAGCTCATTCTTCTTCAGTAATTTGTATCGCTCTAGAAAGTTGGAATTCCAAGGATGTCAGTTTTTCCATTCATTCTGAAATATACTTTCCAGTAATGTTAACTTTCATTTGTTTCATATATTTTTGAGGCAATGAACTATATGATGAATATGATAAGTCACCAAGTCATATGTATTTTATGTGGTTTCATGTCCAAGGATGTAATAGCCAATCTAATTAATAGCAAATCTGTTTGTGTAGCTTATTATATAAGTAAAGGTATAAGTGTGAAATTAACAAATTATAGGAGGGTTCATTAAATTAAATATATCATTATCAAAAATATGTGATACTATTAAAAATGAAAGGTTTTTAAAGTTTCCTTTCTCTTCTGTGCAGATACAACACCGCCAAAAACTGTTCTTCCTCCTCAAGCCAGATTGGTGGATGTAAATTGTGTTCCTTGTGCTTTGATTCACTTTGGATGTGAAAAACCAAGATATACATACCTGCGAAAGGACCTACTGTTGCAGTTCACCTCCCCCACTGCAGCTGCCATAGCTGCTTCTCAGTCAAGGTGAGTAAGATATTAGTATATATTTTCTCCATATTTTCATCTGATCAGAAATGTGACACATGGAGACAAATAATAAAACATTTCGTTAATACACATGTTATATATTCTTCTACGAGATATATTTATATAAGTTGAAAGTTACAAGCCCACTCATTAAAATTCTATATCAAATCACAAAATGGCTTCTCACATAATTTCATTTACCCCTACCCATGTATTGTCCTTAATACATGTTCACTGTTATTATAACCCATGTTCAGGTTTGTTTACACACTACAGAGCAAGTGGCTGTTAGGTTTGGGTCGTGTAGCTATCAGCTTGCATTCAGGAGACACAGTAGAACCCCCATAATTCAAAATCGTTTAATTCAAAATCCTGCCTAATTCGAAGCAGCTCTCGTTTCGGAAACATTAGGTATGGTTGTGCATCTTATTTAAATTGTTTAATTCGAAATACGGATAATTCGTAGTTAAACTAACAATGTGGGTTTCATTACCAAAATTCAGACTTTTAATTCAAAATTGCCTTTACATTTTAAAAAAAGTTTATAGAGTAATTTAAATTCAAAATTTATCTGAGTCATGATAGAACGCGTCTTCTGGAACGTGCAGGGTTTGCTTTCTGCAGTTTCACTCACTTTGGTGTGTCTACAGTGTGCTTCATATTTGCTAAGATCGAGTGAAATCATAATTCTTTGTATTCAGCGTTTTAAGGACCGCCTCAATATCACTTAACAGGCAGTGTGCAGAGAAGCAGAATCCGCGAACAAGGAAATGTCGACAGTTGGCGAAAAAGCGTTGCTCATATAATCAGTTCGTACACAGTGAGCAGTGTTGCCAATGCCGATGAAACTGCATTGTTTATTTTTAATGCCAAGCCCAAACAGACTTACAGTTTCAAAGAAGAGTAGTGCCAGCCGGGAAATCGTTTAACGGGGGGAGGTCATTGTACAGTGTTGCAATGCTCATGGAAGCGAAAGACTTCCTCCCCTCATCATGAAGTTTGATAGACCACATTGTTTTAACGGTGTCAGGCACTTTCCATTCAAGTACAAGGCATCTAAAAAATGCAGACAGTACAATAATACTAAAAAAATAAAGCATTAGCACGGGGAGCCAGCATGATTTGTCCTCTTACTTGAATCATGTGCTGTTTTCCTTCATTGAGTGAGGTTATGTTTGTCAGTGAGTTATCCAAGTGCATTATTTGAATACGGTAAATGCACCTTGTTGGATACATATTGGAAATATGTTGGTTTTTTCTTTGTTTTTTTTTTTCCCAGGTCATAGAATATTTTGTGATGCGTCAAGGGTTGGCATTTCTGAATTACGAGTTGGCGGTTAATTCGAAATCACGTAATTCGAAGTCTGATTTTTGCGTCCCAGCGACTTTGAATTAACGAGGTTTTACTGTAGTGGGTTTGAAACCCACTGTCAGCAGACCTGGAGATGGTTTTCGTGGTTTCCCATTTTCAAACGTGGCAAATGCTAGGGCTGTACCTTAATAAAGGCCATGGCCGCTTCCTTCCAACTCCTAGCCCTCTCCTCTCCCATCGTCGCCATAAGACCTATCTGTGTCGGCGCGATGTAAAGCCACAGAAAAAAATTAAAAAATCAGAATATGAAGTGTAATCGTAATAACAAAAGGCCGTAAATTATCTTCTTGTACTATCTCAAATAAGCATCTGCTTAGCTTAATTGGATGTAATTCTCAGTCTTTTAGATTTTGTCATAACCTAAATACTTTCCAGACAGTTACGAATAACATGCTCTGTGATACGAGGGTTGGGGCAAAAGTCATGGCAACTATTTTTTTTTCTTGAAGATATCAGCCGGTTGGAAAATGACATATACAGACGAAAGGTGTTAACTACATGTGTGGACAATGAATAGCACTGAAATATTGTAACACCAATTTATAACGGTAGTATACAGGGCAGTATGGACTTGCCGGTGCAAAAGAATGACAACACAGTACACATAAAGTTGACAAATCTGAGCATAAAGACCCTCAAAGTAGTCCCCTGCTACTGACACCACACGCTGCCAATGATGAGGGAGGCGCTGAATACGAGGTACCATCTGCCTCAGCATTTGCCGCACCATGTGTGAATCGGGTCACCTGTTGGCGCACAGCATTAGCAATATCCTCTCGTGTTGCAAACCGCCTACCACATCGTGGTTCCTTAATCTTTCGAATGAGATCAAAGTCACAGGGCAAAATGTCGGGAGAGTAACGGTGGGTGCTCCAATTCTTCCCATCCCCCAACATCGCAGTAGCTGCCCTACACACTGCTTTATGTGGTTTTGAATTGTCGTGCAGGATTATTGCACTTTCCACAAGATCCGGACGTTTCTCCCGAACGCCATGTCATACCTGTCGCACCAGGAAGTCCCTGTAGTACTGTGCGGTCACTGTTCTGCCATGTGGAACAAAGTGACAAACAATGACACCCCTGATGTCATATGCGACAATCACCATCAATTTGACTGGGCAAGGATTCTGACGGACCTTCTGCCTCCTTGGTGATCCAGCATGTCGCCACTCCGCGGACTGACGTTTCAGTTCTGGTTCGTATGCCCTGGCCCAAAATTCATCGATGGCGATTATTCGTGACAAGAATTTATCGCCTTCCTGTTGCCAGCGTGCAAGGTGGTCGGAGCATATTGCATAGCACACCCACCTTTTAACTTCCGTCAGCGCATGCGGTACCCACCACGATGCGATTGTGCACAATATCCTGTGGACGGTGTGTTTCTCGATGCCACTTGCCCTCTCTAACTCCAGTAGCGTCCATCATCTGTCTTCATCCAGGAGCTGCTCGATGACGGCACGTGCCACGCCGGTCCGCACACTGACAGGTCGTCCCGAACGCTGCTCATTGCTGGTTGACACACTTCTTGCTGAAACTTTCCTACCCACCGTGCTACTGTACGGTATGGTAGGGCATTAATCCCAAGGGCTACACACTATGCCTGCAGAACTTCCACACGACACATATACGTTTGTGATCCATTCTCATATCTACAAGGAAAAAAAATAGTTGCCATGACTTTTGCCCCAATCCTCATATAATTTCTCATCTCTGGATTTTAACACTGTTGAATCATCCTTACAGATGTGCTTAGATCCAATTTGTGAAAGGAAATCAGGATTACAAAAAAAGCTTTCTCTAAATGATGAGAGAAATCGTGAAACTTAATTACCATAGCTTTCTTTAATACATGTACAAATAGCATATAATTTGTTCAGTTTTTTATCTCTCTCATTCTGTTCATAAAGCAGTCCATCTCTTAACAGATATTCTTTCCTTTTGGTGTCTTCTGTAGTATCTTAATTTTTTCTATTAGGATTGGCTCAATTCTCTGTAATAATATAATCTCATCTTCTCTGGTCTCAGTTGTCATGACTGAAAACAATTTGCGATATCTAAGAAGTATCCTCTTAACAAATGCTAACTGCTCACAAGATGTGGATAGGAGAATCTGTGTTGTCTACCCGGCATTTGGATGTTTATCCTGTCGTATCTTCATGAAAAGGAGCTTTCAGTGCATACTAAGAGTATGGTTTACCAAGCTATTGTCAACTATTGTCATCAACAAATTAGTCTAAAACGCCACCTAATCGATACTTTATTTCTTTTGCCTTTGGCAAACGTAAAAATACATTAACAAACACAGTACATGTTTCGACCACTTAGTGGTCATCTTCAGCTGTATATAAAAAAATCTTAGATGATAACATTTAAAAGCAAGCACATTGGATCTTATAACAATATCCCATGGGAATCCAAAAACTATTGTTCTGGATGCTTTAAATGAATTGGAAGATGAGGGGGGGGGGGGGGGGGTTGGGGGTAAGGAGATTTATGTGAATGATACTTAAATTACAGTATCGTTTACAATTGTGTTTAAAAGACTTCAATGATGAAAAACATATTTAAAATATTTAAAAGCGTCTATGGTAAGATTCTTTTTGATAAAATTAGGTGGCGTGATTAAAAGTTCGTGTTTGTAACAATCTTCAGGCATTTGTGAGAAAATAATAACTTAATTAAAATTCGCGTCTATGGTGCTGTTAAACACTCTGTTTTTAATAAACACACTTAAAATATTCTAAAGTGTCTATGGTAAGGCACTTGTTAAAAAACACTTGTGCTTGAATGAAAGTTTATGTCAGATGCACCAGTCTTCAGGTATTTATTGTTTATATTTGATAACTTCCTTGAGTGATATTCTTGTGGTTAAAAGGCCGTGTTGACTGTTTAACTTCCGAGAATTGCTCTTCGGAATGTGATAAAAGAATTTGTTAGCCGTTTAACTTGTTTAAAAACCCTGTGGTGGCTTTTGTTATACAAAATGGCGATCTGATTCGGGCAGCTTGCCTCGCGATCTGTAACCAGCAGGAGATCGTAATATATTAATATATAACATGTGATAAAAGTAAAAAGCTCCAAATTCCAAATAGATAGCGGGAAGATATTTGTATTTGAGATTGTGTGGCCTTGACTTACCTTATCTGGCAAATGTTTAATCCACGTTGCCTTGGAGAACTGCCTTCGTGCACGACCTAGTGTGATAGCGGTGTGACATGGTCTAATTGTTCGTGGAATATTCCGGAGAAAGGGGAAGTAGAGTTGTGTCATCATCTAGTACGTCTTTGTATAACAGAAGCCACCACAGGGTTTTTAAACAATTTAAACGGCTAACACAAATTCTTTTATCACATTCCGAAGAGCAATTCTCGGAAGTTAAACAGTCAACGTGGCCTTTTAACCACAAGAATATCACTCAAGGAAGTTATCAAATATAAACAATAAATACCTGAAGACTGGTGCATCTGACATAAACTTTCATTCAAGCACAAGTGTTTTTTAATAAGTGCCTTACCATAGACACTTTAGAATATTTTAAGTGTGTTTATTAAAAACAGAGTGTTTAACAGCACCATAGACGCGAATTTTAATTAAGTTATTATTTTCTCACAAATGCCTGAAGATTGTTACAAACATGAATTTTTAATCCGGCCACCTAATTTTATCAAAAAGAATCTTACCATAGACGCTTTTAAATATTTTAAATATGTTTTTCATCATTTAAGTTTTTTAAACACAATTGTAAACGATACTGTAATTTAAGTATCGTTCACATAAATCTCCTTACCCCCCCCCCGTCATCTTCCAATTCATTTAAAGCATCCAGAACAATAGTTTTTGGATTCCCATGGGATATTGTTATAAGATCCAATGTGCTTGCTTTTAAATGTTATCATCTAAGATTTTTTTATATACAGCTGAAAATGACCACTAAGTGGTCGAAACATGTACTGTGTTTGTTAATGTATTTTTAAGTTTGCCAAAGGCAAAAGAAATAAAGTATCGATTAGGTGGCTTTTTAGACTAATTTGTTGATTAAACTCATCGATACGGCCATGAAGTGGACAGCTTGCAACTATTGTCATATCAACACTTTGCTTTACGTTTGTGAACTTGTAACCTCTACCGTCAGGATATCGGAAAGCTAGAGAGCTTCCATCTGCAAAACCTTAGATCCATCTTGAACATCAACTGAGGAGACCATGTCACCAGGCTTGCAGTTGTTGTTGTTTTTACGTCCCACTAACTACTTCTGAAGGTTTTTGGAGTAGCCTTGCAGTTCTTGAAAAAGCTCATGCTATAAGCATTGAGGCTACCATCATTGGCCATCATCTCAGATGGATAAGGCAAGTCCGTTGCATGAGTGATACCAGGCTTCCTCGCCAACTCCTGGATGGTGAACTTTGCTCTGGCACAAGACTTTGAGCCCATTTGAGGCATTTCAAGGATCAGCTAGGATCAGCTAAAGCATACTATGAAGAGTGCTGGAATTAACACTCAAACGTGGGATTCACATACTGAGAATCGTACAATTTAGCGTACACTGTTTCTGCATCGGATACTGTGAATAGGAACAACATAGTCATGAAGAGGCTAAATGACAAGCACGGAAGATCTGTCAAGCTCAGCCCTGCCCTCCACCAGCCATTCCATGTGATTTTTTTTTTGGACATATGTTTCATTCCAAGATTGGGCTACTAAGTCTTATGAAACACATTCACAAAGCATTGCGAGTATGAAAATGTAAACTGGTGAAGAATATGTTTACTTGGGTATGAGTTGCAACAGACGATTTTTAACTACACTGCCGGCCAAAAGTTCCCGGACAAGCATTGAACTGTTACAGAATGGACTGATTAAAAGAAAACATACCTATGCAAGGAATTGAGAAATATATATTCTAGAACTAATATTTTTACAAGAAAACTAAGTTTTTACATTACATCTGAGCAAAAAATATACAATATATACACATTTACTCCCACAGATCACCAGAACACATCAAACTCTGTTCTCATCGAACATATACTCGTCGCCATTGCCCGAAAACTTCCAACTTGGACTCATCTTCCACAGCATTCTTTTCCATTCCTCAACTATCCAATTTTGGTGCACTTTAGCCCACTTCAGTTTCTTCTCTTTATTCACACATTGTAGAAGTGGCTTTTTAGTAGCAATTCGCCCACAAAGATTAGCAGTTCTGAGGCGACGCTTAACTGTGGTCACAGATACTTGACTTCCAAGCTCCGCGTTTAATTGATTTTGGATTTCAGTGCCGTCATTCTCCTATTTAGTTCGCTGACTACTACGATATACTTGTCATCGGCTTTTGAAGTCACTGGAGGCCTTCCAGATCAATGTCTGTCTTTGTTAGACCCCTATTTCATCCATACGTGAAATGGTACCACTAACTGCTGAACGGGTATTTTTAGCTTTTTAGCGATTTCCCGTATTGTATACTTTTCTCCTTGAAGAGTATTAATTGCTGAACGTAACTCTATGCTGCGTGTTTTTCCACAGCCCATTATCTACAAAGAAAATATAAAAATCGTTCTATATTTGATACCGATAATGTCACAATATTAATGCAACTTCTGATTGCAATAATATAACTACATTATAATATAACATATTACAGTTCCTTTGACGGTCAGAACTGAACCAACTTCCCTTCCAATAATAAAAAAATAAAAAAAATAAAAAGCACACAGAGCGCACCAACTTAGCAATAACGTGTTGACACGGCAGACAACAAGCTGAGAGTGGCGGGACATGTACTAAACATGCATGACCTTGAGCAACTTTCCGCGCGATTGCCAGCGACAACTTACTTCGAGACATGTTACACTTACAAGTAACAACTCTCATTATTGTTCCGTATTGAAGATGACGTTAGGCATAGATATCAAGGATAATTAAATAAAAAACCACCTATTCAATACTTTCCACGTTTAATGTGGTTATTATCTACATGATTTTATGTAGACTCATTTGGTCAGGTACATGTTTCACCCATTATTTTGGGCATCTTCAGCCTGTAAACAACCTTTAGGTCAAGGTTTGGGACCTTTTTAACTAATATAAACATACTAATATATACACTATATACAACATATACATTATATACAATATATACAAACATAAGTCAATACAGTAAAGTTTTTTGGTCCTAATCTATTTAATATGGAAAATGTCCAAAACTAAAATGGATCTTCTTTTCGGTGAAGAGGATTGCAAATCGGGGTTTATGTGACCCCTATATCATATTAAGTACTTGACGTATCGTGTCTGGTGACAGGATGTGTCGTCATCAATAAGTGGAGATTTGAACTGATTGTAGGTTGGTCAAGATTGAAAATATAAATTTAAATTGAATGTGTTTTAACTTGGCAGTTCTGGTTAACTTAAAATGTTCAAAACTAAAAATAAAATGAAACGGATCTTCTTTTTTCTTCTTGAGAAGGGGTGATATTAAAACTGGAGCTTGTTTGACCCACGATTTTCATTTTCATGTTCTTGACGTAACTAATATTTAAATGTGTTGTCGTGTACAAGTGGAGATTCAAAAGCCGATTGTTGTAGGTAGACTGGTCAAAAACGTTGTGAATGAAACTGTTAGCGTCTTGACTTTGGGTCTCATGTAACGTCAAGGAATTGACAAGAGTACAATATTTAGCTGTTTCATAGTTTTAGGCTGCTGCTTAATTGGGAAGAGACATCCTAGACACTTGATACAGTCTTGTGTGAAAATTGTTCCCGTTGATGTGTTGCTTGGTCTTTGGGAGGGATCTTAAGAATATCTGTAATGAAGTAGAAAAATAATTTTGAATTAAAATTTTTTTGAGCACGCGTTGTGATAAAATGTATTAAATTAACACCTCTTAACTGTAAAATGACTTACTTGTTCAGTTAATACTAGATGGATCTGTCTGTTCCGGCAGCGCCTGTCTTGTCACCATTTCTACTCCTGGTGTTGTAATGGTGCGGTAATGGAGGGGCGGGGCATGGAGGGAGAGTGGGGGTAGGCTGGTCTATGGGCGTGTGTGCTGTTGCTGGAGGGGAGTTTCTAGAAGCAATATGGGCGGGTTTAACTTTTGGCATGATGGATGAAGCATTTGAGTGTGGAGATTTAAATAAATGAGGGATTTTGTTTTGATCTGAATTCACGATATTAATTAATCTAGGTGTTAATTCGTACAAAGGATTTTTAATTTCATTGACGTTGAGATTTTTATTTTTATTGTAGGTTTGGTCTAAAAAGATGTGTAGGTTTTCCAGTTCATTCATTAATTTCCCTTTACCTATGCTTCTAATGATGGTAAGATCTTTCTCTATGGATGTAAAGTGATGGCCCGTTTCTCTCATATGTTGGCTCATCGCTGAGTACTTATTGTGTTTTTGAGCGTTATAATGTTCCAGATATCTCGTGTTAAAGCTGCGGCCAGTCTGTCCGATATAAGAAAAACCACATTGTGTACATGTTAGTTTATATATGCCGGACCTTGAATAATGGTTGCTATTGTGATTGACCTTGTTGTGGTTAAAAAACATGTTTCGATTAGTGTTAACTGTCCTGAAGGCTATATTGATATTGTGCTTCTTTAAAGTATTTGCGATCTGATGGACGGCTGGGTTGTTATATGTAAATGTGGCGAAACTGATTTTTTTAGGTTTTTCTGGGATGAGGTTAGTGGACAATTTAATTTTGATTTTATTAATCAAACGGTTGACCATATCTATTTTAAACCCGTTCAGTTGAGCAAGATTCCTTATGTACTTCAGTTCAATTTTTAAATTGTTGGGAGAAAGAGGAATTTTTAAAGCTCTATAAATTAAATTATAGAAAGAGGCTTGTTTTTGGGACTTGGGGTGTATGGATGAATTCATAATAGTTAAGGGAGAGTGTGTAGGTTTCCTGTATATTCGAAAATCGAAGGTATTATGTCCGCGTGTAATAGTTAAGTCCAAAAAGTTTAATGAGTTCCTAACCTCATCCTCTTTAGTAAACTTAACATTGGGGTCAATTTTGTTTAGGGACTCCAAGATCTCGTCACTATTAGTGACATTTTTGTCGAAAATTATGAAGGTATCGTCTACAAATCTCAGCCATAAACATACGCCTTTTATTTGTGTTATAATTTTTGTGTGTTCTATTGTGTCCATATAAATGTCTGCTAAGATGCCAGAAAGAGGGTCGCCCATCGCTAAGCCTTTTTGTTGGTAAAACTTTCCATTGAAAGAGAAAAAGTTGTTGCTTAAGACAAAATTTAATATCTTCATGAATTCTTCAATTTCCATCTTACTAAGGCCGCTGTGTTTATTGATATTATCACTGATAATTCTTACAGTTTCTTTGGTAGGGATGTTTGGGTACATATTTACGACGTCATAGGAGCACATTGAGTGATTGGGGCGCAGCTTAAACTTGTTTAAAATTTCGCAAAAAGTGAATGAATTTTTTAAAGGGTGTTTATTATTGAATACGTAATGTTTTTTTAGAAAGCCGTGAATGAATTTTGATACTTTATAGGTGGGGCTGTTTCTACAGTTTATGATAGGGCGTATTGGAATGTCCTTCTTATGAATCTTTGGTAAGGCTCTGGCTGTCGGAATACTAGGGTTCATGTTAAAAAGTTTTTGTTGTTCTTGTTCATTGAAAAGAAAGTTAGAACTTCTTATTAGAGTTTTTAGATTTCGCTGAATTCTCGTGGTTGGATCTTTGTTGACTATTGTGTATATTTTGTCCTTAAAAAAGTCTTCTGTTTTTTGAATGTATGTGTTTTGATCTAGGAGAACTGTGGATCCTCCTTTGTCCGCTTCTGTGACAATGTTGTTGTCGTCTATTTTCTTTTTTACGTTCTGGATCAATTTTTTGTGGTCGAAATTTGAATATGCGTTTATTTCTTCCGCTAGTTTTGGTAGTTTCTTTTTTACCTCAAATCTGGTATCATTTTGTGTTTCTAAAGGGAGTTTAGAAATGTTAGCCTCGATCTCAGCTACTGTGTTGATAATATCCGTTTCTTTTTTCTTGCTAGGCCAGTTATGTTTTAAGCCTTTATTCAAGATCCCCATTTCTTCTTCAGAGAACTGTACGTCTGTCAAATTAACTACTGTGGGTGTATTGTTCTGTGAGGGAGCCGCTTTTTGCGTGTCTGAACTGCGTTTTGGTAATCGTGATTGGGATGCTTTTAATTGAGATAGTTTCTTGTCGAGAGTAACTTGCTTCCTATCCAATAAAGCAATCAGTTTATTGTCCACATGTAGCTGGAAAGAGTTCCATTCTAACGGATGTAAAGCCTGAGCTAACGCTAAATGAACTCTATATAACTGCAGATTTAAAAGCGACTTCTTTTTATATGACGCTTTAATTTCATTTCTTAACCAAATGTCGTTGACCTTGTTTTGAACTCTAATCAAACCAAGCAACACATCAACGGGAACAATTTTCACACAAGACTGTATCAAGTGTCTAGGATGTCTCTTCCCAATTAAGCAGCAGCCTAAAACTATGAAACAGCTAAATATTGTACTCTTGTCAATTCCTTGACGTTACATGAGACCCAAAGTCAAGACGCTAACAGTTTCATTCACAACGTTTTTGACCAGTCTACCTACAACAATCGGCTTTTGAATCTCCACTTGTACACGACAACACATTTAAATATTAGTTACGTCAAGAACATGAAAATGAAAATCGTGGGTCAAACAAGCTCCAGTTTTAATATCACCCCTTCTCAAGAAGAAAAAAGAAGATCCGTTTCATTTTATTTTTAGTTTTGAACATTTTAAGTTAACCAGAACTGCCAAGTTAAAACACATTCAATTTAAATTTATATTTTCAATCTTGACCAACCTACAATCAGTTCAAATCTCCACTTATTGATGACGACACATCCTGTCACCAGACACGATACGTCAAGTACTTAATATGATATAGGGGTCACATAAACCCCGATTTGCAATCCTCTTCACCGAAAAGAAGATCCATTTTAGTTTTGGACATTTTCCATATTAAATAGATTAGGACCAAAAAACTTTACTGTATTGACTTATGTTTGTATATATTGTATATAATGTATATGTTGTATATAGTGTATATATTAGTATGTTTATATTAGTTAAAAAGGTCCCAAACCTTGACCTAAAGGTTGTTTACAGGCTGAAGATGCCCAAAATAATGGGTGAAACATGTACCTGACCAAATGAGTCTACATAAAATCATGTAGATAATAACCACATTAAACGTGGAAAGTATTGAATAGGTGGTTTTTTATTTAATTATCCTTGATATCTATGCCTAACATGTTACACTTCCGCCAACCTTCAAAACTTGGTTACAGTAATGTAATGTGTCATTAAACAATCATTAAACATATTCATGCGGGTACATGTTTTGCCTGGAAACGTGTGGCTGGCAGTGTACATCAAAAACAGCTTTGTGATCACTTATGTCATATATCACTTCAGTTCCTCAGTACAGCTCCTCTGCTTTTATCAGCACTATCTGTAGGATACTTTTATCTCTAGTTGGTTCCATCACTTTCTGACTCAACTGTGCTTCCCAGATCAATTTCCCATTTCTTGGTCATGCTTTGTCATTTGCGTTACCTTCCCAGTTAACATTTGGTACATTGAAATCACTCTCTGCAGTATTATTAATTTCTGTGTCGTTCCCCACATAGCTGATTATCTTATCAAATAATTCTGCATCAGCATCTCCCTTTCCAGGTCTGTGCACCCCTAACAGAGATGAGCCTTACACTTAGAATTTCACTTTTCTATCCATAACTTTTTTGTAGCTTACAAATCTTTCACCAACATGAATACTCCTCTCCTACCATGCTTTTCCTGACTGTACAATAAACACTAGTTGTGTGAAAAAATGTCTACATCCATAATACTGTATCACTTCTCAGCCATGATTCAACTCCTGTTAACACTTTGAAGACTGTCACCCCTCATGGGGTGATGGACGCTCATACAAAATATCGTATGACACCCCTCATGGGGTGACACAGTAGTGTGTCCAGGACTCTCAACTTTAGGCTGTCACGCGAAACTAGCGCTACCATTTGCTGCTGTATTGCATTGCTTGTTTACATAAGGAGTTCATAGACTGCAGCGCGGTGCCCATTCCTTTATCAGCACGCTGTGCATTGAGCAACAGACAGTGGAATTTCTCTGGCATTTGGGACATACGCAACCATCAGAATTCGGTTATTAATGGCAAGGAAAATGATGTGGATTGGAGCCTGTTATTGCTTTATTCTTACATACTATTGTTACATAACTTAAACGGTTATTATTAGATCAATGGAGCTTCATTGTTGTAAGGAAAGTTAAAATTACAAAAGAAAACAACACAGATGATGATATATCATGCTGTCATTGAATTTATGGCATAGTATAAATGATATGAAAGGATAACAGTTTTTACACGATACACATCACTTGTGAAACAACTCATAGTGAGGTTTGCATAAGAATGCTTTGTCTGGGCAATGTTTACAATATGTTGTGACTTTCTTCGCTTTCCTTGCAGTCTGTCGACCTCCAATTTCATTAGTCTCTTTGTAGCATATGCTGCAGTATTTCCTTCTCTTTCATGTGGAATCCAGCCTTTTCAGTTTCTTCCGTCCCACAAGGAGATGGATACCACGATTGTGACGAGGTGTTTCTACTTTATCCGACAAGCTCATTAGTTCAAGAGCACATTTCTCCTTGAAGGTAGTTATGCACATTTTCTGCAGCTTTGGCACTGTTTGATAGTTTCTGTATGCAATCCATGAATTCACCAAGCTCGTTCCCATTGGTAGTTCCATCGCTACCTTGTGATACCATCTGACAGTTTTCCGAAGAGATATATTATGGGAAGATAGCTGATCAGATACATCAATGGCAGGCTTTGCTTTGTTATAGTCAATAACTACGGATGGTTTGAAACTTTCCGTGTTACTCTTATCACGTTTTCCTGAAGATACAAATTCTAACTGGTGCTTAGTTGAGAGCATATAAACCTCTCGCTTGTCCATCCATTTCAATGCTAGGATGCCATTATGTGATTCCTTAGCAACCATTTCTCCTTTCTTGACTCTTTCCTTTAGACCTGGCGGAAGCCCAACTCTATTCTTCCGCAAGGTACCAACCAGATGAGTGCGTCTAGCTAGTTTATTTGCCAAATCAATTGACATGTAGAAATTGTCTGTGAACAAAGTTGATCCACTGTCTAAATAAGGATCCATAAGTTCCATCACAACAGCTGTAGCATGTGGTAGTCCAGGGTTAGCAGTTGTCCCTTTGCCACAGTACACTTTTGTGGTGTAGGTATAGCCGTCTGTATCACATAGTTTGAATACCTTCACCCCGTATTTATGAGCCTTATTTGGAATAAACTGGCGAAATATTAGTCTCCCCCTGAAGGAGATCATAGATTCGTCAATGACTAATGTTTCCTGTGGCTCATTTAGTTCTTTGAAATTCTTATTGAGCTTTAGAACAAGAGGTGCGATTTTATACAACCTGTCATGTCCTCGGTTTGCTTAACTGTTGAAATGCCAGAAACGCAAAATCAGTAAGAACTTGTCCCGCTTCATTACATGACCCCCAACATAGTTTTTATGCAGTCTGTTCTTTCTTGACCAATAATTATGAAGTTTGGGAAGCTGTCCTAAGCCCATCCACATCAATAAGCCTAAGAACTTTTTCATGTCAGCACAATTGATATCAGTCCACTGAGTGAATCTACTCTGCCTACTCACACGTTTCCCTTGCAACACATTCCTTGCATTTTCATTGGTTTCATGCACTATCATATTGATGATATCGTCATTAACTATAGCACGATAGAAATCAACTGGTCGAGATTTAGCACTCGGAGGAAATTTTAAACCGGGGCTACGTGTGAATAAAAAATGTTTCTGCAAACCTGAGAATGTTACCCAGTAATTGTTACTGGCTGGGGATATGGTTGAATCATCGCACGATGCAGTACCGGAATCTTCGCTAGTGTCCTTACGACAAAAACTACTGTCCAATTCCGACTCAGAAAAGGTGGCATCACACTGCAAATCCGAAATGTCAACATCACTTGATGCAGCACTCAAACCCTTTTCAAGTTCTTCTTTTATCTCTCTATCGGTAATCACGGTTTACTCGACACAGAAACAGATATAACATTAATTAAATTCTTGTCACACAACTGTAAATTACAAGGGACTCGTTGAAAGGCGCGTAAACCAACAGTTCACAACACAGAGCACAGTGTTCCACAACAACAAAGGTAAAAATGGCGTGACGCACGCTTTCTCTGTTGCATTGCCAACCTAATAACCATATGTCACCCCAATAGGAGGACACAAAAATAGTAACTTTAAACATAAATTATGCCTTTGATTATCATCTACGAATGAAATTACGCTCATCTGTACCCCACAACAACCTGAAATGTGTATATTGGATTTCCGCAGTTTACCGCGAAAAAAGCAAATGTACGCATCGACGTTGACGTGTTAAAATGTGTGGTAAATACACTGATGTTCATAAAAAACAGAACACCTTGAAAGACTGGAGATAGGAAGTTCATATTCACAGGACATGTGCGTTAGTGTGTTCTGAAGAAATGATTGGCATCTGAACCATGTCGGCCCTTAGGTTCAAGGTCCACATTGATATCTCGGCGCACTACCACCGACTGGTAAAATGTGCTTGCGGCTGTGGTTGTTGCTATAAACCAAAGGTAATGAATCAGTCTTGAGCAGACATGCAGGATGCCTCGCAGACGTATGCGAGAACCGTACCGTCAAATGAGCGAGTCTGAGAGCGGGCGCATTATTGGCATGAGGGAACGTGATGCATCCATCGAGGAAATTGCTGCTCGTGTGGGACCAAGTATGTCGGCAGTGCAACGGGTGATTACAGAATGGTTCACAGAAGGCCGTAGAACACAAGATGGGTCCGGTCGCACCACCCAGGCCCCGCCCAAGAAGATCGACACCTCATCCAAATGGCTTTGCAGGACAGATCTGAGTCCTCCTCAGCTCTGGCACAACAGTGAAACTGTAACACATCGTACACTATCAGGAGTGACAGTCCATCGCCGTTTATTACAGTCTGGGTTACCGGCGCGTCGTCCACTTCTCCGCCTATCTTTGACTAATGTGCATAAACATGCTAGACTGCAATGGTGTATGTAACAATGTCACTGGGGACAGGAATGGCAGCAGATAGTATTTTCAGACGAATCCAAGTTCTGTTTGTTTAAAAAATGATGGCCGCATTTTGGTTTGCCACAGACAGGTGCAGAGGAATCATATGATTGCATTCATACAAGACATACAGTGCCAGCTCAAGGCCTTATGGTGTGGGGTGCTATTGGGTACAACCACAAATTACAGTTGGTACGTGTCCATATTTCAGCAGGACAATGTGTCGCCCTATTTTGCTGCACGAACACATGCCTTCTTGTTGTCACAGCATGTCAGACTGTTGCCCTGGTCCGCCCGATCACCGTACTTGTCGCCAATCGAAAATGTGTGGGATATGGTGAAACGACGGGTGTGGCGCTGTGACCCAATGCCAACCATCAAAGAGCTGTGGAAGCAGGTGAATGCAGCAAGGATGGCTATACCCCAGGACGCCATTCGCGCCTTATTTGTGTCGATGCCATCATGCAAGGAACAAGTTATCAGTGCCGATGGAGGACCCAGTGCATACTAGGCAACAGCACACATGCTGAACCGAGGTGACTGAAATGCTAATTGTTTCTGAAGAACATACTAATGAACATGTCCTGTGAATATGAACTTCCTATCTCCAGTCTTTCAAGGTGTTCTGTTTTTTTTTGAACATGAGTGTATATATTAAGTAACTTTAATTCTATTTCTTTCTTTATAATACTTACTAGGTGATGTACCCGTGCTTCGCTACGGCATTCTCAGGAAGACTGTCTTTGTGGTTTTCTTAACTGAAGTCAGCATAGGTCATTAAAAAAACATTGGTAAGCGATTAAAAGCAATGTTATAAGCTATGAATTTCATTTTTGTTCTGTATTGAAGTGGAATTATAAGAATAAATTGATATTACATGATATTACCTAAGTCTCGGGACTAGTTTTAGCCACTTAGTGGCCATCTTCAGCCAAAAAAAATTAAACAGATTGTGATAACTAAAACATATGTATACCAGACAAAGACAGTGTTTTAGGAATAATTATAACATTAATATATATATAAAAACAAAAATAATGTTATGATCTTCTTGTCACAATATGATATCTTTAAGTTGACTTACGACCTCAGGCAAGGAAGTAAATCTCTAATGTCTGATGTAGAAAAAGCACCGACTTGCTGGAGCAATCAGGCAGGCCATGTGAACAAAGGAGTGGATAGGGAACAAGCACTGACTTGTTGTAGGAAGGAGGCAGCTTGTAGCTTTTAGGGGTAGGTGCTCCTTCAAGCAATTTATGCCTAAGAAGCTGGCCAAATATGGCATTAAAGTGTTTATTGTAACATCAGTTAGCAACTATTATACAACTAATCTTGAAGTGGTTTTTTTTTTAATTTTTTAATACAACTTGATGGTCCATACAAACTCAGCAACTCCTGCAAAGACGTAGTAACTCATCTTGTGGAACCAGTATCAAGCACAAACTGAAACGGCCGATAATTGGTTTTCATCAATTTCTCTCAAAGAAACTCTTTGCTGATTAGTCTCAGACCTTCATTGGAACATTGTTCCTTACTGTTTTTTGCCCGACAAAAGCAGAAGAAGAAAATAGCACACTGTTCTGCTTTCCAAAGAAAATCTTATGATTTTATTTACATCCATTGGTAGAATATCAGTTCTGCAAACATTAGATATTTACTACCATATCTGTATTAATATGAACATACTTTACATTCTGATTAAGTAAAAAAAATTCTCCTGCTAATACACAGGTAATCAAGATTATTGCCCCACTCTCAATCAATCACTACTGATCTGCATTTAGGGCAGTCGCCCAGGTGGCCTAGCCTTTTCTTAAATTATTGCAAAGAAATTGCAAATTTATTGAACATCTCCCATGGTAAGTTATTCCAATCCCTAACTCCCCTTCCTATAAACAAATATTTGCCCCAATTTGTCCTCTTGAATTCCAACTTTATCTTTATATTGTGATCTTTCCTATGACCTCCCATGCCATCTCTCCACTGACAGCTCGGAACGTACCACTTATTGCAGGTTATAAATTTCATTTTTTGTCCGTATTGAAGATCTACTTGTGATACAAATTCTTATAATTTTGTTAATTACCACCTATTAGTCGAGCAGCTCGTCTCCTTTCTCCCAAGTCTTCCCAGCCCAAACTTTGCAACATTTTTGTAATGCTACTCTTTTGTCTGAAATCGCCCAGAACACATCGAGCTGCTTTTCTATGGATTTTTTCCAGTTCCTGAATCAAGTAATCCTGATATGGGTCCCATACACTGGAACCATACTCTAGTTGTGGTCTCACCAGAGACAAATATGCTCTCTCCTTTTCATCCTTACTACAACCCCTAAATGCTCTCATAACCATGTGCAGAGATTTGTACCCTTTATTTACAATCATATTTATGTGATTACCCCAATGAAGATCTTTCCTTATATTAATACCTAGGTATTTACAATGATCCCCAAAGGGAACTTTCACCCCATCAACGCAGTAATTAAAACTGGGAGGACTTTTCCTATTTGTGAAACTCACAACCTGACTTTTATCCCCGTTTATCATCATACCATCGCCTACTGTCCATCCCACAACGTTATCGAGGTCATTTTGCAGTTGCTCTCAATCTTGTAACTTATTTATTTCTCTGTACAGAATATCATCTGCGAAAAGCCTTATGTCTGATTCCACTTCTTTACACATATCATTGATATACATGAGAAAACATAAAGGTCCAATAATACTGCCTTGAGGAATTCCCCTCTTAATTTTTACAGGGACAGATAAAGCTTCACCTACTCTAATTCTCCGAGTTCTATTTTCTAGAAATGGAGCCACCCATTCAGTCACTCTTTTGTCAAGTCCAATTGCACTCGTTTTTGCCATTAGTCTCCCATGATCTACGCTATCAAATGCCTTAGATAAGTCAATCGCAATACAGTCCAATTAACCTCCTGAATCCAGGATATCTGCTATATCTTGCTGGAATCCTACAAGTTGAGCTTCAGTGGAATAACCTTTCCTAAACCCAAACTGCCTTCTATCAAACCAGTTATTAATTTTGCAAACATGTCTTATATAATCAGAAAGAATGCTTTCCCAAAGCTTACATACAATGCATGTCAAACTGACTGGCCTGTAATTTTCAGCTTTATGCTTATCACCTTTTCCTTTATATACAGGGGCTAGTATAGCAACTCTCTATTCATTTGGTAAAGTTCCTTCATGCAAACAATAATCTGGCTTTAGTTTCTTATGTGCTGAAAAAAATAAAATAAGCAGTACTGATGTTCTACTAGCAGAGGTGCCAACTGTAACGGATTGTCCGTAATTATTACGGAAAAGCTGACATTATCACGAAAAAAAATTTCTACGAAAGAAAAGAGAAAAGAAAATATGTCCAATCCTTTCGAGCCTTTCTCCTTAAATCATTCCCGTTTTAATTCTTGTGAGTTGGCAACGATACTTATTCGATCGTGACTTCCTTTTGCTAACCATAAGTATTGTAAAATTCATTCTAGTGAAGGAGCTCAGGAGCTCTTCTCCTTCAATAATGTTGTATTTGCTGTGTTAAGTGTACCTGACAGTTGACAGAAAGATTGAGAAAGAAGTGAGGCCTACATTAAGCACATCTGCATTGGAATCGCTTTTGGTTCAGAAAACGAAATGTCATCAGAGTGGGAAGGATGCTTCAAGAAAAAGCAGCTGCTGCGTGAGAAACAAGTTACAAGGAATGTTTTATCACAGAACCAACAGGTTGCGTGCAAATGTTGTTGTGTAATATGATATACTTTAGGATAGATCCGTAGAGGGAAGGGCAAAAGGGGTGTCATTATCGAAAAGGAAGGAGCATGCTTTGGACTTGACTCGAAATTTTTCTCGGGGGGGAGGAGGGCGATTACTGATAATCCACTTCAAAGTTTGGCACCTCTGTACTAGTGAACAACTCCAAAGCCATAGATGAAACAACAGATGCAGCTTACAAACCTTTTATGATTACGACTTACAATGGTGCAAAATTTGGGGTTGACATGGTAGACAAAATGTGTGGCTAGTACAATGTTGCTAGGAACTCTAGATGATGGCCACCAACACTGTTCTTTCATATCATGAATGTTGCAGGGGTGAATGCCCTTATTGTGTATAAAGCTAACAACATTCAAATGCTAAACCATGGAAAATTCCTACAAACCCTAGTGCTGGACCTCATCAAACCTGAAGTACAGAGGCTCATCAGTATGCAGATGATATCGAAAGAAATCAGACATCTTGGAAAGGTAATGCTGAAAATCGAAAAAATCCTGCTGAAGCACCGCCAGTTCATGGAAATATTGGACGATGTTATGTGTGGCAGAGTAAGCAATAAAAGCACCAGAAAATGCTGCTTCCAGTGCACCAAACATGTCTGCCCTGAACATCAGGACTGTGTTTGCAATGCGTGTGCCGACTAAAACCAGCCAGGATCTAAGGTTAATTTGAGGTTGCTAATAAGGAGAAACACATATATATTCAGTCATATTACACTGACTGACAGAGCAAATGCAACACCAAGAAGGAGTGGTCAGAACTTTATGCCAATTGCAGGGTAGACTGACGTCACTGAGGTATGCTCATGACGTGAAATGCGCCGCTGTGCTGCGCACGTAGCAAACGATAAATGGGACACGGCGTTGGCGAATGGCCCACTTCGTACCGTGATTTCTCAGCCGACAGTCATTGTAGAACGTGTTGTCATGTGCCACAGGACACGTGTATAGCTAAGAATGCCAGGCCGCCGTCAACGGAGGCATTTCCAGCAGACAGAAGACTTTACGAGGGGTATGGTGATCGGGCTGAGAAGGGCAGGTTGGTCGCTTCGTCAAATCGCAGCCGATACCCATAGGGATGTGTCCACGGTGCAGCGCCTGTGGCGAAGATGGTTGGCGCAGGGACATGTGGCACGTGCGAGGGGTCCAGGCGCAGCCCGAGTGACGTCAGCACGCGAGGATCGGCGCATCCGCCGCCAAGCGGTGGCAGCCCCGCACGCCACGTCAGCCGCCATTCTTCAGCATGTGTAAGACACCCTGGCTGTTCCAATATCGACCAGAACAATTTCCCGTCGATTGGTTGAAGGAGGCCTGCACTCCCGGCGTCCGCTCAGAAGACTACCATTGACTCCACAGCATAGACGTGCACGCCTGGCATGGTGCCGGGCTAGAGCGACTTGGATGAGGGAATGGCGGAACGTCGTGTTCTCCGATGAGTCACGCTTCTGTTCTGTCAGTGATAGTCACTGCAGAGGAGTGTGGCGTCGGCGTGGAGAAAGGTCAAATCCGGCAGTAACTGTGGAGCGCCCTACCGCTAGACAACGCGGCATCATGGTTTGGGGCGCTATTGCGTATGATTCCACGTCACCTCTAGTGCGTATTCAAGGCACGTCAAATGCCCACCGCTACGTGCAGCATGTGCTGCGGCCGGTGGCACTCCCGTACCTTCAGGGGCTGCCCAATGCTCTGTTTCAGCAGGATAATGCCCGCCCACACACTGCTCGCTTCTCCCAACAGGCTCTACGAGGTGTACAGATGCTTCCGTGGCCAGCGTACTCTCCGGATCTCTCACCAATCGAACACGTGTGGGATCTCATTGGACGCCGTTTGCAAACTCTGCCCCAGCCTCGTACGGATGACCAACTGTGGCAAATGGTTGACAGAGAATGGAGAACCATCCCTCAGGACACCATCCACACTCTTATTGACTCTGTACCTTGACGTGTTTCTGCGTGCATCGCCGCTCGCGGTGGTCCTACATCCTACTGAGTCGATGCCGTGCGCATTGTGTAACCTGCATATCGGTTTGAAATAAACATCAATTATTCGTCCGTGCCGTCTCTGTTTTTTCCCCAACTTTCATCCCTTTCGAACCACTCCTTCTTGGTGTTGCATTTGCTCTGTCAGTCAGTGTATGTTTGTTACTCTTATCCTAAACATTTATTGTATGAAAAAAAAATTGAATATGTATAATACTTTTTTTTTTTTTTTTTTTTTTCAAATTTTCAACTGCATAGCAAACATGTTCAGTAAAGACTGTTTTGACGATCACCATCTCACAGTTTTAATTTTAATCATGCTTTTTAAGAAAAAAATATTTAACTAACATTTCATTTTGTGTGTCTGATGTTTTAAAATTCATTATATATAAGGCACTCGGGGCTAGGTAATGGTAAGCCACACATTGAGCAATATTGAGATTTGTACACATTTGTACAGTGTGAGCTGTTGTTCCACTGAAAAAAATGCTTTTTGGAACCAATACGGAAGCCGATTGTCTTGAGAGCGAATCCTCGTGCGATGACAGTGTTGTAGATGATACTTATCAGCCAAGTCCATGTGATATCTCATCATCAGAGGTAAGCATCAACAAAATGTTATTATGTGGCATGCCATATTATAGCATGTGACAACGAGGCTTATGACGATGCAGTGCATGTAGTACTGTTAGATAATGCTAATATTTAATGGAACTATGAACTATGGGACTGTTTCTAAGATATTTATATGGAGCCAAGTAACCATAAACGACTGTTAAACTAAGATGGGCATCACTAGTTAATGAGTAATTCACGGTCAATTTTTGGCACTTTACTGCCACAGGTATGTGTTTTTCGTCCGGGTATGAAATTCATCTTACTCTGTGATAAGTAATGGTCTGATATTACATTTACCGCTTTTCTAACTTTAACGTTATGAATTTCCCTGTAATTGTTCTTGGATATCGCTACATGGTCCAGTTGAAATTCGCCTAGCAAGGGGTTTGGTGATACCCATGTTTTCTTTTTGTTGGGGCGTTTTTTGAAATGGGTTGACATGAGTTTTAAGTTGTTCATATTGCATAAATTGATCAGTCTTTCTCCATTTTTATTCGTCCTGTTGTGTGCCGGATATTGTCTAACTATTTCAATGTACTTCTTTTCCCGCCCCACTTGTGCATTGAAGTCCCTCAGGAGAAATTTGATGTTATTTTTTGGGATCTTGAGTATTTCATCCCCCATTTTGTCCCAAAACTCAACTATGTCGAGGTTATTTTTATTATCCTCATTTATTGGTGCATGAGCATTTATCAGCATGTATTTCTTATTCACTGATTTGACCGTCATGAGCGATAGTCTTGAGTTTATACTCTTGAAGTCGACTATAGTGTTCAGAAACTTTTTGTTTACTACAAAGGCTGTTCCCAGTTGCGGGACTTTTTCATGATCTTTTTTTTTTTTTTCTGGCCTTTCCTTTGAAGATTCTGAACCCATCCGATTCAAAAGGTTCTTCATCCATGTACCATGTTTCCTGGAGGGCCAGTATCGAGATGTCGAGTCTGTGTAGCTCTGCTCTTAACTGTTTCACTTTTCCCACCTGAATAAGGGAGTTGATGTTAAATGTTCCAAAATAGTATTTTCTCTTATTCTTGAATTTAGCAATGTTCTTGTGGTGTTCCGATTCACTCACAAGCTTCAAAATGTCAGGCACCCTGGAATCCGAAAGCCTGATTTTGTCTTCAGGGTAATTTAATTCGTAAGAAGCTTGTTCCATGATATTAATCTTCATTTTAGGGGTTGGATGTAGACCAACATTGTACAACTAAGGTTGTTAGCCTTAGATGGCCTCATGATGTTTTCTGGTGAAAGGCAGGCATTTCCTCCTACCTTAAATAGGTATGGTTTATTTATTTATTTATTTATTTATTTATTTATTTATTTATTTATTTATTTATTTATTTATTTATTTATTTATTTATTTATGTTTGTATGTATTTATTTATTTATTTATTTTCGTTAGGGCCATCTATGGACCACGGTGCTTGTGTTTTAGCTGTTTCTTAATGTCATCGTCGTTGTTTGCCACAATTGGTGTTCTTAGCGGTTGGTTTGGCAGCTGTTTTCTTGTTGGTACCTCGAGCTTTCCTGATGGCCCAGTAGTCCTTCATTTTCCGGCTAAATTCAATCTTACGTTCCTCAGACCATTTATTTGTTTATTTATTTTATTTTTTTATTTATTTATGTATTTATTTATTTAATTATTTAATTAATTATTTATTTATTTATTTAATTATTTAGAGAGACTCTAGAGTGTTGCAGGCTAAGGATAGGTCTTGGAAGATCTGTGCATTCTTACCTTTTAAAGAGGTATGCTCATGTGCTAGTCTCACTGTAGTCTACTTTCTAACCAGGTGCATCAATCTGTCTGGCCCAAGATTGAAACTCAGCCTGTTGGCAACTCTCGAATTTATATTAGTTAAGGGTTATGAATTTCATGTTGTTGGTCCGTATTGAACTGAGAATAACATGTGTGGGTGGAGCTACTCTTTCCTCGACGCCCTGTGCTTGTGGGATGTTACTATAGACCACCAAACAGCCCATTCAGTGACCTTGAACAGTGCCTGGACTCAGTCATTGCAGATCTCGCTCATGGTGAAGTAATTTTAATGGGCGACTTTAACTTGTCTATAAAGTGGTCTTCTCCAACTACCAGACTGTCAGCTAACAACTGTGACACATACTTTATAGACAGTTTTATTAATGGCCTCGGACTGAAACAGTTTAATATGTACCCAACCCGTGGACCCAACACCCTGGACTTCATACTCTCCTCATTAGAACTTAAAACAATAACCCCAGGCAGAAACCTTTTCCTGTGCGACCACCAGTCCCTCGATGCTACATTCCTCCTTCCCTACCCCTCCTCAAAGCCTCACAGCAGGACATCCTACCGCCCTACCTACATCTGGCGCCGTGCCGACTGGCCTGCAATGTGTCGTGCCCTGGAATGCCTTCCCTGGAGTCTGCTCGAAATAGCTGATATCGAATCGGCTCTTGACCTGCTGTACGACTGGCTGCAAGCTGCAATTAAAGACTTCGTACCTGCACAACGGGATACTACTAGCAAACATCAACACTGGATATCACAAGAGACCAGACTGATACTATTTAATAAGAAGAGAGTTTGGCGCCTGTGGAAAGACTTCCCTAACCCACACACTCACAATACCTTCGTTAAAATCCGCCGCCACGCGAGGTTTATGGTCAGAAGAGACTACAAAACACACGTAGACACTGTCACTGAAAACGTACGCAGCAATCCCAAGCGCTACTGGAGTCTCATCAACACACGGAGAAGGACAGAGCGGATTCCTGTCAGTGTGAACCACAACGATGCAACAGCAGATGGCGCCGATCGCAATGAACTGTTCAACAGGTATTTCTTCTCCAACTTCTCCCCTCCCTTACAAAACCAACCGCTCCCTCCCGTTGGTACAGCTTCAAACAGAACCCTATCAAGCATAACTACCACACCAAGTGAAGTTCATAACCTTCTTCAAACTCTTCATACCAACAAAGCTACCGATGCCGACACTATAGGTCCTCTTTTCCTAAAAAATACTGCCAGCACTCTTTGCGTCCCTCTCTCTAAATTATTTAACAGATGTTTTGCCGCAGGCTATTTTCCTATTACCTGGAAACAGGCAAATATTGTTCCACTTCTCAAATCAGGCAACAAATTTAATGTTCCATCTTACCGACCTATCTCTATTCTCTCCACATTATCCTTTATCTTTGAAAAAATTATACACCAGGGTCTCCTCGCATTCACTTTGCCGTATATCTCAACCAAGCAACATGGTTTTCTACCAGGTGACTCTTGTCTAACAAACCTGGCCACTCTGCATAGCTTTGCATCACACGCCATTGCAGCTAAATCACAGCTGGATATCTGCTACGTAGACATTTCGAAAGCTTTCGATTCTGTTGACCATACTCTGTTGCTTCATAAACTCTCCGAACGATTTAATATACATGGCAGTCTTCTGACCCTTCTTGCTGGCTTCCTACATAACCGTTGGCAGAGAGTGGTAATATCAGGCACTTCATCCTCATGGTTACCAGTCTCCTCCGGTGTCCCACAAGGCAGTACTCTTGGCCCCTTGCTGTTTTCTTTGTTTATGGACGATCTGCCATCCGAACTCAACGAAACAGCGAATACCCTACTCTTTGCTGACGACTGCAAGATATTTAGGAAGATCAGGAATCCAGCAGATGCAGCTCTGCTACAGTCCTCACTTAATGCCCTCTAGAACTGGTGCCGTACTTGGAAACTTATCCCCAATCCACAAAAATGCAGCCACATGACCATAACACTGCGTAAATCTCCTCTACCGACATCATATTACCTACTCGACAAGCCCATCATCGTGGTTACGCAACAGCGTGACCTAGGTGTAATATTCGATACAAAATTACAATTTAAGACCCATATAGAAACATATACAACCAAGGCTATGAAATTACTAGGCATTCTCTATCGCTTCACAGAAATTTCTGACCCCATTGCTCTTCGTCACTTCTTCCTCACGATCGTTCAACCTCTCTTAAACTACTGCTCTCCGATTTGGACAACAGCCGCCCCCTCCAATACTAAGCAGTTAGACAGAGCAGTGTCCTTCTTTGCTGCAATTGTAAGGAACAGAAACCCCAAGCTCAGAAATCTGTCTACGCAGCAGGTATTAATGGCAATTAATGTGTCACCGCTGCACATCAGGCGACAGGTGTAGCTGACCTGAGTTTCCTCCACGAGATCTTAAATGGACATTACCGCTCGGAACATCTTGTTTCTCTCTTCTCTCTCCGCGTTCCTTCCCGCTCCACCAGAACCAAAGACCTTCTCCACATTCCCTACACTCAGCACTCAATACTTCAACAGTCTTTCCTAATCCGCCTCCCAACACTCTTTAACAATATTAATAGGAGACAAGAGCTTGATATAGCATCAAATAAGTGTATTCGAGAGGTGTGTAAATAGTATCTTAAAGATAAGTTGATGTGAAGGGATTATACCGCCATCTTGACCCATGACGACTTGGCTATGAACATGGACATTCTCATGGTTTTCGATTTGGACAGTTATTAGTAGGATGTGTACCTGATCTTGTTATATTTTGTTATGTTTGTTATATTTTATTATGAAAGTTTATGTTTGTTAAATAGTCTGTTGACAGTGCAAGTGAAATTTGCTCAGTGTAGCTGTATCTTGTGCTTCATGAATAAATAAATAAATAAATAAATAAATAAATAAATAAAGGTTTCCACCTATTCAATACTAATAAGTATTTACAATATTATAAATTACATGGAACTAGTTTCGACCCACCTAGGGGTCATCATCAGCCATATTAAAGCATACATAAGTTTTTGTCGAATCCTAAAACATGTTATTTTTAACTGTAATAATTTATAAAGTGAAGTGTGGTAATGAGATGAGAAATGTTAGTATGGTACAGGTGAGTAGTAATTAATAATAATACGAGAAATATATATACAAAGAAGTTTGGAACAAAGTGCAAGTGCTATAAAAATATAAACTCATGGATATCAGTAGTCCTCGTACTAAAGAATACAATGTAAAATAACACGTATAAACATTATATTCAAGTATGTACAAAGTCTGGAGAGTAAGAAGTGATACTCTTTTAATGCCGAGTCGGCTTGACACTCATCAGCTTGAGCAGAGAAATTAGGCATTTGGTGTATTAAAGCTGTGTTGACCAGCTGCGTTGTTGATTGTTGGACGTGAAGTTATTTTTGAATTTCTGGTTAAGAAGAAGGTGGATACTGCGCGTGGATGTATTAATTCTCAGTTCTTAGCGGAAACCAAATTGGACCTGTTAAAATGGAGAAAGCCGGTGAAAACAAAAAACGGAGATAGGAAAAAGGTTAACATAAAGTGAAAGGACGCTTCACAATCTCAATGAAATTTCAGAGAAACCCAACATACTCTTCGATCTATTCATCACTTTCCTCAGAAACAATAATGCAGCCAAACAAAACTCAATCCTAAGTCTAATCAGAGGTACTTTTCCGAGACAATTACCCTTTCTCCCGCATCCTTCAGCCCCGCCTTAAGGCTTTCCCCCCCTCCCACCCCCGCCCCAAACCACCCCCACTCTTCCTAACCCCCTCCTAACCCGCACGCGCCTGCCCTCCTCTCTGCCCACATTTCACTTCCCGCCACCAGTCGCACACCATCAGCTATACTACACACATCGCAGCGCGAGGTAAGCGTCCTTTCACTTTATGTTAACCTTTTTCCTATCTCCGTTTTTTGTTTTTACCGGCTTTCTCCATTTTAACAGGTCCAATTTGGTTTCCGCTAAGAACTGAGAATTAATACAACCACGCGCAGTATCCACCTCCTTCTTAACCAGAAATTCGAAAATAACTTCACGTCCAACAATCAACAATGCAGCCGGTCAACACAGCTTTAATACACCAAATGCCTAATTTCTCTGCTGAAGCTGATGAGTGTCAAGCCAACTCGGCATTAAAAGAGTATCACTTTTTACTCTCCAGACTTTGTACATACTTGAATATATGTTTATATGTGTATTTTACATTGTATTCTTTAGTACGAGGACTACTGATATCCATGAGTTTATATTTTTACACCACTTGCACTTTGTTCCAAACTTCTTTGTATATATATTTCTCGTATTATTATTAATTACTACTTACCTGTACCATACTAACATTTCTCATCTCATTACCACACTTCACTTTATAAATTATTACAGTTAAAAATAACATGTTTTAGGATTCGACAAAAACTTATGTATGCTTTAATATGGTTGATGATGACCCCTAGGTGGGTCGAAACTAGTTCCATGTAATTTATAATATTGTAAATACATATTAGTATTGAATAGGTGGAAACCTTTACTGTGTTACTATTCATAGTTTATATTAGTTGTTATTGAGAACACTGCTGATCTCGTTATTCACTTTATATGTGAGAGTAGACTAATCACATTTAAATTTCAAGTGTTCTATTACTCAGGAAAGTTATGTTTCCTTTGTTGTGTTTGTACACATTTCAGCTTTTAAAAAACCATATATGTATTTTTTTTTCCTTTCATTTTTAAAATTAGTTGTTGAATATATAATTTGTTTATTTTTGTTTACGTTTAGTTTGAGAGGATAGTTGCCCACCGGGAGAGTTGGCCGTACAATTAAGGGCGTGCAGCTGTGAGCTTGCATCCAGGAGATAGTGGGTTCGAGCCCCACTGTCGGCGGCCCTGAAGATGGTTTTCCATGGTTTCCCATTTTCGCACCAGGCATATGCTGGGGCTGTACCTTAAGGCCATGGCCGCTTCCTTCCCACTCCTAGGCCTTTCCTATCCTGTCATCGCCATAAGACATATCTGTGTCGGTGCGACGTAAAACAAATTGAAAAAAAAATCTGTAGATAGTTGCCAAATTGTGCTGCCTCTTAAAACAACCATTGCAGCCACCACCGCGAACTTGGTACACTGCTTGGGTATCGGCAACTTTTGCCTGATGATGATGGTTATTGTTACTGTGAGGGATTCAACCTTCTAATTATCTGCAGTTCATGGTGAAAATGATTATGTAGCCTATCTGACACAAAACAAGATTGGTTGAAAATTTATCCAAGTTACCCAAAGGAAAGAGCGCATTATGGTGAAGATTTCGTGGCTAGTTAATATATGAAGGGTTAACTACACATTGCCAATAAATTAATGAATTTCTGTTTATTTTTTAGACCAATGTATATTGAAGATTAAGACGAGAAATATGAGTATTATGATGGGTCATAGCACACGATGAGGTATTCAAAGTTTTACACTGATTCCTTCATTCTGGATTTTGCTCAATTTTTGTGTCAGGTAATATACAATAAAAAATAACTGAGACATTGAAAAGTTTAAATAAAGAAGAAAAAACCTACCTGAGTTCTTTTCTCTTGTATTGTACCTTTTTCTTCGTGAAATATTTCCTAGAGCAAGCTGTAAGGTAGTTTTATGTTGAAGGATAACAGATAACTTATTCCAAATGATATTTAAGGGTTTTGGCTTCAGATTGCTGATTAGTGTCAGAGTACATCCAAACTGTATTATTCTTCAAATATATTTGAATTTTTTTGTTTGTAACAGAGGCGTTATGTCATCATCATGGAGGAGCAGTACCTGGACACAGCCAAGTTCTTCAGATGTAGTAAGAGACTCTTCACTATCTGAAAACAGAGAAGAAATTCTCCCAGGCCCCAGTCAGGCTGCACCCCTACATTCTAGACATAGACCTGAAGGAGAACCAAGTAATAAAGTACCAAAATGGTTTAAGTTAAATAAGTAATTATCTGTTTATATATTTTACTGTATAATAAAACTTTGCTCGTAACTATAATGTCAAAGAAATTTGTGCATATTCTTTCACCTACCTTGGCCAGTTTTATGTCTGGTGAACAAACAAGCAAAGAGGTTTTGAGTCTTTTGAAGAAAATGAGATGATAATGTTCTGTGTATATAGATTAACCTGCATGATTTTTTTTTCTTTAATACAGTATTGAGGTAGACCATTCTGTTTCATTGTGAAAATGTTTTCCCAGATAGGAAATCTGTAACTGTTGAAAAATAAGCTTTTTTCTGTCATATTTTCCTCTACATACACTAGCAACAAAAAGTTTACTCACCTTAAGAAAACTCCAGTTTATTGTTATTTATTATGCACCAAATTAGTGATATTTCAAGTGACGTATACTGTATTTTTAATCAAAATACAAAGGTATGCATTATACATAACTTGACTCCCTATAAAACAATTTATGCTGCAAATATTGAGGGGAAAAAAAGTCTTTCAGAGCTACACTGTTCAAACTCTATGCTCATCTGTGCGTCCCTAGTTTGCTCTGAATACTGCTTGACAAATACATGGCATTCTTCTAGTTTTTCCAACATCATAAGTCGTTATAGTTAACCATGTTTGCAGAAGACATTGAGAGATCTTCATAACTGTTGAGAGATTGACTTCATCCCACAACAACTCGATGAGTAATAAACCGAGTGACTGAGGGGGGGGGGGGGGGGGGGGGGCAGGTTATTACTTGTTTCTTACTTCTTGCACAGCTTTGATGTGTGTTTCAGGTCTTGCATTGCTCATCAGAATGTGATGGTACTGCTCCTTTCTCAAGATACCTTTTCACTCTCACCAAGTCTCCCACCTTATCATAACCGAAACAACCCCAAACCATAATGCTACCATTTTCTACAATTTGATCCAAACTTCTCTAACTTGAACTCTTGAGTCCATAGCATACATTTCCATGGTCAGTGGTCCAATCCTTGTTCTATCTGGCCCACTGAAGTCTCTGAGATTTATGTCTTGTGTGTTAAAAGAGACTTTTTGGCAGATATGTGTCCACACAACCCAACATCATGTAAACGATATTTCACAGTTGTCATTTATTGTATGGCTTTTAGTCTGAGATCAGCTGGTGCAGGTCTTTCCCTTTGATGCCCATGGGTGATTTACACATCTGGATGTGGGATGATGAGTTAGGTAGAGGATGAAACCCAGTGTTGGCATACAGCCCACTCCTGTCAAATAACACCAAGGAATCTGCTCAAGGCTTAACATCTCCATCTGACAGACAAATCACCGTCTACAGCGTCATATGCGCTCACCCCATATGAACACCGAGGAGAGGTTTGGAATTAAATCTAGGATTTTGGCACATAATCTAGTGATTAGAAATTGTGTACCACCATCTCTCCTACCCTGCTGGCCAACATTCGTATGGTGAAAATTTTGTCCACTAACTGAACTCAAACCGGCCAACCATGGTAACAGAAGGTATAGACTTGATGCCTTAATGATCATGGTCACCACGCAGGCTTTAGTCGACACTAACACTGGTTATTTTCTAGTTCTGTTGATTTCTGTGCAGATGTCCACAGCTGTAAGCCTTCTGTTATATTTGCTTAAGATCGCAATGTAATTATCTTCAGCAGCAGGTGTTTTTCTAGGATATCCACTACTTACTCAATCTTTGGAGTGCCTGTCTCTTGTCTTCGCTTCAAAACAGGGTAAATGCCAAATTTAAAAATCCCTAATTTTGCCGTAATCTGCCTGGACAACCAACTGTCTTGTAGGCACATGCCATAGGACACTTTTCATTTGTACTAGCTTTTCTTTCTTTCTTTCTTTTCATTTCTGCAGTGAGTCTCCATCTTGCAAAAATTGGAGCAGTGCTGAAGAGAAGTCAGTGTTGGAAAACAGTCTAAACCAACAGAAACATTAAAAAAGAGAGATACATTAGTTTGTATTATAGCTAACAATAAATGATTTCAACAAGTACAAAAGTGTCTTTAAAGCTTTGTTAATGCTTTGGTTGATGTTTCGTGCATACAAGCTGAAGGTTATATTACAAGTATCACTCTCCACATACCTAAATAATAATTAAATATCATATTTTAGAGTGTAACAGGTCAGAATGGACAAATACGTGCAGCAAGAAATAGATCAGAAATACAATAAATCTCAATTAAGTACTAGTTTCTTGAATATATAAAGAATTTCAGAGGTGAGTTTTAATTTTTTAATGCAAGTGTATCTCTTCCCTAAAGAGGCACCAAAATATTCCTGATAGGGTATACAGTGGAAGACATACCGAGTTGATTAGAATCAAGTGTATAGGATCACCATAGTTTGAAGACAGTTCAGGGACACTAGAAAGAATTTATCAGTTTATTTCTTATAACTGTTACGTATTGTATATCTCATATGTGCAAATTATTTTTCCATGTCTCCTTAATTTCAGGCACACATATTTGATTTATCTTCATAAAACTTCTATATTATTGTTTGTATTCTTGGGTAACAAAGAAATAATTTATGAATTAAAATATTTTTTTCAAAAACCTTTAGTACACATAAGTTCAGAATCAGTGCTGTTTCACTGGTAATTTTCCTTGCAATAATATTCATATGAAACTTCCCTGCATATTTTTTTGACAGTCACAGACAGAATTAACAGTATCTTTATTTTTTTTTTAAAGGTTTGTGACATATTGTGCAACATAGTTAAGATATCTTGAGAGCTTTCTCCAAAACTAATCTTTTCATCCCGGTTGAAAGAAAAAAAAAAACCTACCAAACGATGTCTGTGCATAGGCAACACTGCACCGAGGAGTCGATCACATCAAACAAGAAGGGGACAGAGTGAGCGTAAGCAGTACTGGTGGGGGGATAGTAGGAGAGGTTTACCATGGTAGGTACCAAACATCAAAAAAGAACACCACGTTACAAAAAAAGAATTCAATGAAAATAATTAGCAATGTCTTGCTAATAATTATGGTGAGAAAAGAAAAAAAGTGAGTCTACTCAAACACATAACAAAAGGAACATGCTTACTGTTTTGTAACAACGTTGAAGTTTGGAACAGCTGCTATTTCTATATATAGGGCTAGTATAGTAATAATGCTTTGTTCAGCGATTTACTAATTCGTGAAGGTTTAACGATATACATGCATATTATTTTTTTATAATGCAAGGAAAATTATAATAAATCTCAAGATAACATTAAAAAAGCCATCACATTGCAGTTGGTTTCTATTACCAATAAAAAATAAGATGTAGAAAGAGCGTTTCAAGCAACTGTGTTGCCAATTCGAATGCCTTGTACGAGGGCAGATTGGAAAGTAACATACACAATTTTTTTTGCCCAAAAAGTTTAATATAAACCAAAACCAAAGAAATCACAAATGAACTTACATCTTCGACTTACTTTTCTACATAGTCACCAAGTTTCTCAACAAATTTCTCCCAATGTAGTATCAGTTTCAATATGCCCTGTTTGTAGAAGTCTGTCTGGTTGGAGTATAGCCATCTGCCAACTGCTGATTTCACTTCTGCATGTGTCGCAAAGTGTTGGCCAGCAAGGAATTTCTGCATGGGACAAAACAGATGAAAATCCGACAGTGCCAGGTCCGGATTGTATGATGGATGCTGGAGCACTTTCTACCCAAATATGGCAAGTTTCTCAAGATCAGGAGCAGCAACATGGGGACAGGCATTGTCATGAAGTCTGACACCATCAGCATTAATGTTGCGGCATTCATCACGAAGGGCACAACAGAATTTAACCAAAGTTTTAATACAGGCTGCAGCATTCACAGTGGTCCCGTGTTCAGCAATGTCCACCAGTAACACACCAAACATGTCCCAGAACACTGTCACAAGCACTTTCCTAGCAGATTGAATCGCTTTGAATTTTTTTCATACTGGGGAACCAGCATGTTTCCACTTCATAGAGGCCTGCTTGGTTTCAGGCGTGTAGTGGTATGCCCACGACTCATCATCAGTGACGATTCCTTTCAGAAAGTCATGCCCTTCAGCGATGTAACACGTTAAGTGATCCATGCAGGTCATCATTTGCTGGCCCGTGTGGTTGTTTGTCAGGTGCTTCGGCACCCAGCGAGCACTAACTTCACGGAATTTCGACGTGTCCTGAGCAATGCTGTACATCCCACCCTAGGAATCCCTGCAATAAGGTTCGCAGGTGCACACGCCGGTCGCTCAAAATTGCTGCCTCAATAACACGTCCATTCTGTGGAGGTGAAGCTGTTACCAACCGCCTGGAGTGTGGCAAATCACTAAGGTTCACACGGCCTTCTTGGAAGTATGCACATCACTTGGAGACATTGCTATGGTTCAGACAGTCGTCCCCATACACGCCACGCATGTCCCTGTGAATTTCACTCTGTGTATGCCCTTTGGCCCACAAGTATCGAACCACACTTCGCTGCTCTTCATTCATGGACAACAGCAACATGCGCGCCATGTTTATTACGTTCATGATCTCCACTGCCTCCAAAAGCAGTAGAGTTTGTCCAAGTCTTGTATCAAAACATAATGTTGTTCTTCAAAGTATCTGCTATGGCAGTACCATTTGCAAAGCAGAACTTCTTAGATGTTGTTTCTGGCATTTCATGAATATACAGATTGGAAAACAATGGAGCTATGGACCCCTACGGGAGACCATTGTTGATTATAATTGAATATGTACAGTATGTTACTTATACAAACATGGAAATACCTGTTCCTCAATATGCCTGACAGCAATGTGGTTAGTTTTAATGTCGTCTTGCATTCAGGAGATAGTGGGTTTGAACCCTGAAGATGGTGCTCTGTGGTTTCCTGTTTTCACACCAGGCAAATACTGGGGCTGTACCTTAATTAAGGCCACAGTTGTTTCCTTCCTGATCCTAGCCTTTTCCTATCCCATCATCACCATAAGATGAATCGACGTATCTGTGTCAGTGCAACGTATAAAAAAAAATTTTAAAAAAATAAAAGTTTTGCTCTTAATAATTTCAGCATCAGTTTGTCCAGTCAAATTGTGCTGTAAGCAACAGTTAGGTCTATGAATGCTACAGATCATAGCCATCTATAGTACAAGGGCAGATCGGAAAGTGTTTGTTTGTCCAACCCTTGTCCCGTTTTCCTGCGGGGTCGGGTATGAGGTGAGATGAATCTGTCGTGGCGAGTTTTTATGACCGGATGCCCTTCCTGACGTCAACGTCATCAGAGGAGTTAATGAGATGAAATGACTGATGTGATATACAATAGTAGGGGGAGGGTGAAACCCAGAGCCGGCACATAGCCTTCTCCTGTCGAATAGCACCAAGGGGTCTGCTCAAGGCTTAACGTCCCCATCTGGTGACGAATCACCATCAAGGGCAAATCGAAAAGTAACACACAGTTTTTTTCTCCCCTGG